>NC_051065.1:59559898-59859898 GCF_004664715.2 Peromyscus leucopus | reverse complement strand
GACTCAGTGATGCCACCGATTGTTAAGGAAAGAGCTCTATGTATCAGAGGGCATCATTTTGAAGCCAGCAAAGACCTCAAGGACCGACCTAACACTTTTGAAGACATGTGACTTCCCACAGGACTCCTGTGTTGAGAAGCAGGAAAGGGAATGAAGGCAGAGAACAGAACTACCATACTATATCATGAAGGAGAAAGTGAGGGCTAAGGCTGTTTTAAGTTTACGTTACTCTGCTTAGGGTTTCTATAAAACAAAGATACCTCTAACTTGTAAGCCTGGTTTGCCCAAGGACAGATAACTTCCTGGAATGATGGGGGCTATTCATGTAAGATAACAAGCCAAGTGTTTTCACCTCTATAAACCAGCTTGGTTGCCCTAACTGAACAGGATGTGCTTGATCGCGTGTAAGCAGGAACTGTGTCAGGATGTATGCTTGTCCCTGATTGGATGAAGGTAGGAAGTACATAGCTTTGTGAATTTTGCCATTATAAGCCCCTGACTAAACCGGGCAGTGATGGCACACACCTTTAATCCCAGCACTGGAGAGGCAGAGCAAGGCGGATCTCTGTCAGTTCAAGGCCAGCCTGGTCTACAGAGCGAGATCCAGGACAGGCACCAAAACTACATGGAGAAACCCTGTCTCGGGAAAAAAAAAAAACCTGACTAATGTAATTCGCTGTTATACTCTGAGAAACCCAGGTTTGGACCTGGCCAGTGTCCATGGTCCTGGCCAATATTTAATAAAGCTTGCTTCAAATTTGGCTCAAAAATTGTGGTAGCAGTCTTATTCTTGATGGTTGGATTTTAAAAAGTTCATAGGCCTTCAATCCAGTAACTGATGGAATTAGAGGCAGAGATCCACAACCATGCACCAGGCCAAGCTACAGGAGTCCAGGGGAAGAGAGATTATATGGGGTGGCAAGATCATGATGGGGAAATCCAGAGACAACTGAATCAAGCTCAAAGGAACTCAAGAACTTTAGACTAACAGCTGTGGAACCTGCAGGGGACCAGACTAGACCCTCTGCATGTGGGACACAGTTGCATAGCTGGGTCTGTTTGAGGGGTCCCTGGCAGTGTGATCAGGATCTATCCCTGGTACATGAGCAGGCTTTCTGAATCCCATTACTTATGCCCGGACACCTTGCTCACTGCTGATAAAGTGGAAGGGGCTTAGCTGTCCCCCCATGGGAGAACTTACTCTGTTGGAGGAGGGAATATGGGGGCAGGGGAGGCAGGGGAGGATGAGAGGGGAATCTATGGTTGGTATGTAAAATAAATGAATGAATGAATGAATGAATGAATGAATGAATAAATAAATAATAAACAGCTCATAGAATCATGCAGGAAGATGAAAATCCTGCTCAAACATAGGCAAGAAATTGCTTGGTCTCCAAAATCAATAAATTCATGTTTCCTGCTTGTTTCTCCATGAGTTACCTTTTCCAGGAGCCAAAATCCAAAGACATGAGTCCAGCTGGCCAAGCTTAGGATATGAGCCTTCTCTTACTGAGCAGGAGCATTCACTGATGGGAAAAAACTCATAAAAGAAATACCCAACGTTCCCTCTGCTTCCATGTGGGGAAGTAGAGTCCCTGTTGTTTGCCATTCTTCCATGAGTCCACACAAGACAATCAGCCAAACCAAGTGCTGCATGAGAGAGAAAGGGTGTGCAATACAGACTACTGCAACAGCTCAGGAAGGAAAAAAAACAAGCAAAAAGAAATAAGTAGTAAATAACTCAAGGGAGTGCATCATATACACATTTTAAGAACATAATTATAAAGCTCAAAAAGTCAATAGAACAACAGAAAAACATTAATACATACATAATACCAGTTTGCTAAACTGACTGATAAAAAAGCAATAAATTTCACACACACCAGTAATAACCAATTGAGGAAAAAAGAATTAGGTGGGTAGGAGGTGCAGGGGGCAGAGGATGGAAGAGCTGAGGGGTGAATATGACCAGAATACATTCTGTAAATTCTCAAATAATTAATAAAAATATTTTTAAAGATAGGAAGGGATTTTAAAATGCATTTGCTTTGTGATTAGGAGGACCTGAGTTCAGATTCTAGCATCTGTGTAACAAACCAAGTATCCTGCACAGGATGGTAACCCAGCTCTAAGATGGCAGAAACAGGAAGATTTCAGGGGATTCACTGGCGTCCAGCTTAGATGGGGGAAAAATGTAAGAACCAGACGTAAAGGGAGGCCCTGCCTCAAAGAATAAAGTAATGGACATCTTCTGGCTTTCATGTGCACAATCAGGCACACACACACACACACACACACACACACACACACACACACACACACTCAAATGAGTAAATCTTTAAAAATAATTTTTAAATGTTTTAAAAAGAAAAATGTAAGAAAAATAGCAAAACCTTGGCAATATCCAGAAATGATCCTAACAAGAAAGGCACAGACAACAAGCTTCAGACTCCCCTGTGGGAGAGAAAACGAACAGAATGCCTTCGTTTTGGCTGTCCAGGGTTTTGTTAGTTCCAGCAGAGTCTCAGATCTTTCTTAAAAATCAAGGCTGTAACTCATTAGCCTGGTCCTTGCCCTGAGAGATCTTCACAAAGCAGCAGGCTGCTGGTTGTACTTTGGATCATTGGTTCAGATTTGTATGATTCCTAAGTTGAGTGTTACAGAACGTTATGGGCACTGAAAAAAGATTGGGAGCCCAAGAAAGGACAGAGCAGATGGCTGTTATCTGGGAGATATTCTGGATATATGAGAATGGGTGTATGCTATGTACATGTGTCAACCTCCCAACAGAAAAATCACCTCTCTTCATCTCGGGAGCCCAAGTGATTATATGCCTTTAATCTCTGCAAAGGGTCATTTATCTTGTCTCCTTTTAGATCTAATATTCCCGTGCCTTGGGCATGTAATAAATTTTGTGTGTACTCTTTTTCTGTTATAAAGAAATAGAAATACATAAAACTCCTAGAAATGAAAACATGTCATTTTTCTAAAGCATCCCTGAAGAAGTTCTAAATAAACAAAGAAATAAACCAAACTTCTGAATGGGAAAACTGCACATTGAAAGCCACCTAGTTACTCTGTTCCATACAGACTTCATCAAAACAGAAGCGCAAATCTTCACAAACTTATGATCTTTTGTGAAGTTCACCTAGAAGAGAAAGTGTGGAAGAATACGTTTGAGAAAGGATTTGCCACACAAGGTTTCAAAGCCTCTGATTATTACAAGTTGTACCTCTCAGGAGGCTGAGGCAGGAGGTCATAGGACCAAAGCCAGTCTGGGTTACACAGTGAGAGCCTGGGAAGGAAGGAGGGAGGGAGGGAGGAAGAGAGGGAGGGAGAGAGAAGGGAGAGAGAATGGAAGGGAAAGAAAATAAAGAAATGAAGAAAATAAAATAAACACAATATATTTAGCAAAAAGCAGAAGAAATCCCTACCGTCTGATAGGATCAGACGGTAGGGATACTTGGTTGACCATTTGAAAACAAAATTAGATCTCTATGTCCTGTGCTTAAAAAATGCATAGTTTAAAGATTCCAATGTAGAAATGAAACCTTAAAAGCATCCTAAGAGAATATGAGATAATTTCGGGAGATTTTTAAGACTGGAAGGAAGCTGTCTGTAACAGCTCCTAAAATAGGAAAAGGATTCCACCATTTAAAAGCAGGCAGAGGGTAAAAGAAGTGTTTTACAAAAACCTTTCACACTATAAATGTGAGAAGATTCTATTGGTATTAATCAAATAAATGCAACCAAAATGCAAATTTTTCACGCTTTTACAATGAGATTTGCAGATGTTAAGTATTCGTGATTAATATAAGAACATCAGAAAACAGTCCGTGAAACTGTGAATTGGCTACAGCTTTTTGGAAAACAACTTGGCAGAAGCTTTGGAAAGTTTAGATGTATGTGCTCTACATTTTAATATCGATCCAAGAGAAATATGTTCCCGATTACAGTAAAATATCTCTGTACAAAATTTTTCATACCAGTGATGAATGGCCAGAAAGTGGAAGAAAAGAAAATTAAATCCATATTATGTAAAATTGTGCAACAGTTTAAAAGAATTATGTGACCGTGAATATTCTGATATGCAAAGTGTGGGAGATACATTAAGAGAAAGTAGGAACTTCAGTGAACAATATGATCCTACTAATGTGAAACCCTAATCTTGTGTTTTTGTTTTTATACCAACAGGTATCTGTAAACACATAGGAAAAGCACCCCAGTTTGCTGCTGGTGACTCTTTCTGGGAAGGGGCTTACTTCTGGGGTTTGGTGCTGTAGAATAATCCTTCTGTACACTGTGTGAATGTATGTCACTATGACTCATTCAATAAGCAAGCTGACTGGCCAATAGCTGAACAGGATAAAGGTAGGCAGGAAAGCCAAACTGAGAATGATAGGATGAGAAAGGGTGGAGTCTGAGGAGTCGCTGGCAAAGGCAGAGAAGCAAGATGAGAAACCTGTGCTGAGAAAAGGTACCAAGCCATGTGGCGAAACATAGATAAGAATTATGGGTTAATTTAAGTGTGGAAGGTAGTTAGCAATAAGCCTGAGCTATCAGCCGAGCATTTATAATTAATATAAGCCTCTGTGTGGTAATTTGGGAAGTGGCTGCCAGGTATTTGGGAATAGGCTGTCAGGACAGGAAATGTCTGATTACATTTAGGACAAGAAACCCAGCTACAGCGGGTGAGTCCAAGACCATCCTGGCAGAGAACATGACAAGAGACAGGAAGACATGGTGCTGGAGCAGTAGCTGAGAGTGTATATACTTACCTACAAGTAGGAGGCAAATAATGTTGTGGGCTTTTTGAAACCTCAAAGCCCACCCCCACTGACATACCTCCTCCAACAAGGCCACACTTCTTAATCTTTCCCAAACACTTCCATCTACTGGGGACAAAGTAATCTAATATATGAACCCATTGGAGGCATTGTCATTCAAACCACCACACAAACATTTTTATTTTACACTAAGAAATACATTTTATATTATGACCCATAACATACACACATACACACAAAACTAGCACAAAAGACTCATGAAATAATAATTATACTGATTTTTGAGATGAATGTTTTCTATTCTGTTTTATTTAACAATCTTTGAAAGTCTGTAACTAGGGGAGGGGAGACTCTCAACAGACTAGGAAGAGAAGAAATGTACCCCCACACAATAAAGGCCAGAGATGCAAGTCACAGCTAACAACATCCTCACCTGTGTTAGTTTTCTAGTCACTAGGACAGAATGCCTGACACACTACTTAAGAGAGGAAAGATGTATTTAGGCTTCGTGTTCCAGAGGTCTCAGTTTACTATGACACAGAAAGTATGGTGAAGCAGAGCTGTGTAATTCATGGAAGATAAGAAGCAGCGTGAAGACAAGACAAAGACACACATCCAGGGAGCTCCTTTCTCTACTCAGGCCCTACCTTCCACAGTTCCACTACCACCCAATTACATACTCAGATTTTGATCCATCAATGGATCCACCATGGGAAACCCCTTGTGGAGGGGATGGGGAGGTGGCTCAGTCAGTATAGTGCTTGCTGCACAAGCGTGAGGCCTTGAGTTTGGATTCTCAGCACCCGTGTGAAAAGCTGCACATAAAGACACATGCCTGCAATGCTACCCGGGACGATCCTTAGAATTTACAGGCCAGACAGTCTAGCCAAACTGTTGAGCTCCAGGTTCAGTGAAGGACAGTCTCAAAATAAGGTAGAGAGGGCCTGAAGAGATGGCTCAGCAGATAAGAGCGAATACTGCTCTTGCCGAAGACCTGAGTTTGGTTCCCAGCACCCACACCGGGCAGCTTTAACCACCTATAACTCCAGCTCCAAGAGATTCACACAGTCTTCTTACCTCTATAGGCACTAGCATACACACACACACACACACACACACACACACACACACACACACACACGATAATAAAATTAATTCTTTAAAAAACATAAGGTCAAGAGCAACTGAAGAAGGAGGCCAGTGTTAATTTATGGCCTACATGCACACACACATGCACACATAAAATGTTCTTTGGAGATCCAGGTCTTTGCTGCAGGGAAACTCGTGGCCTCTTAAGTACCTAAGCCTCTATCATTCTGTTCATATTACCTATTTATTTATTTATTTATTTATTTATTTATTTATTTATTTATTTATTTTAGTTTTTTAAGACATAGCCTTGGCTGTCCTAGAACTTGCTCTGTAGACCAGGCTGGCCTCGAATTCACAGAGATCCTGTGTAGCATGAATCTTAAAGAGTCTTTATTAATAAAACAAATGCAGAGCCAAGTATTGAACACTGGAAGATCAGAGAGCCAGAACAAGCCACAGCTACCTCACCTCGCCAGATCCTCAGCTGTTCTTGTTTCCTCAAACTGGAGGCTTCTGAGTCCTCATCCAGAATGGTTCTCAGCTGAATTGCTGCTCAAAAGCCTGAATGCTTAACCAGGCCAAATGCTTCTAGTTTCTGGTCTTCACGCCTTATATATATCTTTCTGCTTTCTACCACCACTCCCTGGGATTAAAGGCGTGAGTCACCATGCTTGGCTGTATCCTTGAACAGATGGATTTCTGCCTCTGGAATGCTAGGATTAAAGGCATGTGCTACCACTGCCTATCCTAAGTATGTAGTGGCTTTTCTGTTCTCTGACCCCAGATAAGTTTATTAGGGTACACAATATTTTGGGGAACACAATACCACCACAATCCTGCCTCTGCCTCTCAAATGCTGGGATTAAAGGTGTGCGCCACCACACTCTGTAGTGATACTTTGTTTGTGCTCTAATAAATAAAACTTGCCTGGAGATCTAAGTATAGAGCTAGCCACTAGAGGCCAGGCAGTGATGGCACACACCTTTAATACCAGCACTTGAGATCTCATGCCTTTGATTCTCAGCACTTGGGAGGAGGAAGCAGGAAGTGATATGGCTGGGCAGAAAGAGGAAGTGATAAAGCGGGGTGAAGACAGGAACTCAGCCCTTTTGGTCTGAGGATTTAGGAGAGGTAGGAAGTCTCTCTAGTTGTTAGCTCCTTTACTTCTCTGATCTTTCATCATTTTCCCCAATATCTGACTCTGGGTTTTTATTATTAAGACCAATTAGAATTCATGCTACAATGTATATTATCAATTTTATTGGCTCTGAGAATCCAACATTCCAAGTAGAAAGGGTTTGTATTAGGGAGAGACTCGAGATTTTATAAAACTAAATATCCAAAAGAGAAATTTCCTCCATCATAGTCTTAAATTCTAGCTTTTAGTGTTCACGCTGTTAAACATATACCCCACACTACTTCCAATATTCCTTGGCCCAGCACCCATTTCCCACACACCTGATATCTTATAGCATGTAAAATCCAGCTCCTTCCAGAAATGGAGTACATTCAATTATCAAAGCTCTACCTTTAATCATAAGACTTCTTTGATAGCAGTGGTATTTGCAGCTAATTAATTCACTCACTTCATCTCAAAGTCCCACTCTGTCTAGTGTGTGATCAGAGGAGAAAAGCCATGCGAGCCAGAGTGGAATTCATAAAGGGTCACTTATACAGTTTGCACTAATTTTCATCCTGCTATGCCTTGACATTTCCTAGGAGTGCAAGTTTAAGAGAGAAATCTCACATTAAGTCACAGGCAGGTTATAGAGTACAAAGTCACTTCATTCCCTAACACAAGGGACAAATCACTAGAGTGGGATCACAGGATTCACCTTTGCTCTCCACCCCGAAGTCACACTATTGCTGGGGACTTTAGTTACCTAGCTCCTCATCCAAGTTGGCCTGATTTAGGGTCATTTGGCTATTAGTTATTCAAAAAGTAAGTCCATGAAAGGGAGAACTCAGAAAGCCAAGGCTCAGGAGGAAAATCACAAGTTCAAGGCCAGCCTGAGATATAGAGTGAGACCCTACCTCAAAACAATAATGTATTTTGTGGTGTCTGGAACTGTTATAAGATTTGATGGTGCTTAGTGGATGGAGGTTGAATCCTCTTACTAAAACATATTTGGAAAATTCCCTTCTCCACGTCTATTCCTCTAGGTCACATATCTCTGCCATCTTCTCCACTAGTAACATGAACCACAAATATGACTTCCTTGGATAAAACTGCCTCTTCTTCCCCCTTCAGACTTTGTTCTTCACCTCTTCTTGCTCCCAAAGTGCTGTTCGGTGCCTTCTATGTTCTCGTACTGGACATAGACTTCAGTACCTTCCAGGTGTCCTACTATGACTATTTCAGAAACATGTCCAGTCTGGTGCATCTTCATATTTCTTAAGCTAGCCACAGTGCTTAACACATGGATAATAAGTGGTGTTTTGTTGAATGAGTGATTCTTTTTTATACAGTCATTTATCACTTTGGATCAGTTTTTCTTTTTCTACTTTGAATGTCTCTTCCATTGCCCAAGGAATTCAATTGCATTCCTTCCCTTGACATGTTTTTATTTTCTTTTTAAATATATATATATTTAAATTATACATATTATACATATTATGGGATTCATTGTGCCACTTCAACACATGCACACAGTATGACTGGATCCAATCCTGCCCTCCCTTACCCGCTCCTACCTCCCCTGCTCTTCCTATAGTAATCACTATTCTCTGTTCACTCAGGTTGATGATTTTCTGGCTGATAAAGATCAGGCAGCATTATCTTTCTGGACTGTTTTGCTTAACATGATGTCTTCCAGCTCCCCCCAAATTCACTGTAGATGACAGGCTTCCATTTTCCTTCATGAGTAAACAGAATTTTATCGCGTGTGTATAATAATACTTCTTTATTCACTTCACATTGTGACGTCTTACTTCCCCGTTCCTTTGCAGCTAGGCACTGCATATATACACTCCCTTGCCATTCTAACTCAAAGAAGGTAGGGTAAACAGACACGAAAGAAAAAGGAAATAGAAATCCAGTTCCCTGTCTATTAAGGGCCATATGGTTTGAATGGCAGCTACATCTCTTCATTCTGAAATTCTTCAGAAACATGTTTTTAAATTTCAATACTGAGAGAAGTTTAAAATGCCAAGATTATTTCAAAAGAATACTAAAAATGTGTGAACTGCATAATAATTAATGGTTAATATTTAATGAACGTTTAATCTGGGTCAGCTCTTGTTCTAAGTAAATTTAATTTTACTTTCTTAATAGTCTTGATATTTGGCAAGACAGATCTCCCATCCTGGTCTTCAAGAGTACCGTGGCCGCTTGCCTTGCCAGCTCTTTCTTAGAAATTTTATAAGCATCTCTGCAGGTTCCACAAAACACTCTCTATTGAGCATTTAATTACACTGAATTTGTAAATCTTGGGGAATCAGCAATTCCTCATAATATAGAGTCTTCGTCTACAATGATATTGTATATCTCTACTCATTTAGTTCTTAATATCATTATGTAAAATTTTATAATTTACTTCAAAAGGATTATATTTATCATTTGGTGGAATTATTCTTTTTTTTTTTTTTTTTTTTTTTTTTTTTTGATTTTTCGAGACAGGGTTTCTCTGTGTAGCTTTGCGCCTTTCCTGGAACTCACTTGGTAGCCTAGGCTGGCCTCGAACTCACAGAGATCCGCCTGGCTCTGCCTCCCGAGTGCTGGGATTAAAGGCGTGCGCCACCACCGCCCGGCTTGGTGGAATTATTCTTAAGTATCCTTTGTCATAATTGTAAATGGAATGTTCTTTCTTCCATTTTCTATTTGTTGATGCAAGTAGTTTATATGCCACCTTCTTATTAATTCTATGAGAAACCTAGATTCTTTCAATTTTCTAGGTGAGTGATCATGTGACCTACAAATAATAACTTTTTGATTCTTATTTCTTATATTACTGAAAATCAAAATATCCACAAGAGCTGATAATAGTGGATCTCTGCACCTCTTCTGAGTCTGAAAAAGAAGGTTGCACCTGTCAAAATCAACTGGCTGTAATGTTGGGGTTTGCTTTGTGGGCTCTTCGTTTGGATCCATTGATGGATCTACTGTGTTTACGCCATGACTGAGTTACTTTGGCTATCATGGCTCTCCGTTTGGATCCATTGATGGGTCTACTGTGTTGACACCATGACTGAGGTACTTTGGCTATCATGGCTTTGCAGTATATTTTAAAACCAAAGTGTATAATGGTTCCAGCTTTTTATTTTTTATCAATATTGCTTTGACAATATTGCTGAGATATGTGTGCGCATACAAATTTTATGATTTTTTTTTACCATGTACACATATACACATGAATACATAGGTAGGCCTGGCATGTAAGTACTTTCTTAACCTACACAAGGCCCCAGATTCAATCCTCAGTATCATGACCGAAATAATACAATAAAACAAATATATATGTATATATGCACACACACACAAGTTTACTCCAATGCTCTCTCATTGTGAATTGTTGTCATGGCGATTTATATCTTTTTATATTGCATATCTCTTCATAAATTATTATAACCATCCTTACATTAATACATTTTTACTTTTTAATAATTTTGTTTTGAGACATGATCTCATGTAGCCTAGGCTGGACTTGAAGTCACTATGTAGCCAAGCATGTCCTTGAACTGAGTAATACACCCAATTTATGTGGTGCAAATGGTCAAATCCAAGGCCCCCCACATGTTAGGCAAGCACTTTACCAACTGAACTATATTCCAGCCTGTTTCCACTTTTAATCTTCATACTAAGACATGGCTTACATGCCATTCACACAGAATTAGAGGGTGCTGAGTTCCACCATGTGGCTACTTTAACCAGCGGGTGTGGGGTTTCATGTTTCTTTGTTCCTAGTCAGCATCCTCTGTTTTCGGCTTGGATTGCTCTCTGTATCTTGCTTATAGAACCATCTTGGCGGCAATGAGCACCTCAGGTTCTGTTTGTCTTGAAAAGTCTCCTTCATTACTGAATGAAATAAACGTATAGCTTTTAAAACATCAATCTGTTTCCGTGTGTATTAAGTGGGGGGGGGGAAGGGGAGGGGGAGTAGATATGCACAATCCGTAATCTTTAACTGTCTTGGAACTTCTTCATGTTTAAATTCAATCAACAACAGTCCCCTCCCTCCAGAATGCCCCCTGACTAATAAAAGTAGCCCTCCTGATGTAAATGCTACTGTTGTCTGTATTTTAACCCCAGCATTTAATTTGTCAGATAATCAGTTTGGGGTTTTGTTTGTTTGTTTGCTCGGCAGACCTTCTAATTCACACCTCACTTCTGAAGGCATTTCTCTTGTGGCTTTTGAGACCAGTAGTCTCAAAATGGGGTTTATGAACCAATAGGGTCCCTAAGATCTTCTCAGGAGCCCCCAGATCAAAGCCACTTCATACTACTACCAAGATGCTATTTGTCTTTTTTGTTGTGCTGACGCCTACTTGATGGTCTAACAGCAAAGATGGCCAGAAGTCCTGGTGCCTGAACACAAACCAAGGCAGTGGCACCAAAGCATGCTAGCAGTCACTGTGTTCCTCCTCACTGCTGCACATTCACAGTAAGTATATAAGACGACGGTTACAGCTAACAATGTGCTTGCTGAAGCAGAAAAAAAAATAATTTTATTAAATCTTGACCTTTGAGCGATGTCTTCTTAATATTCTCTGCTACCAAATGGGAAGCACAAAAAAACACCTCTGCTGAATACCAACGTAGGATGGTTGTCTCGAGGAAAAGCCCTGATGTGATTGAGTGGTGAGCTGACGTAACCAGCTTTTTCAAGGAACCCCATCTTTACTTAAAAGACTGACTGACAGGTGAACTGTGGCTATTCAGACTGGGATAATTGGCAGACATTTTCTCAAAATCAAATGAAGCCTGCTCCTTTAAGTGAAACAACTGGCAGAATGTGTTACCAATGACAAGATTCAAAGTTTTCAAGCAAAACTCAGAATTTTAGAAAACCTGTGTGTGCTGCCATGATGCCCTAGCCCCCCAGTACGTGGGCTTTCGTCAGAAGCTCACCGGCAACCTCAGTAACTACAGCTCCAGTGCCACCAGCTGAAAGATGTGCAGAACTGGAGAACCAATGTTTCCAAAATAGAAGAATAGCTGGACATGAAGATACAGACCTGTAATCCCAGCACTCAGCACTTGTGAGGCAGAGACAGGAAGATCTTGAGTTCAAGATCAGCGTGGGCTATATAGGGATACCATTCTGAACAACCACAACAAGGAAATGTATAATTGCTGTACTTTTACAAATGAATAGATTGGTGAAACAATAGATTAGACAATTCAAGAGAAAAGGGAAAATAGATAAATTTAAAGAAATCACCCCTGACGCAGTATAAAAACAGGAGGAGGTAGGAAATAGGAAAGGGAACTTATCACCGGCAATTTGGTTCTGTTTGAAAAGCTAATTGTTTTGTACCTTTCCGTTATTTTAGATAATTCCTTGTTACTCTGTCATTCCTGGGGATAGCTGGATGTTTCTTTAAACTTTTCCTATATCATCACATAATGATCTGTATCCAATAAGTCTAGAAGTCTATTCGCATTAGGGCTCTGCTGACCTCTGTCACGGTGAAACAGAGCCTTAATGCCTGCCGTTTTGGCGACCTTTGATTGTAAATTTCTGTTTAGCAGATCTTAACCTACAGTGATCCTGAGGGACTGAGAATCCTTCCTCCACAGCAAGTCCACTCTTGCTTCCTGGGGGAGATGCTGGCAAGGGACACACCTGGAAAGATTGCTTATTGCATTTCCTTTTCCAATTTCAATCTTCAATATCTCCCTCTCCCCCTCCCTCCATGCCTCCCTCAACCCTTTTAGACATCTTCCTCCTTTCCTACAATCCTAGTACCACATTTAATATTTCAATGTTACTCGAGCAAATATCATAATATAATTAAATTACAACTTTATGTGTGCCTCCCACTGTTCCATTCAACTTTATTTAGAAGTGGTAATAATGTTTCCTAGAGACTGGATGAAAAACAGCCTTGATTCAGAAACTAGAACATCCAATTCTGGAGAGTAATTATAACTTTGGACTCTTAACCCTCCTGCTCTCCCTGCGAGCTTCTTCAGGCTGCACACCCACGGTGAGAGAAAGGGACTTGCAGACTTCCTTCCTAGTTCGTTAGCACACACTTCTCTCCTCCCCTTCCCCTTCCTTCTCCGGCTGATGTTTTGATGGGGAGGGCCAGTGTCAAATCAGGAAGATAGAAAAAGGACAGGAGCAAAGCATGCTCACATGAACCCTCTTGATCAGAGAGCAGTGAGTTCCTCAAAGCTCACTGGCCACTAGACTTCTTCCTCCTGCAACCTTTAGCCCAGGTGGATGCAATTATAGCCTCTGTGATCATTCACGATTTCCCACTTGGGCTCTTGTGTCAGTGACACATAACAACCTCCTTTCTGGCACCTTCTCACTCCTTCCAGACGGCAAGTCCCCCATGTTCATACAATGAAGCAGAACTCTCTCCCTCTCCCTTCCCCTCCTCCTCCCTCCCCTCCCTCTCCCTCTCCCTCTCCCCCTCCCTCTCCTCTTTCCCTCCATCTCCACCTCCTCTCCCTCTCCCCTTCCCTTTCTCTCTCCCTCTCCCCAACTCAATAGAGTGGCTAATCAGCTCTCCTTATCCTCTAGACTTCCAACACCAGAGTCATACTACTTCCTGCACACACCACATCTCTCCAGATGTTGTAAAGTCCTCCCTGTGTGCAGAGAGGAAAAGCAAGACATCACTGTTCCTTGAAAGTTCTCCTCCCCTCTGAATACTTCCTTTCTTTCCACTGCGGACCCTTTTCCAACTGCTGACCTACCAGACTATAACGCCTGTTCTCCCAGTTCTCACCCTCTCTGGTAACTACCGCCTTGGTAGCTCCAACTCAAGAAGACTTCCAGCCACGGTGCTGTTTCTCGTTGCTATTTCTCGTTATGAGCACTCCTTGACCGGGCTCTGGCTGTGTATCTAGTTCCAGCAAACATAAGGGAAATTAACTTGCTCAGATTTCGTCAATATCAGATAAAATGATTTAAAACAAGGCTGCAGGTTTTAAGTCACATGTTGAAAGCCCAGAACTGTGAGGAATGATGTGGACACACCCGTAAGTCAATGTCCGTTTTGGAAAATAATTGCTGCATTGTATTATAGCAAAGGTCTGATGTCTTCATTATGCATTGCGCTTCATGTACCATATTACATGGGTATGTCCAAGCCCATTTTTACCTCATTTGGATGCACATGAGGCTATTTATTCCTCCAGATACACATTGTGTAATTATTTTCCGCTCTAGTAAATGAATAGCTTAATTAGCACCTTAATTTGATTTTAAAAGCTGAAAAATATAAATAATAGTGCACTCTCTTCAGAAAAAGTGTCCTAAGTAATCATACTTTCTGTCTCTTCCTTAAATACATAAACTGTAAAAAAATTTCATACAAAAGTAGAAAGAAAAAAAGCAACAGCTCCTCAAAGCTATTTTGGGCAATTAGGAGGCATTCGCTTGTTTACATTAGAGAAAGTACAAAGGTAACTGAACACAGGCCAGAATAATTAGCAGCACTGGCCTCATTTGAATTATGCGCCACTTTAATGCATTTTAAAACAACTACTTGCAGTCCCATTTTATCCTTGGAAGAAAACCAACAGCTTTTCTACTAGGAATGACCAGAAAAAACAAATCTGTTTCCTGCTTTCTTGGGGGAAAAAAATGTATCTTCCCAGCTTTGTAGACCTAGTTTTTATAATAACTAAAGCATAAGTAATAATCATCACATTTTTATTTATATAATGCTTGAACATGAAAATGGGGCATTCCTCTACCTAGAACTCCACCATATGACCACCATACTGTTTCTGCAAGCCTGCTAACATGTTGCTTTTAAGGATCATTTAATATTAGTAATAAGAGGATAAAGGGTACGACCACCCAAGCGACTCCCTCAAAACAAAGTCGGGCCATGAATTTTACACATTTTCTTCTAAATTTTTAAGGTCTTTGGTGTTTGATCACAAAGTACTGACGAGCAAGAAAGAAGTGAGTGTCTAAGCGTGCTTTGTATCCTAGGAGACAAACAGGAGGAAAGGGGCCATTTCTGCTTTTGAAAATATAAATGCAGAAAATTGGGTCTGCAGAACAGCAGACCCTTTGATCTGAAAGCTGCAATCCAGACCAGTGTGAGCCCTCCATTAACATATCGAACACACACACAGCTCAGCAGTGTCTCACAGTAGTCTTTACTCGGACCTCGGAACATGTGAAAATCATGAACACAACCTCTCATGTCCAGTCTGCTCTAGCCCCCAGCAAGATGCCATGTGAGGACAGAAAATACCAATGAGGCATAGAAGATTCCTGTCTATTGCACGGCTGGTGCTTAGGTAATTATCATGGCAAGGTAGAGAGTTTAAAAAACAAAAACTGCTTACAGGAGAATCAAAGCACTAGGGTTATTCACAGAAGGGAGCCGCTCCTTCTGCAGAGAAGGACCAGGAAAGTCCAATGCCACCCTCAAACAACCAAATAAAGTCAAGAGAGTGAGCAGGCCTTGAGAAGAGCCTTAGGGTCCACAGTGTACGCATGTCACACTCGCTCATCATGCAGACACAGTTCCACTTGTTTTGCAGAACCTGTTTGCATAAGCCATATATAATACAATGATTAGGGCCTGTCTGTCTCAGAAATGTGTACCAGCAGGAGACAGTGAGGCCAGGTCAAAATGTGTGTTTGGGAAATCTAAAAAGACAATGGAGACACCCTGGGTGAGTAACAGCTGGCATCACGCGTGCATTATTTGGGGCTTCCTTAGCACTCTGGTCATCTTAGACTGGATATTTAAGAACGGTGAGCAAGTCCTACCAGATCTGAGCATGAAGTGGTGAGTGGAAGGAGTCCACAAATCTAAGACCTTCCTGTGAATTCTCTTAGACAGACAGAAAAGAGTAACTAGCAAGACCAAAAGGGAAAGTATTGCCAGCTTACCCTGAGCTTTCTGCCTTCTATGTGAACCTTTACTTCCTCTTTATTTTGAAAGTACAGTGGCTAATAATTATAAAGTGATCTTTATCTTTGGAGGCTTATTCTCTTTGGTAGATTACCTATAATCAAGCTATAATTATGAACACTGGCTATTCTACCACAGTCCTTGAAAATATACATTCATCATTTCCAAGATGTAGTATGTAGTCATAACATTCAGATTACTTTATTAC
Source organism: Peromyscus leucopus (assembly GCF_004664715.2). Classification (NCBI taxonomy): domain Eukaryota; kingdom Metazoa; phylum Chordata; class Mammalia; order Rodentia; family Cricetidae; genus Peromyscus; species Peromyscus leucopus. The sequence goes on along the minus strand of NC_051065.1, from coordinate 59,843,755 downwards.
ATTTCTGACAATCAAATAGAGTGTATAAAGTGTTCTCTTTAGAAGTAATAATTTTTTCCAAAAGTATAAAGATCTGATTATGTATTTTTAAATAGCTCTTCCAGTGCATGTAGCTGCTAGTTTGTGAGCTGATTTAATTTGACATGTGAAAATTAATGAATATTCTATCTTTGATCTATGCATGCAATTTCATTGATTTTAGCAGAATCTGTCTTCAAGAGCAATAGTAGAATCTCTCCATAATTATCTTTACCAGTACAGTACTATATTTATTACAAAAGTCATTCCACTTTCTGTACTGACTTTTTTGAAGTTCAGAGTACATACATTATATTCCATTGGCTGAGTTCATTCTAGATGCAGAAATAAAGTCCATCATGAAGCTTGTCTTAGTCACTGTTCTATTGGGGTGAAGACACACCATGACCAAGACAACTCTTATGAAAGAAAGCATTTAATTGGGGGCTTGATTATAGTTTCAGAGGCTTAACCCATTATCATCATGGCTTTTGAAACCTCAACATCCACCCCCAGTGACATGCTCCCTAACAAGGCCACACCTCTTAATCCTTCTCATCCTTTTAAGTAGTGCCACGCCCTAGTGACTAAGCATCCAAATATATGAGTCTATGGGAGCCATTCTTATTCAAACTACCACACTTGGTAAATAAGATAACCAAAACAAAGATTTATTTGAATTGATAACAGTGAAGATTCCTGAGTATTTTAGGGGTAGATAAAATAGACATCTGTGTTTCTTTTTTTTTTTTTTTTTTTTTTTTTTGGTTTTTCGAGACAGGGTTTCTCTGCGTAGTTTTGCGCCTTTCCTGGAGCTCACTTGGTAGCCCAGGCTGGCCTCGAACTCACAGAGATCCGCCTGCCTCTGCCTCCCGAGTGCTGGGATTAAAGGCGTGCGCCACCACCGCCCGGCCCTGTGTTTCTTTACTATATAACCCAGATGAGCCAAAGGCATCTGACTCTTGTTTCCTCTGACCTGTTGCTACCATTTAGTGTTAATACTGACATGAATTAATATATATAAATCTTATGGTTTAGTCTCAACCTTCAAGAAAATAATTTTAAGCTTTCCTTTTTCCCTAATCTCATTCCAAAACTCACTCTACCACTGACCTCAACCCCAGTGCAACAATATGATGTGGAACCTAATTAGATGCTTAGCCACTGAAAAGTGCGCTTCCAACTTCCCACTTCTCAAACCAGAAAGTAATGAAAATATGAAGAAAATAAAACCAGCTCACAGAACCCTTTTCAAATAAAGCATCAGTTGCCATTACTCAAGCCCACAGCAAAACAAATTGAGTAGGATTTCTCATAGGTTCCAAATATAACAGAATGTTTCCCAATTATTTTATTTTTCTTTAGGAAAGATCTGCAAAGTCAGGTATTTCTTGTCATATGTACACATGAGAAAAGAGCCGAGCACTATGCTCCAGAAACATCAGATATATTTCCAGCTTCTTTTTGCTGTTAAAACCTGCCATCAGGCAGTTTATCTGCACAGTAGATGTCTACTTGGACACCAAGTGACAGTCTTACTAAATGTGTGACACTATAAACATAATCTCTAAGTGCTAACGATGCAGGGTTTTTTTTTTAATTAAAAGCATCTATTCCATCAGCAAAAGTCACTAAAAAAATAAATTGTGAAATTCAATGTAAACATAAAACTATAAAATTCTCAGAAACAAAAAATATGGAAGAAAAGTTTGAATCTAGGCTAGAAAAGAAGTTCTTAGACATGACATAAAAGATATGATCCATACAAGGAAAACCTGACAAACCAGGCCTCGTTGATTAATTTGATTTAATTAATTTGATGTTAATGAACTATGCCTGTATGCTGTAACACTGAGTTCCAGTATCTATCCCAGACTGGCCTGGAACTCCCTAAGTAACCCAGGCTGGCCACAAATTCATAATCTATCTCCTTCAACTTTCTGAGGCCTGCAATTACAGGCACGAGTCACCTCACCCAAGTAAGTTAAGGACTTTTGCTGCGCAGGACACTGGATGAGAAGGGTGAAAAGTGAGCTTCAGAGTAGGAGAAAGTATTTTCAAGTTATCTATCTGACAAAAGATTAGTAGTTAAACATATGATGAATTCTCCAAACTTAACACTAGAAGTGAACAATTAGAAAGGGGGCAAAGCCAGCAAGGCAGTGGTGGCACACACCTTTAATCCCAGCATTCAGAAGGCAGAGACAGGCAGATCTCTGTGAGTTCAAGGCCGGCCCTGTCTACAGAGTGAGTTCCAGGACAGACACCAAAGCTACACAAAGAAACCCTGTCTCGAAAAAACAAAAAGAACAACCCACAGTAAGATACCACTACAAATCTGCTCAGAAAAGGGAAACAAAAACTAGCAGTGACATCAAACACCAGTGATGGGGCAGGAACATGGATCACTCGCACTGATGATGAAAACAGTCCCTCTGGAAAGCAACTTGTCAGTATGGCAGACTGCAGGGTGGCCCTCAAAAGACGGCTATTTATGGTTTCATGAACTTTTGAAAGTGTTGCCTTATATGGCCAAAAAAAAATTAAAAAATAAAGACTTTGCCAGTATAGTTGAGTTAAAATGTGAAGAGAGAGATGATCCTGCATTATCTAGGTGCATGCAGCACTGTCACCGAGGGTCTTTGAAGGAGAAGAAGGGAAGTTAGAGAAGCAAGGATACTACAAATCTCACGTTAAAGATAGAAGGCCAACATAGGAATCAAGCCACTCAACATCCTAGCATTGCATGGGCTGGGATGTGGGAGCCCCACACCTAACCAGGGAGCAGCAGTTGATGGTTTTTTTTCACTCTGTGGGCCCGCCATCCAGATCCCAAATAAATACACAGAGACTTGTTCTAATTTATGAATGCCCGGCCTTAGCTTGACTTGTTTCTAGCCAACTTTTCTAACTTAAATTATCCCATTCCTCTTTAACCTTTTGCCTCTGGACTTTTTACCTCTCTTTATTCTATATATTCTTGCTTTCCTTCTTACTCCATGGCTGGCTGTGTGACTGGGTGGCTGGCCCCTGGCATCCTCCTCTCCTCCTTTTCTTACTCCTCCCTCTTCTTCTTTCAAACCTAGATTTCTCCTCCTATTTATTCTCTCTGCCTGGTAGCCCCACCTATTTTTCTCTTCTGCCTAGTTGTTGGTCATTCAGCTCTCTATGAAACCAATCAGATGTTTTAGACAGGCGAAGTAACACAGCTTTACAGAGCTAAACAAATGCAACATAAAAGAATGCAACACATCTTTGCATCATTAAACAAATATTCCACAGAATAAACAAGTGTAACACATCTTAAACTAATATTCACAATAAGGAGCTATGGACAGTTGGTGTCTCATGGGGGAAGGAGTGTCAATTTTCTTTAAGGGTATGGCTCCTGGTAAGTTGACTATACTCCATGGATGGCTCCACACCCAGAAGTATACAGGCAGCACAAATAATCCAATGGGTTATTTTTAAAGAGAATATAACTGGGTGTAGTAGCTCATACCTTTAATCCCAGCATGCAGGAGGCAGAGGCAGATGGATCTCTGTGAGTCCGAGGCCAGCTTGGTCTACATGATGAGTTCTAGCATAGCCAAGGCTATATAGAGAGACCCTATCTAAAAAGAGAGAGAGAGAGAGAATACATGAAATTGGGGAGATATTGAAGGGGCATGTGGGTGGATGTGGGAGGAATTATAGGGATAATATAGTCAGAATACATTGTATGAAATATATATATATATGTATTAAGTGCAAATTTTTCTAGTATAAGAAAGCAACTCCTAATCAGTTATGATTTCATATGCTAAAATTCTGCTATCATCTTTGCTGTGTCCAGTTCTGATGCTCTCATACTCTTTCTCTAGAAGAAGGATGGTTAAGGGTTCTGGCTCTCCAATCAGATTATTTGGGTCATATCCCAACTCTGGTCTTCATGATTTATGTGTGCCTAAGTTCTCCATGACCTAGGTTCCTCAACTTAGAAACTGGGTGAAAAATATTTACTTAAAAGGGTCATATTGTAATTAAATGAGTTAGTGTCCCCATAGAAAGTCCCAGCTCTTAAGTAAACACTCAGTAAATATACTTAACCATTACTTGTGCTATTTCTTTCTCCCTAGAGGGTATGCTATGACTACATACAGACAGGATCCAGTATTCTACGTGGAGAAGCTGTAGGACACAGCCAGTCGTTGATGAAGGTGCATCCATCCTTGTGATGGTATGAATGATCCTCTTGTTGTCAACCAATGACTAACTCCTGGGAATATCCACATTCCCTGAGAAATCACTTTGTCATCTCCTTTCCTTTTTTATGCACTTTTCCTCTACATTCCTACCACACAAGACAATCTCTTCAGTTAGGCTGGATTCAGAGTGTCTCCAAATAAACAAGTTACTGCTTTAAAACTTAGAAGACATAGTTTGGGTGTAGAATCATAGAAAAAACAAAGAGCTGAAAAGTTTTTCTTTTTAGGTTGGAACTTTTAATTTAAAAAAACTCAAAAATAAAAAACATAAAATGTACTATTTTAAAAATTATTTAGGCATTTTATTCCATAAAAAAAGTACTGGGTTTTGTTATATCTGTTTTATAATCATTGCTGTTTTTATTTTAGACAATATATGAGCGGTAGAGAAGATACCATTAGCTAGTCAGTTCTTAGAGATTTTAAACATCTTTATCCAATGCTAGTTTACCCTAAAACTTCTTCCATGGCTCACTGTTTACCCAGCTACCATGATTTAAGCCCAATGCCTACACTACCATTCATACAACCTTCTGTTAAACCAGTCTCTGCCTCTAGCCTCTGCTTAAAAATCAGATTCTGCAGGCCCCATCACCTTCCCAGAATACTGATTTGTTTATATCATATCACTGCTACTCTATGATTCCCCCCATTTTTACACAGCCAATACTAGACACCTTAGCATCAATTTTAAAAGTTCGTATTTGCTCATATTTCATCTGACTGAAATTACACACACACACACACACACACACACACATTTTCTGCACATACAGTGGTCTTTGGCTCAACAGAAAATTTGTAGGTTGAGCCAGTGTGGCAGCGCACACCTATAATCCCAGCAACTAGAGAGACAGGGGAAGGAACATCACTGCAATTTTGAGGTCCTCTTGGTCTACACAGAAAGCTCCAAATCAGCTCTAGCACACAGAAATACCGTCTCAATTTTTTTTTTGCGTTTTTTTTTAAATTTTATAATTTGATTTAATTTTACAAATCAGCCACAGATTCCCCTGTCCTCCCTCCTCCCGCACCCCCCCCCGCTCCCCCACCAGCCCACCCCTCATTCACATCTCCTCCAGGGCAAGGACTCCCCTGGGGATTCAGCTCAACCTGGTAGATTCAGTCCAGGCAGGTTCAGTCCCCTGCCCCCAGGCTGAGCAAAGAGTCTGTGGGTTAAATTCATTGACTGTGATCCTCACCTAGCCACAAATCTAACAAACCTAAGAATAAAGAGGTTGTCAGTTCCCCCAATGCACTTCCTTGCTGCAAGAATACTCGACTCCCACTTCCAAAAGAAACAGCCTACCTATTGATGGCTACTGCTCAAAGCAGACTGGGCAATATTGTTTACAATGACCACTCATGTTGACCTTTAACTGCTGGGATTCAACCTTGAACTTTCTTTACTTTGTGTCTCTAGTTTTGACTTTCTGCATCATAAATCAGATCTAGGTACATCTTCCATGACTGCTAATTACTAAATTTTCTAGGAATCTTATAGCAAAATTACTGGTGCCAAATATGCTCCCTTGTAAGGTTAAGATCGGTCTTCAGTGTCTACCTTCCAGGCTTTTGATTTCCATCTTAGGCTCAGCCATTACCAATAATAATGATGTAAAATAACTAATTCCATCCAACAAAACAACAATTCTAACAACAAAATGTACCATCTTGTTAGCATTCACCTTGTATGTTGGTGGAGTTGGCTTCCTTATACCATAAGTATACCATACCTATGCTACTACATGTAGCAGTTTCATAGTCATCATGGATAAGTTGTAACCATGAGCAAATCCTTCCAACAGCTGAGGAAGTCATTCTTATTTCTAGACTGGAAGTACCTAAACTGAATCCTGAAGATCAGGATTATTTTTTTCCAATTCCAGTAGTACTCTAGGAAAATATTACTCAAAATAATAGTTGGTCATATCTAAGAAACCAGATGAGGTTTGCAGGCAAATGGATAGAACTGCTTATGAAAATGTGGAGAATAAGGGACTGTGGCATACCCAACCCCAGTTGATACATCTGCAAAGAACCCCTACACCTAAGGCTCAAGGAAAATAACAGAAACTTGGGAAGAATGACTGTCAAAGCCGAAAGTTTAGATAGCTGTGGTGACATGGGTCTTTTCTACGTGTGACAGGGAAGCTGCACCCATCACCTCTGAACAATGATTGCCTGAACAAGACCAGCGTAATGACACCAGTGAGCATGCCAGTGTGGACAGGGGCAATCCCGTATGGTTCCACCCCATACGGAATGAAGAGCTAGAGGTGGGCAAGGCCTGATGAGAAGGCGAGAATCCTCCTCCAGGAAGGAGCTCCCACATAGGTTGTCCAATCCCAAGTGGTCAGCCCTGGACACATGCACACACAACCAAATATAAATGGACTCAGTAGGTTATATACATACATGTGTTCATATATATAATATGCATGCATATATATGCAACAAAAATAATTAAATAGCAGATCATGAATTTGGGAGGGGGATGAGGGAGGAGTTGGGGGAAGGGCAGGAGTGACACAGATACAGGACTCATGTATGAAGTTCTCAAAAAAGTTATTAAATTTTCAAAACACACAGGATGGGTGGGCAGATGTAGGGTCTCAGAAGCAAGGCTGTCTGTCCTTGACCTTCACTCCTGTCCCATCCCCCTCACCACCTGTCCTTCCACCAGACAGTTTCTGCATCTCTCAGCAGCTCTCTCAGATCCACAGTGAAAGGCCTAAGAAATTAGACTGAGCTGCAGAGAATTTCATCTGCGGGACTATTCTATTTCAATTAAAAGTTGAAAATCCACGTTGGGTAATGGTCTAAAAAAACATCAGGTGGGTAAGATGCATAACTGCTTCTAATAGTACGTCCTTTGGATCACAGAACCAGGCTCTGTGAAGAACAATAAGGAATTAACTGCTTTACCCATTCTTAATCTTCTCGAAACTGCCAATACTAACCTCACCACCACCACCCCCAAAAAAGAACTGGGCCCAGGGCTCTGTGACTCTTGGCCGTGGGGTGAGAGACTGGAGCACACCATACACCAGCTGCACTTGGATCAACACAAGGGCACAATGGAGGTAATGGAAACACTAACTAGATATTTATTGTTAGACAGTCTTACCTAAGTGTTATTCTTCTGCAGTTTGTTGCAAAGAGATGAAACTTCTAGAATATAGAAGAAGCTATTCTCTGGATGTGAAAAGGCTTGCATTATGATGTGTTTATGTTGACACTTTTTAAGGGGGAGAGACATCTAACAAAATCCATACAATAAATCCAAGTGTAAAGTATAACATGAGAAGAAACTCCCAAACCCTGCTGCGTACTGTATCCCAACACTGACATCTGTTGGCTGAAAATGTAGTGGATCCTCCTTGGCTAGTCTTCTCCCTCTTTCTCTGAGGCCTGAGAACAGCTCCTTCTGAATGGCACAAACATCTTACCATCTAAGATATGGCATGTTCTTCATTCTGAATGCATCACAAACTCACAGTCATGATTTCTCACATTACCCTTTAATTTTTATGAAGTTAGGTTTTTTAATGTCATTTTGGTTTCTTTTTGTTTTGTTTTGTTTTTCTGAAAAACATTTGTATTTGAAGAGTGGAAAATTAGAAACTCTTACAAATTTATATAATCTTTTTTTTAATTTAACAATTAACTCAATTTCACACATCAGCCACAGATTCCCCTGTCCTCCCTCCTCCCACTCCCCAACCCCCCCCCCCCCCAATCCACCATTTCCTCCATTTCCACCTCCTCCTAGGCAAGGTCTCCCTGGGGAGTCAGCCCAGCCAGGTAGACTCAGCCAAGGCAGGTCCAGTCTCCTCCTCCCTACACCAAGCTGAGTAAAGTGTCCCAGCATAGGCCCCAGGCTCCAAAGAGCCAGCCCCTGCACCAAGGACAGGTCCCAGTTCCACTGCCTGGGGGCCTCCCAAACAGTTCAACCTAATCAACTGTCTCCCTTATCCAGAGGGCCTGGTCCAGTTTCATGGGGGCTCCTCAGCCATTGGTTCACAGTTCATGCATTTCCACTAGTTTGGCTATTTGTCCCTGTGCTTTTTCCACTCATGGTCTCAACATCTCTCACTCATACAATCCCTCCTCTCTCTTGCTGATTGGACTCCCAGAGCTCTACCTGGGGCTCCACCGTGGATCTTTGCATCTGCCTCCATCAGACACTGGATGAGAGTTCTATCATGACAGCCATGGTGTTCAGCCATCCGATCACCAGAGCAGGTCAGTTCAGGCACTCTCTCGACCATTGCCAGTAGTCTACAGTGGAGGTATCTTTGTGGATTTCTGGGGACCTCTGTAGCACTCTGCTTCTTCCTATTCCCCTGGGGTCTACATTCATCATGGTATCTCCATCCCCATTCTCCTCCTCTGCTCCTGATCGAGCTGGGACCTCCCGCTCCCCTAAGCTCTTTCCTCCGAACCTTGCCCTCCATTACCCCCTCCACCCCCAGTTTGCTCATGTAGATCTCATCCACTTCTCTGTCATTGGGCAATCCCTGTGTCTTTCTTGGGGTCCTCTTTACTAGGTAACCTCCCTGAAATTGTGAGTTGCAGTCTAGTATCCACTTATGAGTGAGTATACAAATTGGAAAGGAAGAAGTCAAGCTTTTACTATTTGCAGATGACATGATAGTATACATAAGTGACCCCAAAAATTCGACCAGGGAACTCATATAGTGTATAAACACCTTCAGCAATGTAGCAGGATACAAGATTAACTCAAAAAAATCAGTAGCCCTCCTATATACAAATGGCAAACAGACTGAGACATCACCCTTTACAATAGCCACAAATGATATAAAATACCTTGTGGTAACTCTAACTACACGAGTAAAGGACCAGTATGACAAGAACTTCAAGTCCCTGAAGAAAGAAATCGAAGAAGATGTCAGAAAATGGAAATATCTCCCATGCTCCTGGATAGGTAGGATTAACATAGTAAAAATGGCAATCTTACCAAAAGCAATTTACAGATTCAATGCAATCCCCATCAAAATCCCAAAACAATTCTTTACAGACCTGGAAAAAACAATACTCAATTTCATATGGCAAAACAAAAAACCCAGGATAGCCAAAAGAATCCTCTACAATAAAACAACCTCTGGAGGCATTACAATCCCTGACTTCAAGCTCTACTATAGAGCTATAGTAATAAAAACAGCTTGGTACTGGCATAAAAACTGACATGTGGACCAATGGAACCAAACTGAAGACCCTGACATTAATCCACACACCTATGAACATACGATTTTCAACAAAGAAGCCAAAACTATACAATGGAAAAAAGAAAGCATCTTCAACAAATGATGTTGGCATAACTGGATGTCAACATGTAGAAGACTGCAAATAGATCCATATCTGTCACCGTGCACAAAACTTAAGTCCAAGTGGACCAAGGACCTCAACATAAATCCAGTTACTCTGAACCTGATAGAAGAAAAAGTAGGAAGTAGTCTTGAACACATTGGCACCGGAGATCACTTCCTAAATATAATACCAGTAGCACAGACACTGAGAGAAACAGTTAATAAATGGGACCTCTTGAAACTCAGAAGCTTTTGTAGGGCAAAGGATATGGTCAACAAGACAAAATGACAGCCTACAGAATGGGAAAAGATCTTCACCAACCCCACATCTGACAGAGGGCTGATATCCAGAACATATAAAGAACTCAAGAAATTAGACATCAAAATACCCAACAGTCCATTTAAAAAATGGGCTATAAAGCTAAACAGAGAATTCTCAACAGAAGAAGTTCAAATGACTGAAAGACATTTAAGGAACTGCACAACATCCTCAGTCATCAGGGAAACGCAAATCAAAATGACTTTGAGATACCATCTTACACCCGTCAGAATGGCTAAGATCAAAAACACTGAAAACAGCTTATGTTGGAGAGGATGTGGAGCAAGGGAAACACTCCTCCACTGTTGGTGAGAGTGCAAACTTGTACAGCCACTTTGGAAATCAATATGACACTTCCTTAGAAAATTGGGAATCAATCTCCCTCAAGACCCAGCTATACCACTCTTGGGTATATACCCAACGAATGCTCGATCATAACACAAGGACACATGCTCAACTATGTTCCTAGCAGCATTATTTGTAATAGCCAGAACCTGGAAACAACCTAGATGCCCCTCAACTGAAGAATGGATAAATAAAATGTGGTACATATTCACAATGGAGTACTACTCAGCAGAAAAAAACAATGACATCATGAGGTTTGCAGGCAAATGGATAGAACTAGAAAATGTCATCCTGAGTGAAGTAAACCCAGACTCAGAAAGACAAACATGATTTGTTTTTGTTTCTTTGAGACAGGGTTTCTCTGTGTAAGCCTCGTTGTCCTGAAACTCACTCTATAAACAAAGCTGACCTCTGAACTCAGAGATCCACCTGCCTCTGCTTCCCTAGTGTTGGGATTAAAACCATCCAGATCATTTTGGCTTCTAAACCATACCAAATCCCTCTGTAGACAACAGTCATTAATCTAGCATACAGTACACAAATAAGAACTATAATTTTACAGACAAAAAATTTGAAATGCAAATAAATAAGTAGGAATATTGCACCCATGTTTAGAAATATCACCTCCTCAGGTGAATGCTTCCTGCTGTTGGCACTGCTTACCACTGTCTCCTCCTGCCTCATGCAGAACCCCCACTCTTGGCTCAGTTCATTATATGTTTCTCTCTTCTTTGTAATCCTAGGCTTCTCTTTGTCTTCTGTCATTTAGTTGGAGAGCTACAGACTCCCTATCCAGTGCTCCACAGATCTAGCATTCAATGCCTAAGCAATGCTTAATCTCCCACACACTGAGACTCACAAACTGAAACCTTCAGCCTTTGATTTTCTGTCATTTCTCCCAGTCGATATCTCTTAATGTTTCAAAGACTCGGCATAAGAATGACTTTTTCAGTCCCTTCTGCATTATGGTGATTGTATAGCCCTCTCAGTATTCAAAGCTTAAACATTCTAGAAACAAGAGAATCATCTCCCATCTCCCCTTTCTTCTACCAAATGGAGTGTCGCCCACCCGGTTCTTCCCTGGTGTTGTGGCTGGTTCCTAACTCTGCTCCACAAACTCCCCAATCAATGTGTACAGCAAGAGGCTGGTCTCTGATCCCCGTCTGGACAAAGACAACAAGCAGTCGCTCCCTCCCATGACACCCTCATTACCTATTGTTGATGGCTCCCCCAATCCCTGTCTGCAGTCCAGTCCTCTCCCCTACTTTAGACTTTCATAACCCAGACAATTGCTGGCCCTTCTCACTTGGCTATGCCCCAAGTACCTGAAGATCCAGAGTCCACGCCACATGTCTGTCCTCAGACAGGCGTGGTGGTGTACACCTGTAATCCCAGCACTTGGAGGGATAGAGACAAAGGGATCAGGAATTCAAATCCAATCTTGCCTGTAGACAAACTTGAAAACAGCAATACAAAACGAAATCCTGAATCCAAAACAAAAACTTCTATTCTCCCTCTATCTCCTACACACCTGGCTCCAACTCCCTTCCTTATCTACGTAAATTAAAAGATGACCCAGGAGTCAGTCACAGCTGCTTTGTCCCTCAGTCATTTTATCTAATCAATCATAAGATGGATCCTGGGTTATAATTTATTTCATCCCACTCTCACCTACCCAATTACAGCACAGCCTGGTCTCTGGCCAACTAAGATCTGTCTAACTCTTCTCTAATATGTCACAGATGTCCAGTCAAGAACTATGTCTAGGTCCCTAGTCCCTGGGGTGGAGAGGTAGACAGACAATAGCCCTTCCCCTGTGGAATGTCAACAGATATTGCTCGTGTTGCTTGGCATTACAAAGCTAGTAACCTCCCTAAGACTCATTCTTCATCACTAACCGAGTGAGAGGACTCTTTAGTCTAAGAGGACCGTGGGGCCATGAGGTAGGAGACAAGATTTATGAAAGAGAACTTGGAAGACTGACTGTCACACTCACATTGAGCCATGGCACAATATCAAACAAGTTTCCACTGGATCAACCCACTGAGAATGCTGGGCTTATCTGTTACAGACTCTGATATGCCTAGTTCAGGCTATCACTATCTATCCCTCACATTATTGTAGGTAGCTCCTAGCTGATGTTTGCACTTACAGGCTTGTCTATGTCCTACCCAGTTTTACTGCTGTGAAGACAGAGGCTGTTCTGTCTGTTCAAAGTGCACCCCATCACATAGCATAGTGCCTGCTCTGCAATAAGATTAACTAGGCTCCTTTCCCAATCACTCCCTTGCTCTGACACTCCACTCTTGGTTTTTGTTACCGAACACCACACACACACACACACACACACACACACACACACACACACACACACACAATGGGCTTGAGCCCTCCTTCCCATCCTCATTGATGATATTCTAAAAAATCCCACCTCTCCCTTTCATTCCCACCAAGTCCACCCTTCTTTCACATTGCTTATGGAGTGTCTCCCATACATGTTCCATGACCTCATCTGATTTTTTTTAACACTTAGTGATCCTGTTTTCTTACCCACTTACCTTGTTGGAGCCTTCTCTACTTGCATGGTGTTTAGTGTATTTCTCTCCAAATTTCTTCACTACATGACAGGCTTCTTGAGGGAAGGTTCACGGATCATATTCTCCTCCCCATCCTCTCCAGGAGGTATGTGTTGCAGGGGCAGGGGGTGCTGTACACATATATGTGCAGGTATGCAGGCAAAAACATGAACTCATGTATGTGTGCAGAGGCCAGATCAACCTTGGGTGTTGTTCCTTAGATCAATCATACATTTTGTTCTTGTTGTTGTTAGATTTGTTTTAATTTATTGGTTTGCATATTTGCCCAGATGGATGAGTGTGCACTACATGTGTGCCTGGTGCCTGCGGGGGTCAGAAAAGGGCAACCTATCTATGCCCTGGAACTAGAATTATAGATGGTTGTGAGACATCTGGGTACTGGAAAGCAAATCCAGGTGCTCTGCAAAAGCAATAAGTTCTCCTAACAATTAAGGCATCTCTTGAGCAACCGTTTTGTTTTGGGTTTTGTTTTTTGATTTTTAGTTGTTTCTTCTTGTTGTTGTTATTGTTACTATTATTATTATTATTATTATCATCATCATCCTTCTTCTCTTCTTCCTCTTCTTCCTCTCCTCCTCCTCCTTCTTTTCCTTCTCTTCTTCCTCTTCTTCAAGACAGGATATCCACTGGGACCTAAGGCTCACCTTTTAGGCTAGACTGGCTGGCCAGAGAGCCCCAGGTATTCTCTTGTCTCCTCTTTGCCTGAACTAGGGGTATTCCACCAAATGTTGCACTGAGAGTGTTCCACCAAGCCTAGCACTTCGCATGGGTGCTGCGATGGAATTCAGGTCCTCAAGCTTACTCAGCAAGCACTTTATAGACTGAACTATCTCCCCAGCTCCCACAGATCATTCACAGCTCTTCCTTGAATGCTATTCATTAAATTCAATAACGTACTTTGCATAATACTGTATCTAACATCTGGACGGTCTCTGACCCAATGTTTGTTTTTTCAGTATGTCTCAGTTTGAGAGATTTTAGTGGCAACAATCCATAAGCCAAAAATGGAAAGCATAGCATTTACAAAGAAAGCTATCTTTGTATTACATCTTTTTATTTAAATATTGTACTTTAAATCTTTGTTGTATTCATTTATTTATCATAAGTGCTATTGGAAGTTAGAGAACAACTTAAAGAAGTCCCTTCTCTCCTTCCACCATGGGATTGAACTCGGGTTTTGTGTGGGATTGGCAGCAAGATACTTAACCCTGCTGAGTCATCTCGCTAGCCCCTTATATTATATCTTCTATGGCTACATAGTTTTCCATAGAAAAGAAACAGTCTTAGAGCTTGAAATAAGCAATTAGGTAAAATGTATAATTACTATTAATAACTTAGTAACAATTTAATGTGTGTTAAATCAGTGTCTGACACATAGGAAATGCTCTGTAAACATCTCATTTAATTCCAACAACAACACTATAAAAATGCTCATCTTGTCCTGAATTGTATCAGCTTCCCTGAGCTTTCTTTCTTACAAAGACCGTTACTTAGGATGAGAATGCTGGCCAGGTCTTATAAACACGGTGGGTTTGGTGAGCATATCAGAATATGGCTCTGCAGGATCAGCCTCAGGGAAGAAGGGTGTCTGCTTGGATCTTCCAGGGAAATTCTATTCCTGACACAGCCATTACCAGAAAGCTACTCCATATGCTCTGCTCACCACACAGCCTGCTCATCAGTGTCTGACACTGGGCCCACCCATTTGCCACGTGTTGCCTTAACCACAAGGCTGGGTATCCAACATCCCTGGGATGCTGACCCCAAGAATAGCCTAGAACCAAAATCTCTCCTCAAACCATTCAAGTTAGTTGTCCTCCAAGAGACTTGACCAGGCTCTCTACTTAGTTTGTCAAGGCTCTCAAGCATGCCTCACTCTGCTTTTTGGTAAATTATTTTTCATTTATATGCTGTACATTATTACTTTGTGTGCAGACGCCATCGATATTGTGCTGCACAAAAATAATTGATTAGTTATGAGTGACAGAGTAATTGGCACTACCCTGGTTACTCAGCTATTTTTATGCATTATAATTACCAGCTTCAGCATACCAGACAGAATTTAATGTTCTTGAAAATTAATATTATTGGAAGATTTTATATAGAAGAATGTAATGTTCTTGCATTAAAAGCTTGTCAAACACTAGTAGAGTCTCATATTGTTGGGTATTTATCAGCATTTTGTTTTAGTCATTTCAAATCCCTCTATCAAGCTGCAGAGTCTATAGACCACAACAAGTCAATACAGCTGAATTCTAGTGACTGTATAGTCTGCATTAGTATTTTCATTAGTATCATTGCATGTTTAATGCTGGATTGAAGCCTAGATTCTTTTATATACTAACTTGTATTATTGCTGTAAGTTTCATGAAAGTAAACAGATATTTACATATGACCCTACTAAGTGTCTGATGTGCCATGGCTGCATGAAATATAGTAAATAAACAGAACAATGCACAGTGGTGATGATGACTAAAAACACATTAATACAATTCCTTCTCTGCCCTGCAGCCTAGCTGTGATACAGAACAAAGACCCTACCAGGATGTGATGGTGTAGAGCTCAATGTGGCTCATAAACTAAGCTCATCCTACCAGGGTGATGAGACCAGGCCAGGATATCTTTAGTCATGATGGATAAGTAAGTGTCTTCAAATGTTTACCACATCTTGAATTTGATTTGCTCTTCGTTGCCTTGTGTAATTGTGTATAGTGCGTTGTGGGTTTGATGAGTATGCCAAAATTTATTCTCATCTGGTATGTGCATCTTGTCTCTTTAAAGGTTCAGAATCCAGGGTCACTTATCTGACTGTCTTTCCCATTCCCTATCGCTCACACTTCTAATCCTCCAGGCCGTGTAAGCCAAGAGGCCTCGTAAGGCACATGCCCAGGATCCTCCTCACTGTCTGTCTTCCTCTTTTCTTCATTTGACCTCATCCTTGACTCCAATCGCCTTTCTTTTCATTCCTCAGCATTTTGCCAGTGCACAGATAGAACTACATTTATAGAGCTACAACACATAGAGTGGCTCCAGTCTCTGTTCCTAAAGCATGATGTAGAGGACTGTATTTTTAAATTCTCCACTTCCTTTTAACATTTGCTTCCTTTAAAATGTTAAATTTAAGGAGCTCAGCCTGGTGGGAGGACGTGCAGAGATGACTGGCCACACTAGTGGAAGCCCATGAACTGTGGACTGGTGGCTATGGAGCCCCCATGGGACTGGACTAGGCCCTCTGGATATGGAAAATGGTTGTTTGGCTTGAACTGTTTGGGGGGCACCCAGGCAGGGGGATCAGGATCTGTCCCTGGTCTATGGGCAGGCTTCTGGAGCCTGGTGCCTGTGGTGTGACGCCTTGCACAGCCTTGGTGCAGTGGGAAGAGGCTTGGACCTACCTAGGCTCAGTGTGCTGGGCTCTGCTGACTCCTCATGGAAGACCTTGATTTGGGAGATATGGGGATGTGGGGTGGCTTGGAAAAGAGAGCTGGGAAGTGGGAGAAGGGAGGAGGGAGGAGGGGGGATCTGTGGATAGTATGTGGACTGAGTAGAAAATTCCTTAATGAAGAAAAATGAAAGAAAATAGTTCCAATATGAAACTTTAAAAAAAAATGTTAAATTTATTCCCGTGACTTAGAAAAACTTTCCCACATGTTAGCAAAAGTTACTTAATTAAAGAACTGTTCCCTGCCCCCATTATGATTGCTTAATAGATATGAATTAAACAGTCATAGACATTTATCATTACTGACTATAGGAACACTAAATTCAGAAAGAAAAAAAACACAGTAAGAATCTATCTTAACTTTGGAGTCAAAACTCTAATATTTTTTACAACCAGTTTAAGACATAAATGCAATTGAAGTAATCCATCATAAATTGTCTAATGTACATCAGCCAAAATGGCTTATTCCAACCTGATTAACTCTTCACAGATTTGCACAGAAAAAAACATACAAACAAGCAAACAAAAAAAACATTTACTTCATAGTATATACAAACATGAACTCAAAATGGGTTATAGACCTGAATTTAAAAACTAAAACTATAAACTACTTTCAAAAAAACCTAAAAATAGGGCTGGGGAGTAAGCTCGGCAAAGAGCTCGCTGCAGTCGTAAGGTCCTAAGTTTGATCCCCACATAAAAAAAACCAAAAGCGCTGGTGCAATTGCAATCCCAGTGTTGGAGAGACTGAGACAGGAGGATCTCTGGGCTGGCTAGTCAGCCTAGCCGACAGTAAGCCCTGCCCCGTCCCATCAATCAGAGACCCTGTCTGAAAAAACAAGATGGACTGCACTTGAGAAATGACACTCAAGGCTGATCTCTGGCACAAACACATACACACACACACACACACACACACACACACACACACACACACACATTTGCATACATACACATGTACCCACATCTGCACACACACATGCTCAGAAACAGGAACAAATCTTTGTAATCTTATGCTAGACCTTTTTTTCTTAGAGAGACCATAAAAAGCACAGTTTACAAAAGAAAAAATAGACAAACTAGGTATCATCAACACGAAAATCTGTGTTTTAAAGGATACCATAAAGACAATGGAAGGACAATGCATAGAATGAAGGAATGTTTGCATGTCATATATCTGACAAGGGCCCCGGTATCCAGAGTAAGTTAAAATAAAATCCTACAACTCAATCCAAGTTTAAAATGGGAGAGAAATGAAACAGTATTTCTCTAAAGATCCAACTAGCACCTGAAAAGGTGTTCAGTATCACTTGTCATTGGAAATACACATCAAAGCCACTATTATACATCACTTCACATCCACAAGAATGACCATAGCCCATAACATGGGTAATCATAAGCAAAACTCTTCCTACCACCAAGCATTGACAAAAAATAAAGTATCATTTAGAACACCCTCCTAATGGAAATAACCTATTTTCTGATTGATGAATAGATAAAGAAAGTGTGTTAGAGAATTATACAACAGAATAAGTCAATTAAAAAAAAGACAACTGAGTCACCATATGGGTGAAACTTGAAACTTGAAACATACACTAAGTGAAAGAAGCTATATGCAAAACCCCATATACTGTGTTACTCCATGTATCTAAAATGAGCAGAACAAGCAAACACAGTAGAGGCAGAAAGTAGTGTGGTGGCTTCTGGAGGATGGAGAAGAAGGGAACAGAAATTGCTAATAAATCTGGGTTTTGTTTTGGAGTCGTATAGATTTAGAAAACTGGGGTGACTGTACAACTCTGTAAATATACTAAAAACAACTGAATTGTATACTTTTATTCTCTTGCAGTGTTGGAGACTGAGTCCAGGGTCTTGTGTGTGTAAGCACACCCCTTACCACTGAGCGACATCCTCAGTACTTAGAATTTCACTTTAAAAAGGCAAGCACTCCTGGAGTTGATTGGGGGGAGGGCTGGAGGGTTGGGAGGAGGGAGGACAGGGGAATCCATGGCTGATTCCATGGCTGTAAAATGACTAGAAAGTCTCTTATATTAAATGAATGAATGAATGAATGAATGAATGAATGAATGAATGAATGAATGAATGAATGGATAGATAGATAGATAGATAGATAGATAGATAGATAGATAGATAGATAGATAGATGAATAAATAAATGAATGGATGGATGGATGGATGAATGAATGAATAAATAAATAAAGGCAAGCACTATGGTTCTGTAAAGTCTACCTCAGTATGGACTTAAGTTTCCTTGTGAATGTTTGGTAATAGGGAGATCTTTGTGTTGTAAGGCTGATGGTTCCAGGGACAGAGATAGGGGTCATGGGAGTTCCTAAGACAGGGACATGATAGACTATCACCCTAGTGCACAGGTTTCTTCACCAAAGCTTCATGCTGTCTTCCTCTCTTTTCTCAGAAAAATTCAGCAATGTGTTGTTGTTACTTTAGATGAATTACCTTCTCCTGACCTTATTATATCTTCCAGAGTATACCCCCAGAGAAGTCATAACCTAGACAGCAAGTACACATATTGGCATCAGCAAGACTACTATTTTCAGATAGTCAGTGGTGGCACACGTCTTTAATCCCAGCACTCAGGAGGCAGAGGCAGGTGGATCTCTGTGAGGTCAAGTGCTGTGGATATCGCTCCATATAAATAAAACACTGATGGCCAGTGACCAGACAGGAAGTATAGGTAGGACAAGGAGAGAGGAGAATTGGGGAAACAGGAAGAAGTGGGGAGAGACACTGCAGCCACCGCCAGGACAAGCAGCATGTAAAGACGCTGGTAAGCCACCAGCCACATGGCAAGGTATAGATTTATAAAAATGGGTTAATTTAAGATATAAGAACAGTTAGCAAGAAGCCTGCCACGGCCATACAGTTTATAAGTATTATAAGCGTCTGAGTGATTATTTTATACGTGGATTGTGGGACTGCAGGGTTTGGTGGAACCTGGAGAGAAGCCCTCCAGCAACAGTCAAGATGAGCCTGGTATACAGTGTGAGTTCCAGAACAGGCTCCAAAGTTTCACAGAGAAACCTTGTTTTAGGGGGGAAATGGGTGTGTATGTGTGTGTGTGTGTGTGTGTGTAGTGATGGTGGTGGTGATGTTATACAACCTTGTAGGGTTTCATTTATCACCACTGTAGGGAGGTTGGTGACAACTGTACTCACTTCATAGATTATAATGAAACCATCTACCTAGCCCTTACTGGGGTCCCTGACAGGGAGTAAGTACAGTGTAACTACAGCTATCATTCTGCCAAAGGCTTCTTCCTGTTCTCTACACACACTGCCAGTGTGGAACTGGGTATTTCTTCTGCCAATTGCCTGATGTCTCAGACAAAACAAGTGTCCAATAAAGTTTGATATGGTGTCTCAGTTATTCCCAAACACACAGGTAGTTTCTCTCAATAGTGTGGCTAGATTCTGGCCATAATTATTTCTCTGATCATGCTTATGGTTCCCCCTGGTGGGTCACAAATTTAATGGATGTGCTCATATAAGACCAGGACAAACCACAGCCATGAATGCTCCTCTCTCTGCACCTGTGTTCTGAGGCAAAGAGAAGACATATTGATGATGGCCATGGGGGTTTTCCCAGTTAATTTTGATGGCGTGTGCTAGACATCCTATGGCTTAGATCACCAAGAAGACATGATTGTCAGCAGTTGCAAAATGACAAAATTGTAGGGGTGTCTCCACTGTCTGTTTTGACTGGCTGATTTCTAGTTCTCAGGATGCCTTCCCTGTTTTTCAGGCAGCAATTTTTCTGAAAGTTAATTACCAACCATTGGTTCCCCCACAGAGCTAGGCAGCAATCTGTGTTAAAAGAGGAAAATCCTCTCTCTTATCTCTTATCCTCAGTGCAGTGACCAGTTCTTGCAGAAAATAGAGAAATAAGATAAAACTAAAGGAGAGCCTCAATAATAATAATAATAATAATAATAATAATAATAATAATCCCAGCAGTAATAATAAACTCCCTTGGAGCCAGGTGTGAGATAATGAGGCTGCCTATTATTTTCAAATGACTACATGTCATACCAAAAAATAGCAGTCTGAAATTAAACTGAAGGCCACTCAAACCCCTCTGAGCCCATGAGCATGTATAAAATAATTTTCAAATGCCATGGTGGTCATAGGTCAGACTATCTGTAGTGAATTTGCAACCTAGAGCAGGAGAATAGCAGATATACTCCAAATAATTCCTCTGAAATGCACTGGAGTTCCTGCAGCCAGACTGTCCTTCATCTTCAAAGATGCCCACAGGAAAATGACAACCAGTTAATCTAAACAAATGACCCATTATACTGAATCAAAATCCCAAATAAATGAAAATGATTCAATTCAAAAATTACTCCATATTACCAGTAAATTTTACAAACCTCATCAAAACAGTTAAGATGCAAATGATATTTGGAACAGCATTACTCTATCTTAATCTTGTTCTGCCATCTGCAAGATCCTACAGCTAATGGATCCTACTGCGACTTTACCATTTTTTACACTAGAATATTGAACATAGGCCCACAGGCTTTGTGGCATTGCCCTTCATGGATAAACTGATTCAGAAAAGAGAATCAAAATGAATTCCAGAAATGCGGGGTCCTCTCGAAACTAAAAATGTTTAGCATTCAAATGAGTGACCTACTATAAAAACTTTAAATGTTGCCATGCTTTTTCAGATGGGAGTAGCAAAGTCAACTGCAGTGAATTTTGCTAAGTTTTATGACTTTGGGCAATATAACTTCTCTGTGACTTCTTTTCCTCATCACTAAAATGAAGAGAAGATCAACACCTGTTGATTGTAAGGGGAGTTTTATGAGTTAATATGAACAAGAACGCTTAGCAGAGGGTCCGCACACAGTGGACACTGTTGCTATTGTTCCGATGGCACTGGATGTGGGGACTTCATCGTGGTGCCATTTTCACATGACCAACAGCATGAGCCCCTTTGGTTAGCACTTCAGGATGCTTGGACCGGAGATACAACATAATTAATCATCTAAGCCAACAAACAAGCTGTCCTGTTAACAATGTAGTAAACAGCTGATTTGTCCCCATTTGTCCAGGCACCTCCAACCCCTGAATATCTGGGGACCTGGGAAGAGCCCGCTCTGTTCTGCCAACACTAGTTAAGAGACACTATTAGGAAGCAACGTATGGAACACTCCTTTGTGGGAATGTGTGATGCCTAAAAACCTACAATGACATTTACACGACACCGTTGACAAGAAAGCCCTTCAATGTCTGATTGGAGTTCAGAACCACTCTTGCAGCATCAATTTTCACTTTTCTAAGAGATGCAGGCACAGGGGGATGACAGACTGAGTGCATGTCAACTGGATCCTAGAAGCAGACAGACCTTCTAACACCAAATCTTCGGCGTATGTTTTCCTACTGCTTGTATTTTCTACTTTTCAAATTTTCCCATTTGCTGAGCCTCTTTTTCTGTGTCCTGTGGATGTTGCTTTTACCCAGCACTCCACCCTATCAGGCAGGCTGATTCCTCACTGAATGTGCCAATCCTAAATCAATGCAGACCTAGTAAGCCCGGATTACTAGAGTCCAATGTTGTCACCTCCAAGAATCCCTTGTGTTTCATTTTTCTACAACCTGCATGGTTTTGAAAGGTTTGTCTACTGAAACACAGTTAACCCCTTACTTGCCAAAGGACATATGGGTTGTTTCCAGTTTTTAGTTATCATAAATAAAGCTGCTACAGACATACACATATGGAGGGGGTATATCATTTAGTATCTCTGTGATAAATGTCCAAGGGTTTCTAGAACATCTGATAGCTGCATGTTTACTTTTGTAAAAAGCTAACAAACTCTTTTCTATAATGACTATACCTGCTGTAGTTTCACTAGCAAGGTATGAGTAACAAGTTTTTCACAGACATATTATCTGTTGCACTATGATACCACCCATGAGTGATGCATTTTCTCTACATCATAGCCAGCATTTGGCATTGTCATTACTTTTCATTTCATTCATGTAAGGCATGGCTATCTCACTGAGATTTGTATTTAATTAACAGCTAGGAATGCTGGCCATCTTTTCATGTGTTTTATTTACTTTCTGTATACCTTCATCAATAAAATGTCTGCCCATGTCTTTTGCCTATTTTCAAATTGCTTTGTCTTTTTTTAAATTCTTGGTGTGTGTGTGTGTGTGTGTGTGTGTGTGTGTGTGTGTGTGTGTTGTATGCATGTGTTTGCATGTATACCTGCCTGTGTGAAGAACAGAAGTTGGCATTGAGTGCCTTCCTCTATGGTTTGCCATTTTATCATTTGAGACAGCCTCTCACTGAACCAGTAGCCCATCATTTTGACTGACTGACTAGCCAGTAATCCTCGGAGGTCCTCCTACCTCTGACTCCCCAGCTCTGGGATTGCAGGTGTGTACCACCAAGTCCAGCACTTATGTGAGTGCTGGGAATCCAAGCTCCGGTCCTCCTGCCTGCTGTGTGAGCGAGCATATTATACACTGAAGCATGTCTCCAGCCCTGAAAGTTCTTTATATGTTCTCTCTGCCAGTCTCCACATAAATACACAGCTTGAAAATGTTGTCTCCTAGGCTTCGTTCTCTCTTCATCCTTTAGTGGACACTTTCTCAAAACAAAAGTTTTTATTTAGTGCTGGGCCACTTATCAGTGTTTCCTTTTCTCGATCTGCTTGGAGTGTCAAACTTAAGAAGCCCACAATAGAGTCTGAAGCCAGTCTGGTCTACAGAGTGAGTTCCAGGACAGCCAAAACACACACACACACACACACACACACACACACACACACACACACACACAAACTGTCTTGAATGTTTTGAAAAACCAAAAGAAAAAGGAAGGAAGGAAGGAAGGAAGGAAGGGAGGGAGGGAGGGAGGGAGGGAGGGAGGAAGGGAGGGAGGGAGGGAGGAAGGAAGGAAGGAAGGAAGGAAGGAAGGAAGGAAGGGGCAGCCTACCCTAAGATTCGGTGCACTAGAAGGAAGATGACTGGCTCATTTGGGTTTCCAGGACTTGCCAGACTTTAGCACTGAAAATCCTTCATCCTAGAAAATTCTTCAGACCAAGACACACAGGACAGTTGACACCCCAACTAGAACCAGACTTTTTTCCTGCCTCACTTTTACAACTCCACACAAACAGTAGAGGAGTCGGTGCCAGGTAGACACATCCTTTGACAGCACCAGGATGCAATGTCCCTGTGAGTACGTAGAGTGACATACTGTTATGTTCGGACACACACCCAGGTGACTTTGCCATTCTCTCCATCATTATGGTGGGCATGGTGCTCCAGAAAAGCAAGCTTCTAGAGAAAGAAAATTTCACTGACATGCTCATCCCCCTGCTCCCAGATCTTTGGAGTTTGTACCAGAGGCAGCTCTTCTCAGAGTTCCCACTCACACCTAGTTTATATCCTTTGGGCCATAGGTCCTCGGTGCTGGCTACACACTGCACTCAAAACACTAACGAGTAGGACTCATCCAAATCATGGAAATTTTATTCTCTGGGAGGGAGAGGGGACCCAGGCATTTGTTACTGTTTTTAAAAACTCTTCCGAGGAGTCCAACAATGGGTAGCAGCACTGTGTCCCGCTGTTCTAGAATCTGAGATATAAATTGCTGGAGGGTAGGGATGAGCTCCACCTGCCCCCCGGAGCCCTTAGCACCTAGTGCAAGGTTCACCCACAGTACGCAGATTGTATATATGTATGTGTGTTTGTTTGTATGCAGATATATAATGTAATTTTAATGAGTGAGTAGGGGCTGAGAAGACGACTCTGTCACTGAAGTACTGGGTGTGCACACATCAGAACCTGAGTTTGATCCCAACACTCATGAAAAAGGAAAGCCTGTAAGCCCAGCACCAGGGAGGTAAAGATAAAGGAATCTCCAGAGTTTACTAGCCAGCAGTCTAGATGAAATGGCTCAGTAATAGAGTCTATATCAAACCAATAAGGTGAAAGGCCATTGAGGAAGACATCTAATGTCAACCTATGGCCTCTACTCAACACATTCAAGTGTATATACACACACACACAAAGATGTACATACACATACACAAAATACATACATATATGTACAAAACGAGTGAATAAAAGAGGAAAGATCAGCAATTCGGACCAAATATCATTCTCTTTGTCTCTCTTGCTTGAAATTAAAGAATCAAAGCAAGTAATAAGATAAATTAGGGCTGTCCCCAAGCCCTTTCTAATCTGCCAAGCTTTTGGAATTCAGAGACTGACACACTACCTCATTTCATCAATGGGCATTCTTACCCCTTACTCCTTTTATAGAACTATATCCCATCCCCAGGTGAGCTAGAACCTAGAGCTCCTAACAGCAGCGACCTGAAGAGGAAGCTTGTTCGATGTGTGGGGTTTCCAGGCCTCATTCCAGACTGGATGACTCAAAATGTACACGGCAACAACATCTCCAGATCGCCATTTGGTCGTTAAAGTTTGAGAAGCGGTGCTCAGCCCAGCTGTCAAGAAGCCATGGCAAGAGAGACACACAAGTGTGAGAAGCAGAGAGACCCTTTCGATGAAAGAGGCGGAAGGAGTAGAGCCACACGGAGGCCAAAGCAGGAGCTCTTCAGTCCTAAGCCTCCAAGGCATCTTAGGACTTGACTCCTTACCTCTCCAGTCTAAGTTGATACATGAGCAATCGAACTCACACAGCACAGGAGGATAACCCATAGGCACCACAAACTGTCTGTTTTTATCCCTGAAGGGCTGGCTGGGGGCAGAGCCAAGAAAAAGTACTAGATATCATCCTGTGACAGACTGAAAGGTGGCAGGCTTTGAGTTAACTACCATCTGAGGTAAGCTCTCCAGAGTTGCTCCCAGGAGGCCTTGTGGGTGGGTCTCCTCACTCCCACCCTCATGTGGCCAGAGTTGGAGGTTCCCACATGACGTGGTCTGTGCTGGGCCATCCCCTCTCAGCACTAAGGTCCCTTAGAAGCCTGGGCTTGCTCCCGCCTGACGTTTTAGTTCATACTTTGGCACCCTCACTCGAATTTCCAACTGGCAGCTCTTTATTTCTAAAAGAAACTACTTGCGGCTCGGAGATGAAAAGGGAGGGTTGTGGTCCCTCTTTTATTTAGCAGAACTTACACCTATAAGGAAACAATTCTTTGCATTTGTCTCATTTCTGGTATTGCTGATGTATCCTTTCCCGCAGAGACACCCGTGGATAGCAGTCATCCACCTACAGCTCCCAAACCAGGCTAGCCCTCAGGCAAAAGTGAAAACCCAAGAAATTCTGCCCGAGCCCTGCTCTGTCCTCCACCCTCACCTGAGTACAATCAAAAACATTTGCTAGCATCAGAGCAGACGACCTCAGCTAGAAACTGCACAAACAGTATTTTGCCCTTGGTGAAACTGCTTGAACTATTTTCTGTTTTACAGGATACACACACTCACATACATGCACAAAAAAAATTTTTTTTAATTTTTGTGCCTTGACTATAGTTCCAGGCAGTTTTTGCAATCTGCATCAGGAGGAGATTGATTAATGTGAATGTTTTAGCTGTGGTTTTTGTTTGTGTATAAACTTTTGTTAAAACAAGTACGGCAGAAGAAATGACCTTTATGTAGACACCTATTAAGGCACTAAAAGGCTTGGCTACATTCATCTGAGACTCGTACACATAACGAGGGGGACAATAAGGGGATCAGCAGCTGCAGGGGTTGAATTGAATTCTTCAACAATAGAAAAGTTTTTCAGACCCAAATACCGGCAATCAAAGAGAATTTTTGCAGATAATCCGAGAGAAAGAAAATAAAGGGGGGGGGAGCTAGCCAACTTTGTACCGGTTAGCATAAGGTTGCCATCTGAAACATGTCAGCTTAGGGGCAGTCCCTACCTCCATTCTTCGGCCGAACTGCAGTATTCAGAACTGTTTCCCCAAATAATCCCAGATGGCATGCCACAAAATTTCAATTCATTGTAAAAGCTTTCTTTGCTGTTATTATGTGATTGGAAGTACGAAAGCAGCGTGCCATTCTCATGGCACTATTTGCATTGGCTATTATCCCCTAAAATCCCTTTTAAACAGCTACATTGTCAGCCCATAGGCCTCATTTAGAACTACAAAAAGGCCCAGATTAATTCGATCAAAGAAAGAGCCAAGTACAAAATGCACTTTTCAAACTGTATCAGAGTATGTTCGCTTTACAGATCGCTTCGGGGCAAGAACCGCGGGGAGAAAAAGAAAGAACTGAAATAAAGGTTGGTTACGAAGCGAAATAACTCGGTTTGGCTCCCTGTCTGATTTATCTGAGCATCTTAAGGCGAAATCTCCAATTAAAAATTCTTCCAGGGAAATATATTTGAATATAAATGTGGAAACAGACACCCACAAATTGCAGCATCGCATGCGCGCCACCGGCTTTCAGCCATCATTCTTCCGCGGCAGTTTGAAGCCTTGCGGGGGTAATCCGGTTGGTAAAAGGCAGTTCTGAGATCTCGTATTCTACATTAAAACCAAGTCGTTTGCAGATTTTTTTTTTAAATCTATCTGACTTTTTGCATTCGATCCCAGAGGAAATGTTCGACGTCACCCCCAGAAAAGAAAGTGCAAGAAAACAAAGAAAAAGAAAAAACGGTCTGACATTTCTTTCCACAAAACCAAACAGACTCAAATGCAAGTGGAATTCCGGGATTATCCGCAGGCGGCCGAGGCTTTCTGCTAGCCTCTGGGTTTGCTGGTTTTAGTCTCACCTGGGGGTCTGGAGGGTGGGGAGCACGCTGCGACGAGCCGGGCTGGAGTTTGGGGCTCTTAGGGACGCTCCATTAGTTTCTTAGGCAGGGTCAGCCGCGTGGTCCCGCTGGAGAAAGCGCAGGCTCCAGGACTCAGCGCCCGGAGCTGTCTTCCTCAGCCGCGGCTTTTGTGCACGCAGAACATTTTATAGAGGAGCGAACGGCCGCACAAAGGTAGGCCGTGCGCAGCAAGATGTGCAGTTTGCCTCTTCAGAGACCCAGCAGGGCTGAAAACACCAGCAGCTGCAGCAAATGGGAGAGACCCGCAGCAGCGCGCAGCCAGCGATGGTTTTAGTCGGTTGTTTGGACTGAGTCTTTTGCTGCAGGAGACCTGGGCTGTCTGCTGTTCAAAGCCACCCTGGAAACAAAAGACCATCATACCTCTCTAATGACATAAAACATGGATTTAGAAAAGTCACGCGCCCCAAAGGGTTCCAACCGTAATCCAGTGGTCCTCTAGATTCTTAGTCACATGCTTGCCTAGAAATCTGCAGACTTAATAAATTACTCAGATCTTTTATAGATGTTCAATATCCCCTACAACCAAACCCTCATAATGGTCCCAAGAATCCCCTAAAGCAGTGGTTCGAGACCCCTTTGTGGGTTGAAGGACCCTTTTGCGGGGAGGTTGCATATTAGATATCCTGTATATCAGATATGTACATAAAATAATATATTCATAACAAAATCACAGTTATGAAGTAGCAACGAAAATAAGTTTATGGTTGGGGGTCACCTCAACCTGAGGAGCTGTAATTAAAGGGTCACAACGTTAAGAAAGCTCCTAACTGCCCTAGAGAAATCAAACATGTATAGCAAAACTTGGAAGAGTTACCCTTCCTCCCGCTGCAGGAAGCAGGAAGACAGGGAAAGAAGCGGATGGTGGGTCCAGCATAATGATACATGCCTGTAATCTCACCACTGGGGAGGCAGAGGCAGGAGGATCACTGCACGTTTGAGGCCAGTTTTAGTTACTTCGCGAGTTGCGGTACAGCCTGGGCTATATAGTGAGACACTGTCTCAAAAAACTAAAAACCTAAGTGGGAGGTGGGTGAGGAGGTGGGGAGGAGAAAGAAGAGGAATGGGACTTGGAGGTGTTGAGGCAACGGCTCAGTGGTTAAGAATGATGGCTGCTTTGATTCCAATGCCCAGCACCCACCTGACTGCTCCCGGCCATCCGTAGCTCCACAGTCCCAGAGGAGCGATGGCCTCCTCTGTCTTCCTGAGGGCAGTAAGCAGTACACAAACATTCATACACACAAAACAATAAAAAGCGATTTAAAAGAAATGGGAACAGGAGGATCGGGAGTTCAAAGCCAGCTTCTTCTGCACAGAGAACTGGAGGCTAGCCTGGGCTACACAAGACCTGGAGAGAGAGAGAGAGAGAGAGAGAGAGAGAGAGAGAGAGAGAGAGAGAGAGAGAGAGAGAGAGAGAGAATATACACAAGAAAAGGAGAGAAAGAATCAAGTTACTGTTGGGCCTGGTGATACACATCTTTAATCGCGACGGTCAGGAGGCCAAAGTAGGTGGATCTCTGTGAGTTCAAAGCCAGCCTGGTCTACATCGTGAGTTCCAGGCCAGCCAGGGCTACATGGTGAGACCTTATCTCAAAATAAAACAAACAAAAAAGCAATCAGGTAGTTTTCCGGAAAGAAAAACATTTTATTTCCTTCCAAAATCCCTCACGTGGTTTATCTGGACTTTTCCTGCTTACAGCAACACAGTAGAAAGAAAACTTGTTCTGAGTTTTTGAGACCTACATAAAAATGTTAAAGTTCTATAAACCTAGCCTTGCCAAAGAAATGGGGGAAGACAACCATATTTATTTATTCACTACGTCAGCCAGAGAAAACACACCTGAAGTTATTCCTAATGAATTCTAACAGACTGTTCAGGCTCTAGAATGAAAATATTCTCTCTGACTTTTATGCAGGTCTCACTGGGGCCCTAGCTGAAAATACCATGACTCCCTTTCATGCTATGTATTTGCACGATAAGGAGTCAAGAGTCACCTAAATTAGGCAGCAGGGTCAAAATGTCTGCCAGCTTCTCCTCACTACTTCTCCAGGCGACATCAGGACTCAATAGGACAGTGTTAAAGGCAAACCCAAGTAAGTTTGTTTCTTGGAGTTTGAGTGTGTGTTTAGCAGATGGGGATAAGGAAGAGCATCCCTGGTCCTACATGGGATTTTGAAGGTCTGTGCCTTGCCTCCTAGAGACAGTAGTAACCACTATGCTGCAGAGATGACTCAGTTTCAGTGTGACTGGTGTAAAACTTTTAGCCTCATTAGACATGACTAACTGAACCAGAATCCAAATCCTCTGTAAGGATACATTCCCCGAGCCATGCGCCCCAACTATTGGTACCTTATAAACCACTTCTCTGTTTTCTTTAGACCAGTGGTAAAAGACTTTTAAGTCTTTTTAAAAATTGTTTGACAAGGTCTGGAGAGATCACTCGGAGGTTAGGAATACTGGCTGCTGCACTTCCAGAGAACCTGGTTCCTGTTCCCAGCACCAGTGTGGTGGCTCACAACCATCTGTAACTCCAGCTTCAGGAGATCTTCTGCCCTCTACTGGCCTCTTCAGGCACTGCATGAACATGGTGCACAGACATATATAAGCCCAACACTCATGTGCATGAAATAAAATAAATCTAAAAAAAAAAAATAGAAACTTTCATACGTGTTTCTAAAGTGTTTTGATCAGGCATATCCCCCACTCTCTCCCTTCCAGTCCCTTCCACAGCCCCTTACCACCTTTCCCTCCCACTGCCATGTTTCTCTCTCTTGTTTAAGCCACTGAATCACTCAGTGCTGCTGGTATGTGCGCAGGTGTAGAACCATCTGCTGACGCATGGGCAGCCATTCAGGGGTGCATCCCTGAAGAAAACTCACTCTCCCTCCCTCAGCAGTCATCGACTGTTTCAGATGGAGCAGGACTTCCTGAGCCACTGATCGGTGTAAGC
The DNA here is from genome assembly GCF_004664715.2 of Peromyscus leucopus. Classification (NCBI taxonomy): domain Eukaryota; kingdom Metazoa; phylum Chordata; class Mammalia; order Rodentia; family Cricetidae; genus Peromyscus; species Peromyscus leucopus. Next base: position 59,813,698 of record NC_051065.1, on the reverse strand, counting down.
TAGGATTTCTCTGCATGTCTCATACATGTAGTCATAGCCTCTGTGAGTTCATGTGTACCAGGGCCCTGTCATGTCTAGAAAGTGCATTTCGCTGCAGATATCCTTACCTCTGGATTTTATAATCCTTCTGCCTCCTCAGAATTCATCCTGTTTAGGGCTAAGCACTCTGCAGTCTCTATGCTCTGCATGCTGACCAGTTGTGGGCCTTGGTATCAAACACCATCCGCTGCAAAAAGACACTTCTCTGAAGAAGGTTGAGAAATGTACTAACCTTCTGTCAGGTGTATAAGATTTTGAAAAAGGGAACTGGGAAAGAAAATGCCCTTTACCAAGATCTATTGTGTATTAAATACAATACACAATAGTATGGTCTAATGTGCCATCATAAGTAAGATAGTAATTGAATGCAGTAAAAAGAAAACACACTGATCATGTTACAAGGAGGATAAGGGGGGAAAAAAAGAAATGGGAAACCCACCAAGTCTGCTAAAACTAAGCACCTAGTGTAGATTCCTTAACAATGTATTGTTCATAGCTGTAGAAGTTTGAAGTCCATGATCAAGGCATGTCTGGTGACTTGTCTTTAGCTGATTTCTAAATTGTCTTCATTAAATAAAAAAACACGGAGCCAAATATAGGGGTGAAAGCCTTAGATCAGGAAAACAGGTAAAGCCACCAGCCAACCTTACCTCACCAACTCTGCAGCTTCCAAATGAGTTACCTTCTGTCTACCCATGCCTCTATTGACTTGCTGTTCTGCCCTCTCATTGGCTGTCTTAGCCCAGCTACCTCACTTTCTCTTCCTACACAACTCTGTCATTTTCTGTCTGTACAGACTCCCAGGCCTCTATGGTTGGCACTGGGATTAAAGGTGTATGTCACCACATTTGGCTCTGTTCTCTACTGTGGCCTTGAACACACAGAGACCCTGCCTGCTAAGTGATCGAATTAAGGGCATGTGCTGCCTGACTTCTTGTTTTCTTAAAATGGCTGGCCTTGTCCACCTGATCTCCAGGCAAGCTTTATTTATTAACATACATATAAAATATCACCACATTTCGGCACAGATAAAATATCACAATTGTCCCTTTCTGGTTTACAGACAGATCCTTCTCACTTGTACCCTCTGTTGGACCCCAAAGTTTAGGGTCTCAAGTGGGCACCCCAAGAACCCAGACTCCAGTCCAGTTGATGCAACAGCATGAGGTTTTTATTGAAGCTTCTGTACAGAAGAACTCCTCTGCTCCTAAGAGCAAGAGTCACATCTTACTGTAATCACATAGGTGCTTTTAAAGGAAAAACCCACAAAACCATAAGATTACAATTCCCATACAATTTCGTTTCGATTGATTTATGTCTAGAGGCTAACTTCACAAGATCATGGTCTGGTTACAGAGTGATCACAGAGGGGGTACAGTTATGTCAACAGGCACATTCTTCCTGAAACCTCAAGGGGGGGTATCAGGGTGGGAGTGGAGTTTACACAAAGGTCACAGTGGTCCTTCCTGGAACACCTGCAACTATCCTAGTCACAGTTGAGCACATCTCTTAACAGAAATCTTTTTACATTGTTACGTTGTTGAATAATGGCTGAGTCAGGTGGCCCTTGGAACTAGATTTTTTGTTTCTCATTTCCTGGGGCTTGGGGGTGTAAGCCTGAAGGGTTAGGGTCTTTCACCCTTCATGGCAGAAATCCACGGAAAGGGAGCTAGCTCCCTGGCTTGCTTCTTACAAGGGCACTAACACTACCCGTGGGGCCACATTCTCATGACCAAATTACCTCCCAAAGACCCTACCTTTTAATATACTGAAAGTTAGCATTTCCATAAGTTTGACAAGTCATACAACTTAGCCCAAAATAATCCAATAGATTAAAGCAAAGGGCATGACTGAACATAATAACATCAATTAGATGACCAGTTCTGAGGAAGAGAACTGGAGATGTTGGTGGCTAATAGTCCAGAGTAAATAAAAGATTCCTTGAGGCCAGGAGCTACATTTCCCTACCTTTGTATCAGCATTTAGCCCACACCCTCACATGTCCAAGGCTTGAAGAAAAGATATACTGTTGGCTGAATAGAAACTCTGGAAGTTCCTCCAATGTCTCATATGGACCTCAAACATCTTTGTAGGACTACTTCTACCCACAATGTTTATTCAGCATTTATTCCTCCAATCCATCCAGCGGATGAAAAGTAAAAGAGAACTTGCTAAGATTCAATTCCCCTCACCTTGCTCTCAGAGGAAGCCCCTTCAGGGACAGCGTGGGTACCAGCCCCCTCGTGGAGAAACAGTCATCTGACTCGTGTGTGGTAGCACAATCTAGTGTGTCAGAATTCCATCTGCCAGCCACCCTTTTCCAAAAGCAACAATAACAAACGCTGCTGTGGGAATTACATTTTTCAGATGATTAGGTTATACAGCAGACTAATCACTTCTGCTTTTATGAAGAGCAAAGTGCACTGCACTGCTGGCACTGTCCTTAGAGACTGTCGACCAAATAATGTAAGCAGGGCTGTTTATGTAAGTCCCTAATTGCTGATGAGATTTGGACAGTAAGGAAGCGTTAATGGTCTTTTCTGTCATATCTATTTTGTAATGTGATGACTTCTGTGGGCCTCTTCCTTCTAATTACATAAAATAACTAAAGTATTCTGTTAAGGAAAACATGGTAACTAAATAATGAAGAGTCAAAACCCACCTAATTAAGACATGGCTGCCAGAAATGAGGCCAGAGCTGCTTAGGGGCACCATTATCATCATTACTGGATGTCTCAAAAGCCTGCAGTACACTAATGTACCAGGGGAAATAGCCAGCATTAGCCATGAGGCATCTTCATCAGTGCATTCTGGAGTCTCATGTCTGTCAAAACCTCACTGTCTTTAGCAACATAATGCTAGAATTAGATAATTTCATACATTTGAAACTGGATCTTATTGTGTAAGTTCTTATTCTATCTACCTCTCAGCTCCCAAGCTCACCTCTGGTTCCATAAATACTGTTAAGCTTTTAAGGAAAGTGGCCCTTTGGGCTAGACTGGAGCTCCACAGTAGAAAGTGACTATTATACCCCAAACTCTGAAAAATAAAATAGGAAACCTAAACCATTGCATGTTTTTGTTTTGTTTTGTTCTTGTCTGTGATTTCATAGACAAGTTTGCTGACTCTGATCTCAGGGAGCAGCTGAAGTAAGGAGAGCTGGCTTCAAAACACAAGGACATAACAAAAGATCCTAGGTGCATTTGCCCCGGAATACACTAAGAGCAGAACCTAGAGTGCATCGTCACTGAGAGGAAGGGCAGAACCTGATGGGGGGGTCCAGGATGGGGGCCAGAACAAACTAACTTTCTACCCATTGAGAGACTTCCAGGGGCTTGGCATGAGGATGAGGCAAGGTGGCCAAAAAGAGTGACCCCCATGTTGTGCCTGCAAACTGAATGGAAAAGACACAAAAGGATCAGGAAGGTGTTGTTGAATGTATTATATTTCTGCCTATGATTTCTTCTAGAGTGTATATTTTGTAACCTAAAATCTGTCGGTAGCATGTTAAAGTTGGTAGAGACAAGCTTTCATAGACTGTTGATTGGTTAATGCCTGCATTGCCACTAGCCATAATTCTTTGGATAGCTTTCATTCTCCTTTATTTCTCTCCCAAAACTGCTCAGTATCTATCTTTTGAATCAATAAAGCCTCTAGCCAGACATGATAGTTCATGCATATAAATCTTAGCAGTTGGAAAGCTAAGAGGTTGGTTGCAGGAGGGTTGCTGCAAGTTCGAAGTCAGTTTGGGTAACAAAGTGAGGCCTTGCCCTGTCATAAAATTTTAAAAAAGCAAGCAAACAATACACAAAAATAAAAAGATGTGGGACATTGCCTCAAGAAACAGACAAAAAAAGAACTGTGTGACTTTTTCACTTTGAAACAGGGGATTCTGTGACTCCAGCCAAAGGAGATGATGAATAAGGAAAAGGCTTAGAGCTAACTGAGTCAGAAGTCACTGGCACCCTGGGCAGGAACTCTGCACTAACTGCAGGAAGCTAGAGTCCAGGGGAAACTCTAAACTGGAGCAGAAATGGGAGGCACACCGTGTAGGTGGCAGCTAAAGTTGAAGAAACTGGACAATTACCTGAGACAGTTGCAGGGTGTAAAGAGAAGACCAAATATAGGACCTAAATAAACATCAGGGTTTAGTGCATGTGATGGTATTGCACTGGGGGACGCTGGCTGGCCAGGGTATCCCACATGTGAGGGAAAACATTCTGGGCAGATACAGCAGTGGACCGCGAATGGCAGTGCTCCATCCGGGCACACGGAAATGTGTTTATTATAATAAAGAGATGAAGGGAAAGATAGGAGAAAGAAGGAAAGACAGAAGGAAGAAGAGGAAGAGAGGGGTGGAGGGTGCACACCTCATGGGTATGGAGAGAAAGAGAGTGGATGAGAGAGAAGAAGGGAGGGTTTTGTTTGTTTGTTTGTTTTGTTTTTCTTAAATCAGGCTTTTACATAAGGACGCAGGGCAGCCCTAAGGGGCTGGTTTCCAAGGGTGGGTTTCCAAGGGGCAGGTAAGAATATTAACATTCCTCCATTCTGATTTTTATAAAAGGGTGAGTTATGTATAGCAAGTGGGGGAGCAAGGTGCCGAATTCTTGAGACTGCTTCAAGCTGACAAGGGGTGAAGTAGGGAGGGGGAAGTCGGGAATCATGCATGTCGGGAGATCTCAGGCATCTGTTCCTTGAGGGAGCTGAGAAGGTAAGTTGCAGCAGTGGTGTGTTCCAGGAGCTTGAGGGGAATGGTATACCAAATCAGGAATATAAAAGCCATGGCATCTGCTGTTTCTCTGGAGGTCAGGTGAGAAGAGTGAATCTGTAAAATATGCTTAAAAAAAAATTAAAAAAAAATAGGTGGGGTCAACAATGGGCTCTGGAGATTGTTAGTTTCCATCAGACCAGATTTCTTGATACAGTGGCAGAACTTTTCCCAGGAACCTGTAAGACAGCTAGAATAGATTTAGCAGAAGTTTTTCCAGGAACCTGAGGTATCTGTAAGACAGCTGGAATGGATTTACATCACAGCAAAAGGTTTAAAATCTTAATAACCGCCTGGCAGTGGTGGCGCACTCCTGTAATCCTAGCACTTGGGAGGCAGAGGCAGATGGATCTCTGTGAGTTCGAGGCCAGCCTGGTCAACAGAGCTAGTCCAGGACAGGCTCCAAAGCTACAGAGAAACCCTGTCTCGAAAAACAAAACAAAACAAAAAATCTTAATAACCATTTGTAGCCAATACTGTATCAGTTTATCAAAACTCTATTTATCAATATTAAAACTTTGAATTTAGGCCGAGTGATGGTGGTGCACACTTTTAATCCCAGTACTTGGGAGGCAGAGGCAGGTGGATCTTTGTGAGTTCAAGGCCAGCCTGGTCTACAGAGCAAGATCCAGGAAAGATGCAAAGCTACACAGAGAAACCCTGTCTCAGAAAAAAAAAAAAAAAAAAAAACTTTGAACTTCTGGAGTTATATCTGAAGCCAATCTATCCTGTACCATGAAGTCTGTGAATGAGGCGTGCCTGTTTGTAATTTTAACAGGAAACTTATTAAGGAGCTAACAAAGTACTTGTAATCTTGGGATTGGGGCTGTTAAATTGGCATCCCCTAGTCATCAAACACCGTCATATGTGAGAAGAATAAATTTAAGAAGTGAGACAGTTTTCCTATCTTCATATAAACAAACCAGGATATGCTGAGAGAAGTCAATAGCAAAAAGTTACATTGGAATTTGTTCTGTGAGTTTATCTGATCTGGTAACAAGGTAAATTATGTCTAGACCCAGTATTAGCCCTAGGAGAGGGGGACCTGTGAATTTTATATCGAGAACTGAGAAGGCTACTGAAGCAAAACCTGGTCATCAAATGGAGTCAGAGATCCGAGAAGGGTAAGTCTTATCTGAGTGCAGACCAAGCAGCTTTTGAATCTGTTAAAAATGACAGGGACCAGCCCATTCAGTCCATACCCGGGTCTCCATATTGTAGTCACAACAGCATCAATCTTTGACCCATCAGGACCATAAAGTGGAAGTTTTTCCCGTAGAAGAGGGACATTGGGAACACTGATCTTACTTTGTCTAGGCAAAAGCAGTGCAATCAATTCCCCAAAGCCCTGCTGTTTGTCCACGGTCTGGGCCAGGTCCTGGTTGCAAGTGTAGCAAAAAGGGGGCATCTTGCCCAGAGGTCAGCATTGCCATCATCCAGATGGAGACATCTTCTTCGGAGACCTTGGGTCACTGTTAGGATCTGGGAGTCTCTGTCAGTTATATTAAGCTTTTTGATTAACATTTTACATGCCATATTCTGTAGGTCTCTGAGCATTTGAGGACTGCCTATCTATCTATTAGGTATGAATGGTAGACTATCAGCTAATATTCTCTAAGTCTCTCATATCTTAGCAGCTTTCATAAGGCTAGGATTTGTTGTCTCCTGAGAAGTCAAAGAAGAGTCATAGAGGAAAGATCCCAAGGCTGAATGAGAACAGGAGAAAAGGGGCTTGTGAGTCAGGGTGAGGCCCAACTCTGAGAAAAGGAAAAGAACCCTCTCAGTGGACCAGAAACTCCATCCTGAATGATTTATATAGAAATAATTTCTCAAGGTTATATATTACCTCTTCTGTTTTGCATAAAGGAGGTCAAGTGTCTTATTGCAATATCTGATCCAGTTTCTTGGTACCTCAGTGGGCATTAGGTAGCCACTTGGTTCCCTATGCCAGGGGTTCCACTGTAGCATGAATCTTAACATTTCTTATTAATAAAATCAAACCCAAGGCCGGTTATTGGGGTGAATACTGGAAGGTCAGAGAGACAGAACAAGCCACAGCTATCTCACCTCACCAGTTCCTCAGCTGGTCCTGTTTCCTCAGACTGGAAGCCTCTGAGTCCTCATCCAGAATGAATCTCAGCTGAACTGTGCTGCTTCAAAGCCTGAAAGCTTAACCAGCCGAATGCTTAACCAGCCAAATGCCTCTAGTTTCTGGTCCTCATGCCTTATATATCTTTCTGCTTTCTACCACCACTCTCTGGGATTAAAGGCTGGCTTTCTGGGATTAAAGGTGTGAGTCACCATGCTTGGCTTTTTCCAATGTGGCCTTGAACTCACAGAGATCCAGAAGGATTTCTATCTCTGGAATGCTAGAATTAAAGGTGTGTGCTATCACTGCCTAACTAGTGGCTTTTCTGTTCTCTGACCCCAGATAAGTTTATTAAGGTACACAATATTTTGGAGAACACAATATCACCACATTCCACCTTTAACTTGGCCTATAGCCTGTCCTGAGAACAGGGAACATAGGACGACATATTCTCCTCCATAACTGCTTCAAGCTGAAATGGGGTACAGGTGTTCAGGACCCTGGCTAGTCAAAGGTAAGGAGGAAACCCAGGCAATGGGGTATTTATCAGAAGTATGTGGTCATCTGATCTAGCTGTAGAGATAGGAAATAATTATGTTTTGGCTGGATTGGTCCATCAACCTTCAGCAGGTCCATGTCTTATAGGTTAAAGTCAGTAGCCAATGCTTGGATGTGTCAGTCAGCCAGATGGAAGCCCACTGAAACAGATACAGACTAGAGACAAGAGTTAAAATTTTATGAATTTATTGGGAATCTCTTGGCCCATGGTCTTAGTGATTGGGAAAGGGAAACCAGGAGGGAGAGAAATACCATCCTCAGGAACAGATATGTAAGGAAACTCATTTGTCTGGAGCTCGTTTGACCTCTGTGAAGTGGATCCAGTGGTTTCTTTTGATCCTGTGAAGTTTATTGCTGTGGGATGTTCTGTATGTCAAATGTGTTGCTCTAATTGGTTAATAAATAAAACACTGATTGTCCAGTAGCCAGGCAGGAAGTATAGGTGGGACAAGCAGATAAGAGAATTCTGGGAAGTGGAAGGCTGGGTCAGAGAGACACTGCCAACCATGACAGGGAAGATGTAAGGTACCGGTAAGCCACGAGCCATGTGGCAAAGTATAGATTAATAGAAATGGGTTAATTTAAGATATAAGAACAGCTGACAAGAAGCCTGAGCTATTAGGCCAAACAGTTTAAATAATATAAGCATCTGTGTGTTTATTGTATAAGTGGGCTGTCGGACTGCCAAGGCTTGGCGGGACCCAGAGAGAAAACTCTCTAGCTACAGTTTATATGAATTTTTATTTTGTAAAAGGACATAAAACTTTTAGATAAATTAGTAGTATCAATCATTACTGAAATCCAAATCATAGAAAAGCAGGTAATAAGTATCTAGGCTCATACCTTTGAGTCCTAGCAAGAATTACAGATTTGGGTTAAAAAGAATGTACAATGTTTACTTAGAGAGAGCCAGGTACAGATTGGGCAGAGATATCTTCAGCCTGATGAGAAGTTTAAGTTTATATTTAGAAGACAATCAAGGAAAATTTAAAATCCTGAGCTTATGACTCAAACTGCATCAGAACTCTATTAATATTAAAATCTGAAATTTTAAAATCTTAATATAATGATACCTCCTGCATGTGGTTCTGCTGATGCCCCAGAGGGGAGTGGATACATCTCTGGGCCCCACCCACATGAGCAGCTGAAGAGGAACAAATGCCAGGCCATGACTGGACCTCTGCCCCACCCAGATGTCTCAAGTGCCAGGTGCCCTGCCCATGCTGAAACCACTGACAGGAAGTGGCTTTTTTGCTGCCCTTAATAAAGATGGCAGTGAAGTCATGGTCATATGACCTGTCTGTTTTGACCTTGTTTAAGATGGTGCCTCACCACTTGGGGCTGCACACCAAGGTCCCACGGGTGGAACAGGAGCTCTTGTCAATAGAGTTAAGTGACAGAGAGAACAGATTTAAGAGATAGAATTACAGACAAGGAGAAGAATTAGAGGCAAAGAGAACAAGGTTTGCGTGGCAGGCAATTTTAAAGGGTGTACATGTGACAGAAAGGAACCTGGTGACAGATGATGACATAATTGCTTAGCAGAGACTGGAGGACCAATGGGGGGTGGGCGATGAGAAGGGAGCTGGGATAGGAGGTGGTAGGCACATTTTCCACAGAAAAAGGTCCAGCAGACTGACCTCAAGCATCTCAGAGGGTCAGCAAGGGCCAACAAACCAAGCAAGATAGCCAATGGACCATTGTACCAAGGCTATGGGCCATGGGATAGAGTGGGCACAGGCTGTCTCCATACGCCATCACATAGGGACAAGGGCTGGGGCTATGAGTCCAAAAGACATGTGGTTCTGGTACCAGTGAGAGACCATGGTCTAAACGAGAAAAATCCTCACTTGTGGGAACTGGCAGAAGGGAAGGGAGGAATCTTACCAATCCATCCTATAGGGTGAAGTCCCCAGGATGCTCCAGTCAGAAAAAATGGTGGGGGGGGGGCGATATAGGGTCCCCGAGCTCATCTCCGGGAGACAGGAGAAAGCAGTGGGATTGCCTGCTAACGTCATGGCACCAATGTTATGATATTGCACTAGGCGACCCTGGCTGGCCAGGGTATCCCACATGTGAGGAAAAACATGCCGGGCAGATGTAGCGGCAGGTGGTGGGCGGCAGCAGGTCATTCATAACCCAGGCACTGCATCCACACAGAAATGAGTTAATTATAATAGAAAGATAAAGAGAATGGTAGGGAAAGATAGAAAGAAGAGAGAAGAAGGAGGATGGAGGGTGCACATCTCGTGGGAATGGAGAGAAAGAGAGCCGAAGAGAGAGAAGGGAGGGGCTTTTCCTTAAATCAGGCTTTTACATCAGGGTGCAGGGTGGCCCCAAGGGGTGGGTTTCCAAGGGGCAGGTCAGAATATTAACAGTGCAGGTAAGAGAAAAGACGCTTACATCACAAATATAAGAGGACAGATCCCAGGAGAAGAGAAGGATGTTGTAGCACAGGAGGGAAGGCTCGGGAAGAGTTAACAGAGTCCTAGGCCACAGTGATCCAGGGCGGGGAGGGAGGGGGCTTCCATCTGGAGGTGCAGAATGGTAATCTAGAGAAAAAAAGGGAATTAGTAACCCTGGGGAAGTCTTTTTGGAGGGCTCTGCACTCCTTCAGACACAAGATTTCACAAAGAAATTCCCTGTGGGGGAAGCCCTCACTGTGGGGATAGAAGGTGGCAGTACTTACTTATTGCCTAAATTAATTACTAATTAATTTTTGGCCATGTCAAGACTCACAAATGGAAGCACCACCTTCTGGCCTGGCACACATCTAGGAAATGGGAATCCCGATAACCGCAGGTCCTCGTAAGGTCAGTTAGCTTAGTATTTTCGGCACACCCTCCCCTCCAACAGTCTCACCAAACGTATGCATTTTCAAGGGCTGCCATAATAAAGGACTACAGAAACGAGCTATTTAAAGCAGCAAAGACTTAGACCTCCATAGTCCTAGAGGCCATAGGTGCAAAATGAAGGAGTAAGTAGAGCCATGCTCCACCTGTAGGTTCCAGAGAGGAATCCTCCGGCCTCCTCCTGGCTCTGATGGCTCCTGCTGTCCCTTGACTTCTAATGTCTCCTCAAATAAATAAATTGTGCTGTGGGTTACAGGGAGGTGCCTCTCGTGTGATTATAACTCACACATAAGGGGTGTGAGCCCTGCTGGTTCTCTGTATTAGCATGTTAACCATTTCTAGCTCCATGATACCTAGGGTCAGCCTCAGATAGTGATCTGTTGACTGTCAGAAGGGGGAGGAAGAAAGACTTGGTATGTGGAGAAGAAAGTAAAGACCTCTAGAGAAAGAACAGCGTGTGTTGGGAGGTGGTCTTGAGTATGTGGAGGGGGTGGTCCTGAGCATGGGGGAGGGGGTTCTGGGCATGTGGGGGTTCCTGAGTAGGTAGGGGGTAGTCCTGAGGGGGGGGTCCTTCTTCATGCTCCATAGTAGTCATCAACCTTTTTGCCTCCTTAATTCTCTTAGTATTCTCAGTGACTCTATTAAGATATGTTTCACATACAATTCACCCATTTGAAATGTACAGTTTAGTGGGTTTTGAAAGTTGTTCCACAATCATCACCTATGGTGGCTTGAATGAGAATGGCCCCCATAGGCTCATAGGTTTCAATGTTTGGTTCCCAGGTAGTGGGACTGTTTGGGAAGGATTAGGAGATGTGGCCTTGTTGAAAGAGGTGTGTCAGTGAGGAGGCAGCCTTTGAAGTTTCAAGAGCCCAAGCCAAGCCCAGTACCCCTCTCTCTGACTGCTGCCTGTGGATTAGATGTAAACTCTCAGCTACTTCTCCAGCACCATGCCTGCCTGCTGCCATGCTCCCCACCAAGATGATCATAGACTAACCCTCTGAAACTGTAAGCAAGTGCCCAATTAAAATGCTTTCTTTGAGCTGTCCCTTTCTCTCACCAGCTCAGAAGTAGCACTCAGAAGAGTGGCCTCCATACCTCGCCTGGGCAACACAGTAGAGCTGGCCCTGGTGATCGAGGTGTGGGTTAGCCGCGCCCACAGAGCATGAGAGCAGAGAACTGGCCCTTCCCCTTGTTGCTTACTGCATAGGGTGAGCTAGCCAGGATAGTGCTGAAGATGAGGGAGAGCTGGCAGACTGACCAACCCAGCACCCAGAACCCAGACCCAGAACCAGGGCTATGAGTTGTCCCATCCTAACATCCACCCCATCTAAGATCTACTGGAGCACAAGAAGGGGCCAGTCCTGCAGATCCAAAACTGTAGGACCTCCAAGACACAGAGCAACAGGATATCCAAGAGAAATCCCAGTGAGGGCCTAGTATCAATAGTACAGCAAAAGCCAGAGGCCTCAAACCAGACCAATGACTCATTGCAATGAACACTTGCAAGTAAAGAAGTATGGACTAAAAATAAATAAATGCTTTCTTTTATAAGTAGCTTTGACCATGGTGTCTCCTCACAGCAATGGAACAGTAACTATGACACCATCTAATATCCAAAAGGTTTATACTGCTCTAAAAGAAAGCCTTGTACCCACCCACAGTTATTCCCCGTTATTTTCTCCTCCCCAACCCCTAGCAACTACTAATCTGATTTCTTCATCTATAGACTTGTCTATTCAAAACATTTCATGTAGGAGGAACCATAAACTGTGTGGCCATTTGTAAGTGGCTTCTTTGACTTCCTATAGTATTTTCAAGGTCTGTCCATGTTGTAGCATATATCAGTACTTCAGGTTTTTTGGGGTTTTTTTTTGCTTTTTTTAAGGTTTATTTATTTATTATGTATACAGTGTTCTGTCTACATGCATGCTTGCAGGCCAGAAGAAGGCACCAGATCTCATTACAGATGGTTGTGAGCCACCATGTGGTTGCTGGGAATTGAACTCAGGACCTCCGGAAGAACAGCCAGTGCTCTTAACCACTGAGCCATCTCTCCAGCCCTTCCTCTTGTTTTTATTTTGTACCTGTGGGTAGTTTGCCTGCATATATGTCTAGGCACTATGTGCATGCAGTATCCACAGAGGACATAAGAGGGCATCAGATCCCCCTCAGACTGGAGTTACAGATGGCTGTGAGCCACCATATGGGTGCTGGAAAATGAACCTTTGGGAGAGCAGCCAGTGCATTTGGGTTGTCAGCCTATTTGCTGACATTTGCACATTTTTGTGGGCTCAGAATAAACCTCAGAAGGTATAGGAGAATCACCATCCTTCTCACTTTGGAGCAATGAGAATTCCCATTCTCCACCATCAGTCAGAGCTTTATTACGGGGAACTTTTATTTTCTGTCAAAGTTTCTTTGGAGTCACCAGGTGTTGCTGTTCTCCTATGAAAAATAAGCTTACATTTCCATAGTTCCCAACACAAGTGCAAGATCTTTTTTTTTAAATTGTTTTTAACCTAAGTTCTTTCCAGATAGAAAATGTATAAAACACATCCTGTGGCAGTCAGAACTCCAGCTTCCCCGCTTCACACACACACAGATGCCAGTGCCCTAATTCCCAGAAGGTGTGACTTAGGCGACAAGGTGAGGAAAACTGAACACTGCTCAGCGGCTGACTTTTAAAATAGGGAAAGTCGGCTATGGTGGCTCACATCTGCAGTTCCAGCTACTTGGAAGACTGAGGCAGGAGGATCATCAAGCCTAGGAGTTTGGGGCCAGCCCAGACAACATGGCAAGATCTTATTTAAAAAAAAAATTAACTCAACCAAAAAGGATAAGAAGATTGTCTGGATATTTGGGCATGGCTAATATAATTACAAGGATCCTTAAGAGTGAAAAGGAGGCAAAAAGATAGGGGGAAGATTGTGAGGGTGGGTCAGTGAGGTGCTTGCCTTGTGAGCATGCCTGGGAGTGTAAATCTGTTCAAAAGCTGGTGGCCTGCAAGGTCACAGGCCCCAAGGAGGGACCTATTACTCTTGTTTTGCTAAAATGACATGAAAACGAACTGTCTTCTAGTTACCCTTGTACTCACAGACTAGCCCTGCTCTCAGCCTTGGTAGAGAAGTTTCTTTTTGCAGTGGGCACGAGTTAATACAGTCTCATAAGTGGTTAAAGTGCCAACAGTGAGTGACTGTTGAGTGTCTAGCCCTAACCCAGGCATCTATATCACCCACGTACCCCAACACTCAAGGAACATCATGGAAGAGAGGGGGCAGGAAGAATGTAAGAACTGGAGAATGGGAAGGAGTACTGTAAAACAGTGTTCTGGACATGACATGGTTGTGGTTAGCACGCACCCACAGTAGCTGTGGTTACCTGCATAAAACCTGCATAAGACTGAGCTGTACAGCAGATGGGAGAAGGGTTCATGAGGTCCTGTGCCTCCCTGAGGAGCTACTGGCAATTCACGGTTGCCGGGGGTAGGGAAGTATTTTATTCAATGGTGTAGCCCTGGGAAGTCACCAGTGCTCCAGGGAATACCCCGACACACACCCATGCTTATGCAGACAGTCCTATTTAAACTCAGTGGGACACACATGCACACTTGTGCATACACACACACACACACACACACACACACACACACACACTAAAATAAATAAATTAAATAAATAAATTTATTTTAAAGATTTATAACTACTTTAAGTGTGTGTGTGTGTGTGTGTGTGTGTGTGTGTGTGTGTGTGTGTGTGTGATGTAGGTGCTGTGGAATTCAGAAGTGGGTGTTAGATTCCCTGGAGTCAGAATTACAGGCAGTTGTGAGCCACCCAGCATGGGTGCTGGGAACTGAACTCAGGTCCTCTGTAAGAGCACTACATGCTTTTAACGGCTGAGCCATCTCTTCAGTCCCAAAGATTGGGAATCTTTGTAGTTAGAGTGAAATTACTTTTATATATTTACTTATTTTATGTATATGTTTATGTGTGTATAAGCACATGCATGCCACAGTATGTGTGTAGAAGTCAGGGGGTAACTTTGGGGAGTAAGGTCTCTCCTTCTACCCTTATATGGATTCTAAGGTCATCAGGCTTGGTGGCAGAGGTCCTTTAACTGGCTGAGTCATCTCGGCAGCCCCTAGTGAGAAAGTAATTTTTTTAAGATTTTCTTTAGTGCTGAAAACTCTGTATGATACCCATCTCTAAGTAATGTGAACCACTTAACCTGTAGGACAATACTGGGCCCCAAATCTTTCTCTCTCCTCCTAGCTGCAGAGTTCACATATTATTTTTAATTCATGTCTACATGTATCGACTCTGGTGTGCTCCCAATTTAGCATTCCCCATCTTGAGGGCATCTTGTTTCCTCTGATGTAGGCACTGTCCCCTCTTGCTGCTTATGTTGGGTCCCAGAAGTCAGATACCTTTGCCGTGACCTGGGGAACAAGGGAGACACGGCATCTCCTGGTTCCCGTCAGAGCCATGCTGGCACAACGGAGGTGTCGCATGCCACCCACTCTCCCACTTAACTCTGTTTCCAGCTCTGACCTCCAAGGGAACTTTGACTTCCCCTGGCACCTGAAGTTGCAAGAGCAGTTGATGTTGTTTTTAGCATACTGCTTTCTGCAGTTCAGGAAGTTGAACCAAATGGAGACCAGAACAAATGTGGAATGAGCCCATGTGCTGAACCTGCCACACAGACCCTGCTCATCGCCACCACTGCAGCTCATCCATGTAGACAAGAGCAGAGATCCTGGCCCCTCAACTCCACCCACGCTTCACATAGTTCCCCGATTCCTCACAGACTAAGCTCAGTGTCTTGAGTCTCTCTGTACTCCTCCACGGTGAACTATAGTCGTTACTTTTGAACCTATGTCCTGTGCTTAACATTGGCCAGATGCATTTCTAGTGCAGCTCCTAGGATAGGGGTTCTGTCTTCTTTTTAAATGGACAGATGAATAGTGATCTAACCTGATGGTTGCCCATGTGGGCTAGTTGAATCGTGGTACATAAACACAGCACACACAGGTGGGCATTTCTGAGTAAGTCACCCTTAGCTGGCTGAATCAGTAGCACTATCCCCTCTCTTCCCCTTTCCTTCTTGAATCTCTGTAAGAGAGATAGAAGTACTAGTGGGAGAGGAAAGAGGAGACTCTCACATCCACGGAGCCTTATAGTTGCAGCTGTTCCCTCCCTCTGTGCCTCATCTGCCCTGTTAGCCCAAGACCATGGTGCACCAACCTATCGTGTATCTGATGATCCATTCACCTGCCACGCAGCCCCTGCCCATCACCTGCCAAGAGCCTCTACTTCACTTAGTTAAGTCTCATTTGCGATCACGCCAATCTATCCTGTGTGTCTCTTGCTTTCCTCTTCTGATGAGCAAGGAGAAATGTGATTAGACAAGCTCTACCATTCCTTTCAGACCTAACATCCTGCACTTTCTTAAACATGACCATCTTTCACAGAGCTAAATGGGTTTATATAATCCAGGGTTCCAGGTCATGCCTTTTCCCTCTGTAAGATGTACTTTGCACAACCTAAGCCATGTGATGAAGTTGCTCATTGCTCATAGTCAGACTCATCCCAAAGTTTCTGTTCTTCCCAGCCTCCTCATACTCATATGATCCATTGGTCATCTGCCTTTCCCTGTGCAGCATTTGGAGCTGGAATGAGAAAGAAGATAGACTGCACAGGCAGTATGACTCATAACAAGGTACAAAAATCCACTCTGGTTGGTGACCAGGCTGGTTCCCTCCACCCCTTGGCCAAGTTGGTCACTACAACTGTGAAGATCACAGAGTTATCTCTGACTTGCACACATCCAGATATGACCTGAGTCATGAGTGGGATAGGGCTTCTAACATAAGTGATGAATGGGAAGGCAACCATGTATACATGGTTTGAGGGGGGGGAACCTGAAATGCTTTAAGGCAAACAGGGAAAGTACTTCAGGATACAGTTATTGACAAGATCTTTTTAACTAGAACCCCAATAGCACAGGAAAGAACCATAAGAATTGGCAAATGAGACTACAAATTAAAACACTTCTGAACAGCAAAAGAAACTATTAACAGAGTGAAAAAGACAGCCTACAGAAAGGGAGAAAAATCTTTGCCAGCAACACTTAAGACAAGGGTTAATATGTAGAATATTATGTATCAAGAACTACAAAAATCAAATACAAATCTCCCCCCACCCCACCCCACCCCCACCCCAAAAAAAAACACTGCCAACCAAACAGCAACAGAGAGAATACCGTCAAATCAGCTGCTCATGACATCCGGCAGAAACTGAATAGGGATGCTATGGCAGTCTGCTCCATTTCCTGGCTGAGCTTTCCTCCCATGCCAAGCTTCCCACTTCTCCTAACTGTGAGCACTTTTATACTATAAGACAAACAACAGTAACCTATTGCAAATACTTTACCTTCTAGCTGTCCTCGGGGTACAGTGCTTTTACTCTTGGGCTGTTAGGCTGTTCTTCTCCTCTCTATCAACCAATAAATGAGCCAGTAGCAATTTTCAAAAGAATACAAATTATCAGCAGCAGGGGAGGGGCGCGTGGCACATACCTTTGATCCCAGCACTCGGGAGGCAGAGGCAGGTGGATCTCCAAGTTCAAGGCTAGCCTGATCTATATAGTGAGCTCCAAGACAGCTACAACTACAGAGAGAGAGACCCTGTCCCAAAAGAAAGGGGGGGGGGAGGAATTTTTTAAATGTTTGAATGGATGTACTCTCCACAGATGGATAGTTCTCCTTCCAGAAGCCATGGATTATTAAATGAAAATCCCAGTGCCAGATGTAGGACATCTACCTACAAGTTATTGGCTAGGGAGGTCCGAGAGGTTCCCCCCAAACAATATAGGCTATTGCCATTTCTCTTGGTTATCCACCCAAACTTGGTCGGATCCAGTTGCTGAGGATATTGCATAGTTTGGTCACAGGACAGAGAATTCAAGCTGGAAATGGGCTGGAAGTGTCCTTTGTACTGGCTAGCCTTCATAGCGTCAGAGAGTTATGCAGGCCACAGAGGGAGCAAAGTCATTAGCAGTCTTATTCGGATATGAATCCTATGAGCTGCAATAATACTCTGTCAGGGAAGATGTGCTCTCCAGTGCAACAGTGGCCTGATCGTTATGGGGGTAACCAACCTCCTTCTGGTTAAAGCTGAGCCCGACGTCACACAGTATCGGGTTCTATAAACTTGATCAAGAGCCTGTGGTCAGAGGTCTCAGGGAGAAACCTACTACTGTTGTTTAGCTAGATGATGCTGTCCAACTGCCTTCTAAATAGTCATTTTCATACCTATAGCTTAGTGCTCTGCCCAGCTATCATCAGAGAAGCTTCTTATTGCATCAGGTAGTGATTAATTCAGAAACTCCTAAATGGCCAAAGTACTTGGCAAGAACTAATTAAGGGATTGGAGAGATGGCTCAGTGGTTAAGAGCAATTGATGCTCTTCTCAAGTATCGGGGTTCAATTCCCAACACCCACTCGGAAATTTATGTTTGTTTGTAACTCCTGTTCCACAGGATTTGACAACCTCTTCTGACCCCTGGGGGCACCAGGCATGCATGTGAAACACAGACAAACTTGCAGGCAAAACATCCATACATATAAAATCCAAGTTTTTTGGTTTTGCTTTTTAATTAAAAAAAAAAAAGAGAGAGAGAGAGAGAGACTTCTCAGATGGTGGTGGTGCATGCCTTTAATCCCATCACTCCTCAGGAGGCAGAGGCAACTAGATCTCTGTGAGTTCAAGGCCAGTCTGGTCTACTGAGTGAGTTCCACAGAGAAACTCTGTCCCCCCACCCCACCCCCAAAAAAAAAAAAAAAAAAAAAAAACAGAGAGAGAGACTCTAATTAAACTCCCTGGGCATCACACACACACACACACACACACACACACACACACACACACACACACACACACACACGAACGTTGGAGGGCACTTGTTGAGGATTCCAGTGGAAGAGGGAGGGGTGAGAGAGGAGGAATTGCAGCTGTGGCAAAAATGAGTAATTTTCATTATATAAATGTATGACATGAACAAACTAAAAAATTTTAAGCACAGCAAATACTAGTTCTGGAAAAGCAACTGTAGCTATGGATCTTTCTATCATTTCCAGAACCACCTAGAAATAACAGTAATCACAGGATATCCTAAATTTAGAGGGAGCAAGGTAAAGAAATGAAGGAAGTCTATTATTAAAGAAATGAAGGAAGTCGTGATATCCTGAGATAACTTTGCAGGGAATCATGAATCCTGATTTAAAGATAAAGAAGCATTCTTAAACAGATTACTTCTAGAGTATGAAGCAGTAATTATGGAAGTATCAAGCCCACACACTAAACCCATTAGAAAACATTTTCCATTGCAGTTGCACGCGCACACACACACACACACACACACACACACACACACACACACACAGTCCCAAGCTAAGAAATTCATTATATGTGAGGCAGTTAAAACCCTGAGGTATTCTTCCCTGGAGTCAAGCTCATGATTGACATAATGAAATATGGATTCGAGCTCAGAGATCAGTATAAGGAACTATGTATCTAGCTTTTTCATTCACCACTTACATTCACACTCTACTTGTGTCCAGATGTAGAGACACCACCATTAAGGAAACACAGTTCAAGTCACTCAGGTTTAATGACCATTGGTATTACCATAAAGATAGACTTCTGTTCCATTCAAGTCTGCTCACGTAGATAATCGGGTTACCTCCACCCATCCAAAACATTGTTAACCAAAGCCTTTGATTGTAGAATCAAAACTTCACAAAACAGATCTCAGTAATAAAAATAGCAAAAAGATATATATTAATGGTCAAACATTGGTCTTTCAGGTCCAAAGGTCTTTATAACCACAAAGAGCAGACTAAGCCAAGAAAAGAATTGGGCAACTGATACTGCTTTGACCCAGGTTTTCTGAGAGCTATCTTTCCTTGGAAGGATGGAATTAACCTTTGCCAAGACCCACAGGGCAGAAAGTATGTCAGCTGAACTTCACTTTTCCTGTGAAGGTCATAACAGTCTTTTGGAATCTGCAGCAAATTACCTTCTCTTTCCTGTCCCTGCAAAAGCAAACACAGCTGGGACAAATCGTGGCAGGGATTCCTTGAACCCAAAGGGGCCCCTAGCTTACTGTCTGAACACCCTGTAAGAAGCTAGGGTCTCATTTCTTAATACAAGTTCAATGTTGATGGAAAGACAGTAAAGTCATTCATTTAGACTCCTGGGCTGACCTTAGGCAGATAGCTTAAGCAAGAGATGTTATTTTAATCCTGTCCTGGCACAAATCAGATCACTTGGGAAATCTCTAAGCTCACATAGGTGCTCAGGACCCTCTCTAGGATGGTCACAAGTGGTGGGCTGGTTCCTGGAACCAGGGTTCCAAGTTCAGGGAGGAACTCACTATTCCACAGCCCTTTGGACAAACCGTTACTATTTCTAATTTCCTGGTCTCTTTCTAGCTTGATTTTATGGCCCCAGAAAAATTAGGACAAAAGTGGACCAGACTCTGACTGACAAGGAATATACACATAGTTGTTGTGTGTGTTCCAAAGTCAGCTGAACTCCTCTGGGAGTCACATTTACTCCTAGCTCGGAGCTAGGAGCATGACAAAGCATCTCATTTCTAAGGATTCTCGCCGCTTCCCTAACTTGCACCTCTTAGCCCCAGCCTCTCTCCCTAGCCTACTCCACACACACACCTCCAGAAGACGCTGTCTCAACACTTGCAGCATCCCTAGAGCCCAAGGATAATGCTGCATTAATGGCACTTGGCAGAAAATCCCACCCTAGTTTGAACTGCTCTGAGTTCAACACAGTGAAGAAACACGTGAGAATTCGAGAGAAGAGGCAGCAGAAATCCGAGCCTGCCCTTCCCACATAAGAGGCAAAGAGATTTCAGGAGTTGGAAAAAGGTATCATCTCTTGCCAGAAGGCCACCAGCTCCCACCACTTGGGAGCCGCTTTATCTCTTGTTTCTCCTCAGGGCTGAAGTGTAAGATCGTGAGGATGGCGGTGAGCGTCTGCTGACGGCCCAGGCTGTCTGGCAAGGTAAGGAAGCGGTAGATGATGTTCTTGAGATACTCCAGGTTGGCTCCTTCCCTGCTCTGGTCCCTGATGTTCTTCTCGATATGGCTCTGAAGGGCTCCGACCTCCTCCCGGTGCCGCTCCTCCTCTTCCAGCAGCCTCTCCTGCAGCTGGTGGGTCTCCACCTCCAGCCTGTGTTTCTGCTTCCTCAGGGATGTGATCTCCACCTCCTTTCGGGCCAACTGCTCCGCATAAAGGAAGAAAGTGGGCTCATTGGCTGCAGCGAGCTGCAGGGCTTGGGTCAGGCTTTCTGAGGACGCTGTGTCAGCCGCATCCCCAAGACCTCCACCACCTACTCCACCCACTCCACCCACAGGGCTTCTGCGTCCTGGCAACCCAGAGGACAAGGCCACAGAACGCAGTTGCTCCAGCTCCAGGTCCTTCTCGGCGAGCACAGCCAGGGCCCGGTCCCGCTGCTTACGCAGCTCCTCCTCCAGTTTGAGTGCGCGGTCCCTGAAGTCCAGCTGGCTGTGTTCCAGCTCCTGCCGATGGAGCTGCTGCAGCCGGGCCAGCTCCTGCTTCCAGTGCTCGGCCTCCTGCTGGTGCTGGCGTTCCAGCTCCTCACAGGACAGCCGCAGGGAGATATACTTCTCCTTCAGCTCAGCAAGCTGTTCCTGCGCTGCCTCCAGCTCCTTCGCCAAGTTCCCATCTTTGGTATTCTTGCTCTTAAGCACGACCTGGGCTCTCATCTTGTATCGCTCAAACTCCTCCTTCAGCTGCTTCAGCTCCTGTTGGTAGTAGAGCGCAGTAGCCTTTTCTCCGTCAGCAGCCTCAGAGCTGGGCATTATCTCAGGGTCACAGAGCTTCTCCACATCCAGGGTCACCTGGCTTTTCCTAGCTGCAACCTGCAGTAGCCTCTTGAGCTTCTCCAACTTATCCTTCAAGACATTGATATCCAGATTGGATTCATCCCCGTGGCTGTCAAGCGAGGGCCGGCTAGAGGCGGCAAGGGCCAGTGTTTTGTTCTCCAGGTCCAGCTGCAGAATCCGCTCCTTCAGCTTCTGGATGGTCAGCTGGTCTTTCTGTTTGGCTTTCTCATAGGTGCCCAGCAGTTCAGACACCTCAGAGATTTGATGTTCCAGGGCTGCTACCCTTTGCTCTTCGACCTGGGACTGCTGGCGAAGCTGGTCCTCTGCAAGGGCTGTCTGCAAAGCAAAGGACAGGTGACAATGCATCCAGAGAAGTCACAAAACCCTACGGTCACCTGGGTGTGGAGGAGCAAGGCAGAGAAGTGAGGGTCACAGATGAGGGTGGCCTGGAACCAGAGGGAACTGGGGATTTTTCTCTTATTGTTGTTTCCTTTTTTGTTGTTGTTTTTTGTTTTTGTTTTTGTTTTTGTTTTTGTTTTTGTTTTTGTTTTTCGAGACAGGGTTTCTCTATGTAACCGCTCTGGTTGTCCTGGAACTCTCTTTGTTGCCCAGGCTGGCCTCAAACTCACAGAGATCTGCCTGCCTCTGCCTCCCAAGTGCTGGGATTAAAGGTGTGCACCACCACTGCCAGGCTGGGAATGGGGAATTTTTAACTGAAGTTCCTCTGTATATACGCTACTTCTATGATAGTTTTCCACTTTTCATTGCGCTTGAATACAAGGTACATTCCTGCTAAAGGTGTACTTCCCAAATTATTTAAAGAAGTTATGTAACATTCTTTCCCTTTCCCAACATTCCTGGAAATTCAAAGCCAAGTTGGAGTCCTCTCTACATTGGAAAAAAAAAAAAAAAAAAAAAAAAAACACTATGAAACAGTCGTTTTCTAAAACTACAAACCTTGCCCAAAGGCATACACAAAACATTTTTTTTGGGGGGAAGATCCCCTTGCTTCCTTCAGTCCTTCTACCTATAAGCACGCACTTTTCAAGATACACAACCTTTCACTACATAGCTGTCCCAATATTGTCTCAAACAGCACAACTGGTAAGGTGCCAGCATCCAGAGGCCTAGATAAGGCTATCTGGCTTAGACCCAGAAATACTCAGAAACTCCTCTTCCTGTTGTGAGGACACTACACGAAACAAGATTTCCTAGGACTCACTGGTGGAATATTTCAGTTGGCATCAAACATCAGAGTGCATGATGGGAATGTGGAACCAGATTGCAAACCCAGAACTCAAGAGGCTAACAAGCACCAGGCAATCCTTGATAAGAGCAACACCCTATCTTAGGTGGGAAGAAGGGTGCCTTTAATGCCAGCACTTGGCAGGGAAAAAAACAGACAGTTCTCTGTGAGTTCAAGGCCAGACTGGATTACATGGTGAGACCCTGCCTTATGAAATACACACAGAGAGATAGATAGATAGATAGATAGATAGATAGATACATAGATACATAGATACATAGATACATAGATACATAGATAGATCTATTCTAATGGACAAAAGAAAAATAATAAAATCCGAATATTTCCTAGGTAAGTTAAAACGATTTCTTGAAGGATATGAAAATAATTACCTTCCTCATTTCTTGCTGTAACTGAGCCTGGAAATGGCTTTTAAGACGGGCCGCCTCTTGCTGAAGCTCTTGCAGCCGAGGGTCTGGTCGGTTCTTCTCATCTCGAATGGCTTGCAGCTCACCTTTCAGTTCCTCTACCTCACGGGTCAGCTGCTTGGTCTGCAGTTCAAACCCTTCTATCTGATCAGCTGCATACGCCCGCCCGGCCAGGGCTTCCCTGGTCTCTTCTAACCGAAGTTCCAGGTCCTGGCGCTGAGTCCGTTCCTCCTGCAACAGCTTCTGTAGCTCACGAAGCATCACGGCATGGTCACTCTGCTCCTGGGCACGATCATGCTGCTGTGTGATCAGTCGGGCTTTGGTTTCTGCTATCTGCTCCTGCAACCCCTTCAGTTCTCCCTCCAGACGGTCCCTCTCTTCCTCTGCCTTTTTATTGGCATCCTCTAAGTCCTGTTTCATCTTCTTCTTGTCCGCCAGGTAAGATGCCTCCATGCGGGACTTTTCCTGGGTGACTGTGGCCAAGGAGCTAGTCAAAGTAGCCAACTGAGTCTTCAGCTGATGTAGTCTTTTGTCCATCTCACTACCTGCAGATGGCCCATCCCCACTGCTACTACTAACGCCACTCTCTGACCCACTGGCCTCTTCGGCCTTTGGAGGAAGTGGTCCATGGGCCATTCTGTCATCTTCGACCCCGAACTCACCCTTGATACTCGTAAGACTGGCTGCAGTATCCAAGCTAGTGGCAGTTCCGGTGCTATCCTCACTGTGAGTGGAGCACCGATCATCCACGGAGTCAGGAAACGTGAGACCAGGAGGCTGCACACCTGCAAGGCCTACATCTGCCTCGTGAGATACCGACAGTACCTTGATGCTGGCCTCCAGGGCCTCTTTCTCCTTCAGCAGACTTTTGTAGGCGCGGACCACATCCTTGAGCCTTGCCTGGTACTGGAGAAGCTGCTTTTTCTGTGTCTCTATGGTCTCCAGCAGGTCTTTTTTGCTTGGGCCACCCCCGAAATTCATCCCAAACTTCTCCATGGGGGTTCTGGAGTGGATTGCTCCACGTCAGCGTTCTGGCAGCCCCGTACAGAGCAGCAAAAACATCTAGAAGTGAAGCAGAGAGGACCGTCTGGCCGCAGGGCGCACCCCCAGCTGTCCGGGCGGGTGGAGGGGCCGCGGTAGCCAAGCAAAAGCGTTGCGGAGCCTGGCGGAAGGTGGAAGCCGGTTCCAACCTGGGGACAGGGCAACGCTGGCCCAGCAGAAGCGCTCAGCCACGGCTCAGCCACGGCTCTCCGATACCGGCCCAGAGGCCGCCCCGCTGGCCACCGCAACCCAGGCCCGCCCACCTCGGCCCAGGATCGGCCCAGGGTTTACACTAAGCTCGAGTCCATCACGATTTCTAACAACCGGGGCCGCCACAGCAGCGTTTCCGGGTCCACTGGAAGTGACGGCGGCCCAACGCCACAGACCCCGCCTCCAGTGTGCGCGGGGTGGGCGGGGCTTCCGCCGCCAGGGAGCAGGGACGGCCTGGAGAGGGAGTGTCCCGCCGGGACAGTTGGGAAAAGCAAAGTCCAGAACACCTGAGCTGTGGTTGGGAGAAGATGCCTGACTTTGCCCTCAAACTACCACCAGCGAGCGACAGGGGGCGACGTCGCACTGCGTTTGCCCCAAAATTCCCGGTTCAAAGAAGCAAACAACTATTTGGGGCAAGGTGCAACATGTCCCTAAAAAACAACAGGGCTCATACTAGGAAAACTAGCCCAGCACCTAATGAACATAAAGCATAATGGTTCCTTTCCTTCGTTCTGCTTTTAGAGGGGCACGATATAGCTCTAAGGTCCATATTTAATAACAGCATATGCTAGGGACCTCACAAGAGTTTTTGCTTTCCAGTCTTTGCAAAATTCTGTTCAGAGGATATCAGCACCAATTTACACTTGTGGGAACATACAGTACAGAGAGCTAACGCCACTCAGTTAAGTTTAGGAATACTATCTCAGCCCACTTCTCAACATATTAAGTGCTATGCCAGATGGCACCCTAAAGAAACATGGCCTTGCCCCCAAGAAACCTGTAACAGCAAGGAACCAGACGAGCAAACAAGGAGATCCTGTCCTCACACTAGCATGTATGGGCGTAGTCGAATGGTATAAAAGAGATGGGGCCCCTGTCTAGAGGAAGCGCAGAGGCTCTTAGGGAAAGTATTTTGGGGTTTGAAGAATGAGTAAAAGACTGTCAAGTAAATTCCGATGTGGGAAACTAGTATCAAGGAAAGTGGAAAAGTCTGCAAGGACCAAGAATCATTTCTGAACAGTAGCCTAGGGCGCGGGAGAGGAGCGGGTACTGATGGGGCTGGAACAAAGGGTAGGACCCCACTTAAAGGCATTTAGATTTCATCTTGGGTGACAAGACATTAAACGATTTCAATTGCAAGAGGACACCATCAAGACTCTCGTCGGGCCTATAAGATGGCTCAGTAGTAAAGGTACCTTCCACCAAGCCCAATGACCTGACCTGAGTTCTATCAGGAAAACCCACATGTCGAAGGAGAGAACATATTCCCACAGGTTGTCCTCTGACTTCTACACACCCCCACGCACAAACTCGAAATGCAAGTGGGCAGGGCCTAAAAAGCAAAACAAAACAAAAGGCTCCCGTGACATTGTGAAGGTACCAAGGGGGCGGGAAGGTTGTGAGGAGTCTCACTCATAAAAAGAGAGATAATAGTGAAATAGGGATGAAGAAAGTATTTCTGTTCTAAGAATCTACTCGGGAGGCCAAGGCAGCTGCATCTCTGTGAGTTCGAGATTAGGCTGGTCTATATAGCAGGTTCCAGGCTACATAGACAATAGTGGGCATCTCAAAACAAAAGAGAAGATGCTACTCTGAGGACCTTTCAAGTGTATTTTTCGGCCCTGCCAAAGCCTTCTTAGGAATGGAAGTCTATGACTGAAGAATAAAGCAAAATCCTGCAGTCTTCG
The DNA here is from genome assembly GCF_004664715.2 of Peromyscus leucopus. Taxonomy (NCBI): domain Eukaryota; kingdom Metazoa; phylum Chordata; class Mammalia; order Rodentia; family Cricetidae; genus Peromyscus; species Peromyscus leucopus. Next base: position 59,787,853 of record NC_051065.1, on the reverse strand, counting down.
GAGACCCAGAACAATCCCCTTCCCTATCTCTGAGGCCCGGGCAAGGCTGCCAGGCCTCGCTAGACTTCAGTTCTTCCGCAAACGCGCCTGGGGGCGGGGCCGAGGCGGGCCCGGAGGGGCGGGGCCACGTGACGTCGGGCGGGCCCGGACGCGCGGAGGCGGCGGCGGCGGTGGCGGCGGCGCCTCCTCCTTCTGCTGTTGCGCCCCATCCCCCCCCGCGGCCGGCCGGTTCCAGCCCTCACCCCGCGTCCCTGCCCGCACTCCCGCCCCGGGCCCCACCATGGGCCTCACGGTGTCCGCGCTCTTTTCGCGGATCTTCGGGAAGAAGCAGATGCGGATCCTCATGGGTGAGGCAGATCGAGCGCGCGGCCCGGATGGGGCGCCGGCCCCGCCGCAGCCCTCCCGCCCCCGCGTCCCTCCAGCCCCGCTCACCTGGTACCCTGACCCCGAGACACCCCTCCACCAAAGCCTCTGGGGCTGCGCTCTTGTGCAGGCCAGGATCTGCGGTGTCGGCCCCGGGCCTGAAACCCGGAGCTGGGGCCTGGGTGGGGTGACGCTTCCTCCGCCCCAGCCCGGCTGCTAAAGAAGGGAGGATTCCGCCCTTGGAAACGACTTTTCAAAGGAACGCGGCCTTCCTCCTGGGCCCCTCACCTCCCAAGCCCCTCTCGCCCCTCGGCCACTTGAGGGGCAGGAGTTGGCACTCGCCACCCAGACTGTCCTCAAGGCCCGGAAGGTGGAGAACAGCTCGCACCTGGAGGCTCTCCCGCTCTCCGCCCCCATCACCATCAGCTGGCCAGTCCTCTCCTTTTCCCTGGTCTCTAGGGGGCTCCCTCGCTCCCGTCTCCATTCTGTGCCCTTCTCCGTTGCAGTTGGCTTGGATGCGGCTGGCAAGACTACCATCCTGTACAAACTGAAGTTGGGGGAGATTGTCACCACCATCCCCACCATAGGTGAGTCCAGGAACGAGGCAAGGGTTTGCGGGAATGTCGCGTCGGGCCATCTCCGGGTCTGCTCCCAGTTCGGCTGAGGCCCTTATCTGTTCCTGACCCTGACACCAGATACAGCTACTTGAGAAGTGGGTCATGGTATCTCTGTGTGCCTGCTGGTGCCTGAGGCGTGGACCATAAACCTAGCATATCTGTTGACCTCTGGTCCTTCTGGATTCTATTCCCTTTGGCCTTGGTCATTGCCCCTGGGTTTGTGTGCCTGTAGAGATCTGGATGGGTTTTTTGTTTTGTTTTGGTTTTATTTTGTGATATTTTTCAAGACAGGGTCTCTCTGTGTGGCTTTGGCTGTCCTGGAACTCGCTCTGTAGACCAGGCTGGCCTCCAACTCACCCAGATCCTTCAGCCTCTGCCTCTTTTTTAAGTGCTGGGATTAAAGTCGTTCACCACCACAGCCCGGCTGATCCGAGTGGTTTTAGTGAGTTCCTTAAGGGACTTATTTTTTTTCTCTCTCTCTCCTTCAAAAAAAAAAAAAAAATTATCTGCAGGCTTCAATGTGGAAACAGTGGAATATAAGAACATCTGTTTCACAGTCTGGGATGTCGGAGGCCAGGACAAAATTCGGCCTCTGTGGCGGCACTACTTCCAGAACACTCAGGTGGAGTGGAGGTGGAGGGTGGAGGGGCAGCCCTGGGAGAGGGTTCTAAGGACCAGGACTGAACTGCTGGCTGAGCCCTGGGCCCTCACCGCGCTCCCCTTTGCTTAGCTAGGTTTTACTCCTTAAGAACTCACCCTCATCTTATTCCGGGAAGCAGGGTTCTAGGACCACGCTGTCTAATGTAGCTCTCAAACAGAACATCTTTTACCTTGCTCCCTCTATCTTTGTGGTGGTCCCTGAAGAGCCTTAATAGAAAGCTACTAGATGAGAAAGATTGGTACAAGTGAAGATAGAGAATAGGCCAGGCTAGGGCTGGCCATAGGTGGGAGTGATCCCTCCTGCTTCCCTTCTTCCCGCCCAGGGCCTCATCTTTGTGGTAGACAGTAATGACCGAGAGCGGGTCCAGGAGTCTGCTGATGAACTCCAGAAGATGGTGAGTATCCAGATCTGGGAACTGGGCCCTTGGCTTGGGGACAGCGTTCTCCGGGGTGGTATAGAGGTCCAGTAGTCTGTGGGCAGGGAATATGAGGTTTTCTTTGTGGTCCTGGGTAAGTTGCATCTCACCCAGTTTGAACAGGTCTTTTTCATTTAAATACTTTTCTAAGTCTAAGGAGTTGGGGAGAGGGAGGGGTTACCTATGGTAAAGAGAAACAGCCTCTCACATTTCTTGATTTTTTTTGTTTTTGTTTTTTTGGAATTTTTGTCATTTTCACTTAGAGCCAAGTTCTTAAATTAGAAGGCTTTCTGGAGGTAAAATTTAGGGGTTTCGTGCTCGCTTATAGCTGTCTTGTGTTCAGCAGTAAAGTGCACAGTACACTGTTTTTCCTACCAAGAACCCTGCGGCAGGTAGAAAGGGGAACTCCCCTACAATGTAGTCAGCAGGGAGCCTAGGATTCCTTGGAACCGTGGGTGCCACCCTGTCTTCCGCCCCCTCAGCTGCAGGAGGATGAGCTCCGGGATGCTGTGCTGCTGGTGTTCGCCAACAAGCAGGACATGCCCAACGCCATGCCTGTGAGCGAGCTGACAGACAAGCTGGGCCTTCAGCACTTGCGGAGCCGCACGGTAAGGATCTTGTCCCCTTTGCGCTGGGTCCAGCCTTTCCTCGGGAGCTCAGGCTGGACGGAGGTATAAAGGTACCCCCTCTTCTTCCCTGGTGCTGATTTATTGTCTCTTTCTTCCTACAGTGGTACGTCCAGGCTACCTGTGCCACCCAAGGCACAGGCCTGTACGACGGGCTGGACTGGCTGTCCCATGAGCTGTCAAAGCGTTAGCCAGCCAGGGGCAGGCCCCTGCTGCCCGGAAGCTCCCGCGTGCATCCCGGGATGACCAGACTCCCGGACTCCTCAGGCAGTGCCCTTCTTTCCCACTCTTCCTCCCCACAGACAGGCCTCTGCTCCTGCTCCTGCATGTTCTCTCTTGTCGTTGGGAGCCCGGAGCCTTGCTCTCTGGGCGCAGAGGGCTCTGCTCTCCTGCCTGCTGGGACCTGTGGAAGGGCTTCCTGGCCAAGGCCCCCTCTTCCAGGGGAGGAGCAGGGATCTGGATTTGATTTCTTTTTTTTTTTTTTTTTTTTTTTTCTGTTTTGGGTGTACCCTTGGGGCCAGGTTTGGGGGGAGGAAACTGAGGGCTCCGGGTGGTGCTATGACGTGGAACTGGATATTGAGTAATAAATTTGCTGTGGTTTGTACCCGGCGTTGTCTGTAGCCTGGAAGTTGGGAAGCTGAGTTACTCCGGGTCCAGAAAGACAATATGGGAGAGGCTCACAGCAGCTGAAGTTGTGAGGTCAACACACACAAGCCCTTTTCTTCCTCAGCTTCTCCCTGTAATGTTTTCAGGGGAGGAAATGCATTTCTTCCTCAGTTCTGAGGACTGTTATTTAAGGGTGTGAATCCACCTTTCTCATTCCACAAACCACAGAATCTCTTTCCTATCTCTTATCTAGCTACTTAGCCGTTCTTCATGGTAGCTTTGTACACAGGGGAGAAATGGGCATTAAAAAGATAGGTCCCAGGGGCTGGAGAGATGGCTCAGCGGTTAAGAGCACTGACTGCTCTTCCAGAGGTCATGAGTTCAATTCCCAGCAACCACATGGTGGATCACTTCCTGCAAAGCTCAAGGAGAAAAGCTCAGCCTAGAACACAGACAAACTGAAATTATGGAAAGAGGTACATGAAAAGAAATGGTGAGACAATAGGTCTTATTTAAACTTTGTTGGGATCCACAGGGAAACAGGCAATCTTGCTTGTGGAACAGCCCAGAGCCCTGGTCTTTTACACGTCCTTCTTGATTCTGCATAGATGGGGTCTTCCCAGTGGTTCCCAGCAAAGGCAACACCTGTGCTCTGTAAAATAAGGCCATAGATGCTGCCCAGTGTGGAATCGTCTGCGTAATTTTAAATACGCATGTTGTTGGGGAAGGCTTCGGACCAGATCAATCGTTTTTCTTAAGAGTGTCTTGGGACCTATCTTTTTTTTTTTTGGTTTTTCGAGACAGGGTTTCTCTGTGTAGCTTTACGCCTTTCCTGGAGCTCACTTGGTAGCCCAGGCTGGCCTCGAACTCACAGAGATCCGCCTGGCTCTGCCTCCCGAGTGCTGGGATTAAAGGCGTGTGCCACCACTGCCTGGCGACAGAGTTTTTTTTTTGGGGGGGGGGGCTAGGGGTGGGGCTGGTATCCTTTCTGGCACATCTGGCTTTCTGCCCAGCCAGTTCACCTGTAACACAGCTGAGGTTGTTGAAGCCCAGTGCTGAAATTCCCTGCAACTAGGCCATTCTTTGTGAGCCTTTAAAGTTAGAAGAGCAATTTTATCCTCAATGATTATGTGTCCATTTTCCTCACCTTCGCTGCGAAGTAATTTCCACAACAGCTTGACCTTGTCTTCCCAAGGTCTCTAAAGATGAATAGATTTAAAAAAAAAAAAAGAAAAGAAAAGAAAAGAAAAGAAGGAAGGAAGGAAATGAGCCGGAGAGCCAAACAGAACCCCCTTATTAAGGAAACAAGTTGACTCCTATCCTGTTAATAAGAAAGGGAGGGATGGGCCCAAAGCCACAGGTTACAGTACTGGTCCCCAGTTTAATCCTACCTCATTGCTTGGAGTCCAAAGCTCTGGACCCACTTCCTTTGGTCCATGGATTGATGCTACCAGGCCAGTGCTCTTTCCCCACTCTGGTGGTCTAAGAGGCAACCTTTACAGTCATAATGCTCCCGGGTCACAGAGGTGCTGGGCCTTAGGCCAGACCTCTGCCTGGGAAGTTTCCTCTGGGAACGGCTTCTGGTGGGTACTACGGGCCTTATTCCGGGCCATATGGCCTGTAGGACTTCACCACTGGGGGGAAGGCTGGGCCGGACAGAGTCATCACCTGTGGCACTGGCCCCATGGCTGAGGTGGAGTGGATACACAGACATCCAAAGACCGAGGACCTAAGGGTTGGGCTCATCAGCTGGGCAGGAACCTACCTCACCTTTGAAGCATTTAAGAGTACAGTCACAGCCGCTGCAAAGAGTTTGTGCAGGAGACAGGTAACAAGGCGAACCTGGACTAGAACCAGTTTTCTGAGTGGCGTGTGTGTGTGTGTGTGTGTGTGTGTGTGTGTGTGTGTTGCATTCCCATCCTCGTCACTGGCATAGTCTCTGCTGTTGCCAAGCCAACACACTTCTACTCCAGGCTTTGGCTGATGCGTCTTCATGGCTCCACCTTTCAAAATCGTTTCCCTAAGATGGAGTGTCAGCTCTGGCCTGGCTGCTTGCCTTCAAAGTTTCCTACACTCCATCCTAGCAGTGTGGTAGTGTCACAAAACGGACAGGTGGGGAGTCCAGACTGGAAGGCAGGACCAGGCTTCCAAAAGCAGCTGGGCCATAGTACAAGACCCATGTTTCTGATCTGGAGAAAACTATTTTAAAGTGCTTGCTGACTTGGTCTCTGTTTTAGAGTAAAGTCTTCTCCTTTACAACCAAATTTATCACAGTGGCGATAATTGTATCTCAACATCTATACCTACAGTCAGGATGCTCTCTTGCACTTCCCCTTTGGAGAAGTAGACTCTGCAGGGAGAGGTACCAGGTACTGTGCTCTCCAGGGCCTGCAGAAAGGGTGAAAGAAATAGAACAAAGCGGAGCTTGTTTTCTTTTAGGTATTGAAGGATGGGAGCAAGGGAAAGAGGAAGGTTTTGCTTCTCTGAGGTGGGAATCTAGGATTTCTCATGGGTCCTGTGTGTGTGTGTGTATACATAAGCATATCCATGAGGACAGAGGACAACTTTCCAGAATCAGCTCTCTCCTTCCACCTTGAGGTTATCTCTTGTTTTTGCCTACACTGTGTGCTCTAGGCTATGTGGCCCATGAGCTATCAGAAGATTCTCCTGTCTTTATCTCCCATCTTGCCATAGGAGTGCTAGGATTACAGACAATTGCCACTCTGTCTAGCTTTTTTTTAAATTAATACATTTTCTTTATTCGTGTGTGTGTGTGTGTGTGTGTGTGTGTGTGTGTGTGTGTGTGTGTTCATGCACATAGCTATACCATGGCACACATGCAGAGGTCAGAGGACAACTTGCAGGGGTCAGTTCTCTCCTTCCACCAAATGGGACCCAGGCATCAAACTCAGGCCATCAGGCTTGGCAACAAGTACCTTTACCCACTGAACCATCTCACCAGGTTGCATCTAGCTTTTTAAATGTGGGTTCTGGAGGTAGACCTCAGGCTGTCAGGTTTTTGAGGCAAGTGCTTTTACACTGAGTTATCTCTCTGGCCCCTCATTGCATCTTAAGAAGTCCTATAACTCTAGAGGTGGACAGCCCATAAGACCTTTTTGTTGTTGTATTTTGTTTGTCTTGAGACAGGCCCCCACTATGTATCCCTGGCCGATGTAAAATTGGCTATACAGACCAGGCTAGCCTTGAACTCACCAAGTTCTGCCTGCTTCTGCCTCCTGAGTGCTGGAATTAAAGGCATGCACCACCACCACCCCCAGCCTAGAAATCTTTTCAAGTATGTTAATTGAGCAAGTAGAAATGTTCATAGCAAGGAGAAGCCAAGGCAGGTATGGAAGGGAGGGTGACTAGTCTTGTTGGAGGTGCTGATGGTACCAAGGGTCTTGGTTTTCAGTTGACTTGGTAGCACTCACTTCCCCTCCTCCCAACACCTCCAGACCTGGGAGCTCCTGGTGAGCAATGAACATGACACACAGGCCGTGGTTCGACTGAAGAACTTGCAGGGCCTCTACCTGCTGTGTGAAGCCGATGGTACTGTGTGCTACGGCAGGCCAAGGACCAGCCACCACGGGTGCTTCCTGCTCCGTTTCCACCGAAATGGCAAATGGACCCTCCAGTGCATTATCTCGGGTCGCTATCTGGAGTCCGATGGTGAGGATGTATTCTGCAACTCCAGGGTTCTCTCAGCTTACCATATGTGGACCCCTAGACCAGCCCTGCACATCCATGTGATCCTTTACAGCCCTACCTACCGCAGCTATGCCCGAGCAGACCACTCTGTGGGCCGAATCTGGGTAGACGCAGCAGTCCCCTGCCTAGAGGAATGTGGTTTCCTGCTACATTTCCAAGACGGATGCTACCACCTGGAGACTTCTACACACCATTTCTTGTCTCATGTAGACCGGCTGGTCCCTCAACGCTCATCACAAACGGCTTTTTACATGCAAGTGCGGCCTAGAGGGCTTGTGGCACTGTGTGATGGAGAAGGAGGCACACTGTATCCACAGGGCACACATCTACTCCTGGGCCTGGGCTCCAATCCTACGAGGGGGGAGGAGTGGTTCATCCTACAACATTTCCCAACCTGGGTCAGCCTGAGGTCAAGGACACGGAGGTTCATCTCAGTCATGTATGGCAAGTACCGGGTCCAATGGGGCAGGGGGGGGTGAGGGGTTGTGGCGGGGGGGGGGGGGGGGGGCGGGGGGGGGGGGGGCTAGGTACTAAAACGGAGAAACTGTTCAGGATGTGTTCTAGTTTTCTTCCTGTTTCTGTGATTAAAAAAATACCATGCTCAAAAGCAACTTGGGGAGGAAAAGATGTTTGTTTTGTCCTGTTCTGGGTTTTGTTTGTTTAACTTCCCCCTGACAGGACAGCACCCAGGGAAGTAAGGAAAGGAACTCAAGCAGAATCCCCCCCCCCCCCCCCCCCGAGAAACAGCGCTTCCCAGCTTGCTTTCATGACTGGCCCAGTTTGCTTTCTTATGCCACCCAGGACTATTTATTTGCCCAGGGGTGGTAGTGCCCATGGTGAGCTGGGCCCTGGGCCCTTCCACATCAATTACTAATTAAGAAAACGCTCCCAACAGACTTGTCTACAGGACAACCTGATGGAGGTAACCCTTCAATTAAGATTCCCTATTTCCAGATGACTCCAGCTTGTGTCAAGTCAACAAAATACTTACTAGCACAGGACAAGCTAGACACTTTGAACCAAGTCATAAGAAAGATCCTGGGCCCCCAAGGAGACGTCTCCAGAGGCAGATTAACAGATAAAGATATGGCTTTAAGGGAAAGTTGCCTGGACTTCTCTAGATTAGTATGATCTAGCATACGGTTGAGGAAGGAAAATACAGGGAACCCCACAATAAGCATGGAGAAGGGGCTGGGACTGAGCTAAAAAGCTGCTTGTGTGCACTTCCTCTCTAGATGCTGAGGTGTGTGCTGCCTCTGAGCGCTTGACCCCAATGTCCTTGTTCCAGTATGAATGTGACAGTGAGAGTCTTACCTTACAACTTCGTTCAGCCAATGGCTACTACCTGGCCCAGGTGAGACTTTGGTTTTCAATGCAAGAAACTATAAATACTGAGCTCTCCCTGTCTAGACATACTTTCTCCTTCCCCAGTGTGTATGGCCAGATAAGATTAGGTGAGCTGTAGAGGCCCTACCCAATAAACATTCATTTTCCTCCACTGGGCCCTCTTTCCTCTAAGAAAAAAAAAATTACTGTGGCATAATTTAAACAAATGTAAATGATATGATATATATGTAGTATATATTGTGTGTAAATATATGAGTGATGCTATATGAATAAATTGACCTACTTTAAGTGTAAAATTCAACGTGCTTCAACAAATGTATATAACCATGCAACCATATCATAGCCATACCACAAGTCAGAGAACAGTTCGGCCACCATCGAATTCCTGACTGTTCCTTACCGTCCGTTTTCCTCCATCCTTGGTCTTCTCACACCGCTGGTCTTTGCTTGTTCTGCCATTATATATCAGATGTGCCTGCTCTAGAATTTCATCGAAATGAACTCTTTACAGTATATATGCTATACTTCTCTTGAAGAGCAGAATTTTACTAAGATCCACCCATGTTGTTGCATATATCAGTAGTTCATCAACTGTGCAGTCTCTCATACTCTTCACAAGCATAAACATGATTTGTCTGTCCATTTGGTTGTTGTTAAATACTTGGTCTATTATGAATAAAATTGCTATGAACATTTGTGTAAGAAAATTTTTGCAGACTTTTAATTTTGTATATCTTAGGTAAACACCTAGGAATGAAATTACTGGGTCATATGGTAGATGTGTGATAACCACCTCAAGAAAGTGTTCAGCAGTTTTCAGCAGGGTGTGACGCTGCATGCCTGTAATCCCAGCAGCACTTGGGGAGGCAGAAGCAAGTAGATCAGGACAGGTTATATATTGTTTGAGGCCAACCTAAACTACATAAAGAAAAATAAGGACAGAAAATATGTTTTCAAAAGTGACTATACCTTTATGTTTTTCCAGCAGGGTGGGCGGGTTCTGATGGTTACCTGACCTTACCAGCCAGCCAGCACGTATATTGCCTATCTTTTCCATTGTAGCTACACTAAGGACTGTGTAACATCTTACTATGTTTCAGTTTGTGTTTATAGCATTTGTAAGTGGTTATCTAAGCATCTCTTCATATATCTATTTGCTAATTATGTATCTTCCTTGCTAAGTGTCTTCAAATTTTTGCCCATTTGTTACTGGGCCTATGGTCTTGTACCTAAATTGCATGAGATCTTCATATGCTCTAAATTCAAGTCCTTGCCAAAGCTATGTGCTGTACATGCTTTCTCCAACCTATGCCTGGCCTTTTCATTTTTTATTTATTTATTTATTTATTTATTTATTTATTTATTTATTTATGGTTTTTTTATTTTGTTTTTGTTTTGTTTTGTTTTTCAAGACAGGGTTTCTCTGTAGCTTTTGAGCCTGTCCTGAACTAGCTCTGTAGACCAGGCTGGCCTTGAACTCACAGAGATCCACCTGCTTCTGCCTCCCGAGTTCTGAGATTACAGTCGTGTGCCACCACTGCCCGGCTATTTTTGTTTTTTTGAGACATGGCCTCACTATGTGCCCTGGCTGTCCTAGAACTCACTATGCAGACCAGCCTGGCCTCAAACTCACAAAGATTCTCTTGCCTCTGCTGGGTTTAAAGGGATGTGCCACCATACTCAGAGGCCTTTGCATTTTTCAGAGTCCAGAGTGCTAACCATTACACCATGGAACCATACGGCCTTTGCATTTTTAAATGACATTTTTAAGAAGCAATTTTTTGTTTATAAAGTCCAATTTGCCAAATATTTAGATGTTTAATCCTTTTCCATCCCAATAAATCACTGTTCAACCCCCTAGATGCAAAGTGTTTTTCTCATGTCCTCTAGATGGTTTATAATATAATTTTTACTTTAAAGACTTAAAAACTGATTTTGGTGCCATGGTTGAACTTTGTCTCTCCTTCTATGATACCCTGGCCCCATTGCTTTACACTTTTCGCTGGGTGACACGGAAGACGTGGAGGTGGGAGAGCTGAGGTCACAAAATTATTTTTGTGGAAATCATTTTTTTCTTTCATTTTGACTTTACAAAGAGATTTTGAGGGGCTGGAGGGATGGCTCAGTGGTTAAGAGCACTGGCTGCTCTTCCAGAGGACCTGGGTTCAGTTCCCAGCACCTACCTCGTGGCTCACAACCATCTGTAATTCCAGTTCCAGGGGATCTGACCCCATTTCTGGGCTCCATGGGCACCAGGCATGTGGTACATAGACATACAAGTAAAACATTCATCCAAATAAAAAATTGAAAAAAAAATTTTTTCTTTAAAAAAGAGATATTTGGCCAGGCGTTGGTGGCGCACGCCTTTAATCCCAGCACTTGGGAGGCAGAGGTAGGCGGATCTCTGTGAGTTCGAGGCCAGCCTGGGCTACCAAGTGAGCTCCAGGAAAGGCACAAAGCTACACAGAGAAACCCTGTCTCGAAAAAAAAAAAAAAAAAAAAAGAGAGAGAGAGATATTTGAAAGCATAAGGCATAGTCTAGAAAATTACAGAGGCTGGGGAAAGGGAGGGTATGGGGATGGGGCCCAGCACTAAAACTGATGGGGAAAAATCTGAGGTTGTTAACCTTACTCCTGGTCCCTGATCCCCACATTTTCTCCAGAGGCGCCACAAGTCCATCATAGCTGATGGGCACCCCCTGGAGTCTGACACCTTTTTCCGTGTGCACTGGAATTGTGGCAAAATCATCCTGCAGTCCTCCAATGGGTGTTTCTTGAGCATCATATCCAATGGCCTGCTGATGGCAAATGCCACCATCCCAGGTGAGCCAAGTCTCCTCCCAGGCTAGCCCAAGTCAGGGATGCTGTGAGAGGAAGCTTTCACATAGGTTGTTGCATGTGTATGGGGAGAGAAAGAAGATGAACATGGAGGTCAGAAGACCTCAGGAGTCAGCTCTCTTTGTTTTCCCTCTCATTTCCATCCCAGGGATGGAACTCGGGTTGTTAGGCTTCTGCGGCAAGCACTTTCTTGAGTTATTTTTTAAAAAAGCTTTTGGAAGCAATGAGTTGACATCAGGTTTGGGTGTGTGTTATCTGTTCAGTTGCTGGAACAGACCCTCTTTGAGCTTTGGTTTTAAAGTTTGTGACAGACTTCTCTTCTGTTGCTTCACAGGGTTGCGGTGGGGATTAAACAGATTAACACATCCCAAAGAAAGAATATTTAGATTTCTTGTGCACTGTGCTCTGCTGAGTGCCCTGGCAAACATTTCACAGGCACCTAGTGTAAGACCTGGCACACAGCATGTGCTCAGTAAAGGTTAAAAGACAGACAGCATTCTGGGACTAGAGTGATTGGCAGCTCGGCAACGAGCAAAAACGCTTGCTATACCAGTGTGAAGACTTGAGTTGTGATCCCCAGCACCCACATGAAAAGCTGGGTGTGGTGTGGGTGCCTAGCACCTCAGCGCTGGAGAGGAGGGGATAGAGACTAAAGAATTGTTGAGGCTTGCTGCTGCCAACCTTTATGAAAAACGCTGCCGGGCGGTGGTGGCACACGCCTTTAATCCCAGCACTCGGGAGGCAGAGGCAGGAGGATCTCTGTGAGTTCGAGGCCAGCCTGAGCTACCAAGTGAGTCCCAGGAAAGGCACAAAGCTACACAGAGAAACCCTGTCTCGAAAAACCAAAAAAAAAAAAAAAAAAAAAAAAAAAAACAAAGAGAACAGACAAAACGACTCTGTGAGTTATACTAGGTTTCAGTCAGAAAAGCCGCTAACCAATCAAGAGGATAAGGTAGGGAGGGATGGAGCGGGACACCTGACCCTCCTCTGGCCTCCACGTGCGTACACACACACACACACACACACACACACACACACACACACACACACACACGCCACAAGCAAGCATACGGAAAAATACTGGCATCATCCTTGGGCACCCTTAGTGCTCCTTTCTTCCCTCTGGGAAAACACTTGAGAGAGCCAGCCTATCCAGATAACACCTTCCTGTTTCTTTCAGGGCCAAATGAGGAACTGGGGATTCGATTTGCCAATCGCCCCTTTCTCATCTTAAGAGGTCGGTATGGGTATGTGGGCTCCTGCTCAGACCATGACCTGATGCAGTGCAATCGAGACCAGCCTGACTGCATTCACCTCCTGCCCTGCCGCCAGGGCATCTATCACTTTCAAGGTGAGTGATTCCTTCTCCCATCCAGAGACCTGCATCCAGCTCAGCCTCAGCCCCAGGCCATCCTTAGGGATCTGCCACTCCAGACACTGCTCCTCATAAAAACAGGGTTTCAGTTTGTTTCCATACTTCAAGTTTCCAGGGTGGGTTAGCAGAATAGGAATTGGTGAGGTTCCCAGTGGTTCTGCTGCATTTCTCTAAAAGAATCTATTATTGCAGGCAGGATATGATCCCCTGGGAGATGGGGGAGGATAGCATACTTCAGGGAACTCCCCTTGGAGGTTGCATGCTTAGAAAACTGCTTTCCAAATGGCCAACCAACCCTAGCTCTTCCCTCCCCAGCACAGGGTGGATCCTTCTGGTCAATAACATCTTTTGGCACCTTCCGCCCTTGGGGAAAATTCGCCCTCAACTTCTGTATAGAACTTCAGGGGAGCAACTTGCTCACGGTGCTGGCGCCCAACGGCTTCTACATCCGAGCTGACCGAAGTGGCACACTCTTGGCAGACAGCGGAGACATTACCAAAGAATGTATCTGGGAATTTTAGGTAAGGGAGAGCAGTGTCAGTCAGGGAAGCAGGGGGGGGGGGGGGGGGGGGGGACACAAGAGGAGAATGGAGGTGGGTGGGGGAGGTTGTGGTACAAAGGCCAAAATGCAGTAATGGGCTCGCTTCTCTCCAGGAGCTGACCAACTCCAGGCATTTATTCCAAACCTGCACCATTCCTTGCACGCTTCTAAACCTGGCCTTGCTAGGGAGGGAAGAAAAGCATCACGCATCGTGTCTGGGCTGCTTAACTGTTATGCCGCGCTGACTTGTGGGTCTTCAGGCAGGCCTAGGTGCCCTGTCTCCTTTAAGATGCAGAATTTTACCCCATTTTGGGGGGAAAAAATGGGTGACTTTGAGAATGTATGTAGATAGGGAGGGGCACTTCCATCCTTACCCCTTGGTTTATTTCCAGCCCCGATGTTTCTCTGAAATGTCAACCTTCTTTCTCTCCAAATTGATGGTGATTTCAACCTCCCAGTTCCTCTAAATCAGCATGACTGATTCCTGTCCGTAGTCCTCCCCTTCTGAGGCAATTTTCTTCTGCCATATCGTCCCTCCCAGCCTGATCCTACTGTCCTTCCAGGTGGTCAGAGTCACTGCCTCTCTGAACCCCCTTCTGGCCGCCTTTCCCAAACAGTGCACATTCTTGGGAAAGTCCCTTGAGCACACTCTCTTATGATGACCACCACCAGTCTAGATACCGCTGTCATCGCTCCTCAGGAACAGTCCCTGTCCCCAGATTCAATCCCCGCCAGTCTCTTCTGCACCCAAAAGTTTTTGGTTGGTTTTGGTTTTGGTTTTTGTTTGTTTTGGCTTTTTTGTTGTTGTTTATTTTTCGGGACAGGGTTTCTCTGTGTGTAGCTCTAGCTGTCCTGGAACTCACTGTAGCCTAGGCTGGCCTCAGACTCACAGAGCTCCTCCTGCCTCTGCCTTCTGAGTGCTGGGATTAAAGACATGAGCCACCACTGCCTGGCTTGCACATCAAGTTTATTTTAACATGTACCTCCATTTCACCATTCTCTGTTCAGAACTTCAGGAGACTTCTTGTTCTTCAGCCCACCCTTTCACAGGCCCCATTTTCCTGCCGTGGAAAGTCAAATGAACTTTACAGAAAGTACTTCCGGTTTGTTGTGTTCCTGCTATTATTGTTGTCATGTAGCCCAGGCTGGCCCTTGACTTACTCTGTAGTCAGGGATGGCTTTGAATTCAGGATCCTCCTACTTCAACCTACTGAGTGCTGATTACAGGCAAGCTCTACCATGGCTGGTTTTACGTGATATCTGAGATGGAACCCACAGCTTCATGAACGCTAGGCAAGAATTCTTCTAGCTAGAACTGTGACCTTAGAGAAACTGCTTTCACATTTCAAGACCTCTGTTCCCTTGTATGTAAAGTGGAAGTAATCTATACCATAGGAATTATCAAGGCTAAAAACCAATCAGAAACTAACTATATAGACCCTCAGTATATTTCAGTTTTCTGTATGTTCTCTACACAGCCACCTTACTGTGCACAAACTGAGAAAAAATAAAATGAAATCTCATTAGGCTTCAACTCTTGTATCTATTTCATGAAGAGTTTGGTTTGACATAAATTTCTCAAGCTCTTCCCAAGCCCCAGATTCTAATAGACAATGTGCTGCAGTGCATAAGAACTCAGTCTCTAGACTCAAAGCCTGTCCCTTGAAGGTGAAACAAGAATACGGTTTCGACCTTGGAGGGCATTGTAAGCATTACGTAAACAGTAAATGCCCTGTGAGAGCTGGCATCTACTACATTCTTATTCTATCAGAAGTCAGTAACTCAGGTCAACTTCTTTGTAAACAGGGGCTTGTGCTTAACATGCTGGGAGGCCCTGGGTTCAGTGCCAGCATTAAACAAGACAAGACAAATATACAAAAAGACAAGTTCTTAATACATGCTCTCCCGTTAACTACATAGCCTTTCACTGAACTGATGGGGGCTTTATTTTTCCTATAAATGAACCTCATACTTGTTTAATGTTTCTCCTCAATCAGAAAGGGATAGATCACTCTATCCCCTCTCCTCTCACGGAATTGCTGAAGGTCCATTTCCTCTTCCTTTTCCAGGTCAATGGGATGCCGCCTGCCAAACTCTAAATCTTCCAGGCCTCCAGGAACAGAACAGGAGACCCAGAGTCAAGATCCAAGAGAAGAATATGTGTTGTACAATTTTTCCTACTGAGTTTAGCAAAACACCTGTTTCAAGAGACAATACATCACAACAGGCCACCCCCAGATCCGTATGTGTGTCTGACTCAGGCACATATGTGTGTCTGATTTGGGAGACATGGGATCTGGAATATCCCATTTTCTCTCATTGTAGAAAGCGCATGTACATATGAATGACATGATAATGGAAGGGGCACGATGAGGAATAAGGAGAGACCTAAATGGAAGGGGAAAAGGAACAAGGGAGGGTAAATGACAGGAAAGAATGACAGATTCATGTCATAAATGACAGTTGCAGGTTTTCTCTCACAAGCAGGGTGGTGGTGGCACACGATTTTAATCCCAGCACTTGGGAGGCAGAGGCAGGTGGATCTCTGTGAGTTTGAGGCCAGCCTGGTCTACAAAGTGAGTTCCAGGACAGCTAGAGACAGAGAAACCCTGTCTCAAAACATAAATAAATAAATAAATAAATAAATAAATAAATACATACATACATACATACATACATACATACATACACATACACATGCATATATATGTCTATATTTGAAAGCAGAAGGAGAAGGAAAGAGACCATTGGAAAAGTGGAGAGATATGAGGAGGGGAGTGCAAGTGAAGAGGAGCAGGATAAATGTGTATGTATGTATGTATGTATGTATGTATGTGTATATATATATACATACATATATACACAAAAGTGTCAAAATAAAACACATTATTTAGCTGGACGTGGTGATGTATACCTGTAGTCCAGTACTCAGGAAGCTAATAAGTTCCAGGCCAATTTAGGCTACACAGTGGGAACCTGTAAAAAACCATACACACATCCACACTACAACACAAGCCACACAAGCATTATTTTGAATATTAGCTAAAAATAAGAATAAAAAAAGAAGGCCAGAAGACTGTCTTCCCATGATGCTATAAGTTCTACCCAAGAGGAAGGAGCCTGATGGTTACCGCATGCTTCCCATCCCCCAGCCCAAATTAATAAACTTTTCCCAGTGGCCCCCCCTGAAGAACCAGCCGTGCCTTGAAGGATTCTGAATGAAGATGTGACTTGTAAATGTCTTTTAGAATCTTCTCTGAGGAAGATGATTTCTCCTGCTCTCAACATTCCTTAGTTGCCTGAAGTTCTTTGTCTAGGGATGACGCCCCGTGAGATTTCCCCCTTCCTTGTTAGCATGTTTGTTGGTTATCCAATACCAAGTGGTCAGACACAAAATCATATAAATACAAGTAACATTATGTGGGCTGAGTGGGATGTATATGTATGTGTATGTATGTATGGATGAATGGATGGACGGATGGATGGATGGATGTGTGTATGTAACAACAATTAAAAAGAGGCCATCATGCCTGGAAATCATGTATAAAAAAACCTAGCTAGCCAACTTGAGCTATTGAAATCATGGATCTTGAAGGAGAACCTATAACCACTACTTTCCTAAATCAGCATAATCCCTAACTACATTCTAAATATTTTTTTTTTAATGCCGAATGCTGTTTATTGAAGGAGAGAGGAGGTCTTGAATACAGGCTTACAGTACAATGGGAGAACCCTGGAGGGCAGAAGTTCGCTACAGATGTTTTACAATCTTGCATCTAAGCTGTTAACGCCCATTATGCAGGATACATAGACGAGGAACTTCCCTTAAGCATTCAGGAGGGTGAAACCCAGGAGGGAATTAGCATAGGGAGGATATCAAGGTCAATGTCAGCAAGCAAGGCAACAGTTATCCAAAACGGGGGCCAGGGCCCTACAGGTCCCCCTTTTACTAATAAATGAGCTTCTGACTTAGGTTGCGTGGGGCGTCAGCAGGTCACCTTACCTGTCATGGAGACGCCTGCCCAGGCCACACAGGCGCTCTGTCTTAGGTTGGTGAGCGCCCCCCAGGAATTATCCATCTCTGAATACTCATTATCAAACAGGCTCAATCGTGTAGCCAGAAGTTTTCTCCGGTCCTGCCTGGCCCCATAGTCTTGCAGCCACTTATAAAATAATCACTCAGAGGTTTAATATTATTTACAAACTGTATGGTCAATGGCAGGTCTCTTGTTAGCTAGCTCTTATATCTTAAATTAACCCATTTCTATTCTTCTATGTTTTGCCATGTGTTCTGTGGCTTACCAGTCTGCTAGCATGTTAGTCCTTGGGTGGAAGACTGGCGTCTCTCCAGCCTCCACTTTTCTCTTTCCTGTCTCTCTCCTTTTCTGTGTGCCTCTAAGCTGCCTTGCCATAGGCCAAAGCAGCTTATTTATTAACCAATGGGAACAACATATATTCACAGTATATATTCTCACTGAATTTGTCAAATGCAATTGGACTAGACATTGTTAATGTATTTATTGCCTGTATATATTGTATGTTGTTACTGTACTTATTGTATATAGTTTTTGTTATATTAGTTATAATTTTTTTAATCTTAGACAGAAAAGGGGGAAATGTGGTGATAATTTATTTGTTCATCCCAATAAAGCTTATCTGGGGAACAAAGGAAAAACCAGCCACTATATTAAATATAGAAGTCAGGCAGTGATAGCACACGCCTTTAATCCTAGCATTTGGGAGGCAGATATTCATCTAGATCTCTGTGAGTTCAAGGCCACACTGGGAATAGAGCCAGGCATTGTGTCACATGCCTTTAATCCCAGTGCTAGTTAACCATAGAGGTCTGGAGGTCTGTACAGAGAGACAGGAAGTGATAGAACTGAGCAGAAAAAGGAAGTGATGTAGCTGGGCAGAGAGAGGAAGTAAGATGACAGAGCACAGAAAAGCATATAAAGCATGAGTATACAGGAAGTAGCTCTCTCTTGGCTGAGGATTTCTAGCAGTAAGAATGTGGCTGGCTTCTTTCTGCTTCTCTGATCTCTCAGTTTTCACCCCAATATCTGGCTCCGGGGGGTTTTTTTTTTATTAATAAGACTGTTTAGCGGGGGCTGGAGAAGTGGCTCAGAGGTTAAGAGCACCGACTGCTCTTCCAGAGGTCCTGAGTTCAATTCCCAGCAACCACAAGGTGGCTCACAACCATCTGTAACAAGATCTGATGCCCTCTTCTGGCCTGCAGTCATACATGCTGTATACATAATAAATAAATAAATAAATAAATAAATAAATAAATAAATCTTAAAACAAAAAACAAAGCAATGCTATGAAATCCTACATTAGATTTCCCCTCCCAGCCCAAGCTGAGCACTAATCTTTCGTTTTGTTAAGGTTAGCAACTGTTTAAAGAGGCAATGAATGGACCCACGTGATACTTTCTCCTGATACAATCAGGATTGAAAGTGTTCAAAAAGTTATTATTTAGCATAGCAAGCTGCCTCCTAAAACCAGCATCCACGTCCCCAACTTTGGGCAAATTGCCCCATGTGACAATAAATGCTTACTCTTAAAGTCCTCTGATGAGAAAAGCTAAAATAAAAACATGAGCGATACTCAATTTGGAGAGAGGAAATGGCCTTAGGTTTCAGTATTTCTTCTCAAGATTCCTGAAAGAATTAATTTTTTAAAATTCAATGTTAAATAGAAAGTGCTAGAGAATAGGAGGCCTCTTTTCCAAGACGGCATTAAACACTGACACCAGGAAGAGAGAGGGCCTGCAGCCCCAGCAACCTGAAAGGATGAAGCAGAATTACTTGAGCTCAAGAGCTGGAGGCTGTCCTGGGCATTGTGAGACTCTGCTGCAAAACGGGGCTTATCTAAAGAGATAAGACATCTTGCAGATCATTTAATACAAAAGCCCTTCCTCAGCGTTCTGCAGACACAAATCCACACACAAAACTGAGGGAATGTGTGTGCGTGGGTGTACACAGTCGTTTGTAAACATGAGCACGCACACAATCCGATATCCAGTTCCCCACAAGTGACCCTTCATCCTTTGCTCGTTTGCTCATTCGTGGCCCTCAGCTGAAATAAGGCAGCTCCCACCGTCGCTGATGTCAGGCCTGTTGCTGAAGCAGTGGCTGTTCTCCAGCTGTGCCGCACATTGTCTTCTCATAGCCTTGCCTGTTTCCCTGGGCCACTCTATCAAGCAGATCTCCATCTCAAAAGCGGAGGAGTCAGGGGAGGGGCAGGCTGTGTTGCATTAGTCATCAAATGGCAGCCAGGGCTGTTGGTGGAAATGCTCCAAAATCTGTTCTGACCCACATGTGGTATTGGAAACGTGGCTGGTTCAGTGGTGGCTAATTGTTCATTTTAATGTGAATTACATATAAATAGATGTGTAGCTACTCACTAGTTCCTGAACCACCAGCTTTGGAGGATTTGCTAATAAGACTAGTTGAAGGACAAGCTCTAAATCAGTGCCTACTCCAGGGGGGACACACAAGCACGCTCCCACCCTGACCCCTGTAGCCACCATGGTTATCCACCCTCTGCCTCTCAGAAGAGGAAGGATTTGTTGGGAATTTACAGCATATACCTATAACTCTAGTACTTGGGAGGTTGAAACAAGCAGTAGGATCATGAATTCAAAGCCAGGCTGGAATTACAAGGGAAGAGGGGGAGGGAGGGGGAAGGAAAGAGAGAAAGGATTTAGAAACACAAGCCAATCTTCCTTCCCAAATATCCTGTACTCAGCTTCTTTTCTCTGGCTTCTTCCCTCTTCCCACATCCCAAGACTGCCTAGGAGAAGTCTGCGGCTTTCTTTGCAGACAGACTTGAGAAGATCTGGGACTCAAGTGTGCCCCTGGGGCTTGTATAAACATGAGAGCAGAATCTCGAAATGTCATTTCCATTCTGCTGCTCTGACAAAAATACACACACAATTAGGAAATTGATGTTTACTTATTTAGACCAAAGTAAATTGTCCTGGCAGGTGTGGTAGCATACACCTTTAATCCCAGTAGTTGGGAGGCAGAGGCAGGCAGATCTCTATGAGTTTGAGGCTAGCCTGGTTTACATAGTGAGTTGCAGGACAGCTAGAACTACATAGTGAGACTCTGAATCAAAACAAACAAACAAACAAAAACAAATAAATAAGAGAACGATAGTAAATTTTCTTAGGTGTGGCTATTATGGTTAGTTATGTAAGTAACATCTCATTTACATGTTTTCTTCAAACCTGCACTGAGGACTTAAGAGTGAAATGCTATGATGTAATATGATGTGTGCTTGTGTAACCCCAATACCTAAATAGATCAATAGTTACATATATATCTACATACATGGGATTGATAGACTCATTGGTATATAGATAAATATAATTCAATGCAATACATGTATATATATATATATATATATATATATATATATATATATATATATGGAGATAGATAATAGGTGATAGACAGACAGATAGGGGTACATTGGTGTTTGTGAAAAAAGAATAATAGCAAGAACTATTGCTAACTTTAAAAAAGTTTTATTACTGCCAAATGGAGTCCTCTTATAGCCAGTGTAAGTAATGGGTTGATGCTGCTTCTCCTGGCCCTCCAATCAGATGATATACAGGAGGGCTGGTGAGGCAGGGCCAGGCAAATTCCATACATGAAGAAGAAGCCACAGGGAGGAGGCAGTGGCAGTCTGTGTGGGGGAAAATAATAGTGTTAGATCCTGCCTGTCTCTGGGTCTCTCGCCTTAGCCCAAGTCTTACAACAGTGGGGCACCAGACAGATCAGGGCTGAAGTGTCACCAAGACTAGTGACAGGGCCAGTGGTAGGGAAAGCAAAGGTGGCGAGGGGGTTAACACCATGCAAGACTCTGTGGAGCTTGCTCGGTCTTCTCCCCCACAATAATGCGCTCACTATGGGTGTGTACGTGGGTGTTCAAATGCATGCCTGCATGTGTACAAGCAGAGGAACTTGGGCTTTCCCCATACACACATTCATTGGTCTACCATTTATGTGTTCAAATGCCTGCATGTGCACAGCATGTGCAAAGCACACATGTGGAAGCCAAAGGACAACTTATGGGAGTCGATTATCTCCTACCATGTGAGTTTCTGGGATCAAACTCGGGTCATCAGACTCAGTAGCAAGTGTTTTTACTTGCTGAGCTATCTCACTGGCACCCGAGTTGGGCTTCTCAGTCCTACCAGCCTCTCACAGTCACTGAAGAGGAGGGCTGAGATATACTTACCTAAGGGTATAGACACTCAGATCTCAATACCACTTCCTTTGCCTTCTGTAGGTGTCAGAGCTACTATGGACTCCCCAGCCTTAAGAGCCACACAAGGAATGAGGGAAGCTGTTTTGAGAGATTCCTTTGGTATCCTCAACTGGAGAACCACACTCTCCCACAGAAAAGGTGAAGAATACCCACAATACCCCTCCCCACACCCTCCAGGATCTGCACTGGACTCTGGGCACACACACCCTGTTCTCAATTCTTACCCCAGCAGGACTGGAGACAGGCTTGGGGTGGGGTGTCGCTGGCACACCTGTCTGGTGCCGTCCCCCAGCACAGCTGACAGAAGGAAGGACTCAATGGTTCCAGCACAGGCAGGGCTGCTGAGGGCACACTGCCAGGAGACTGCTAGAGAAATCAAAGTTGAGGGTCTTCTCAACTGCTAATGAGTCTTCCTACTCAGGAAGTCTGGGAACCAAGACTGAATAACCCTCAAGACACCTGCCCCCCCCCAGGCTGTGTCCTACACTCCAGAGGATGCCATCATGTGGGAGACCAGGGGATAGCACTGTGTAGAAATTCACTGTGAAGGCCTTGACTACCCATGGATTTTACCCATGCCTTCACCAGAAATAGGAAAGGCCATGAGATCTTCAGTCAGTCTTCCCAGTTCATAAACACCCCTCTCCTCTCAAGTACCTGAGCAGAGGTGATCCCTGGGAGAACTCTTGGTACCATCAGATCCTGAGAAGCACCTACAAGATGAGGGTGGATCCACTCAGAGGGAGAAATAGGCATGGGGACCTGGGGTGTGGTAAAAGACAAAGGTTCCAGGAAAGGTAACATCTTCTTACAGAGTTTGGAAGAAACAGATGTCACAAACTAGGCTGTCTTCTTCCCAAAACAGGCCTTAGGAAACTAGAAATAATAAAGTTCAAAAGATGATCCTAGGGACTGAGCAGCCCTTAAGAACAGGGTCTACGTATACCCAGGATCTAGTGCAGAGCCAGGCACATGAGGTTGCTAGGTAAATGTGGATGGATATATGGATGGATGAATAGGTGGGTGGGTGGATGGATGGATGGATGGATGGATGGATGGATGGATGGATGGATGCATGGATGCATGGATAGATGGATAAGTGAATGGATGGATGGATGGATGGATGGATGCATGGATGCATGGATAGATGGATGAGTGAATGGATGGATGGATGGATGGATGGATGGATGGATGGATGGATGGATGGATGGGTGGGTGGTGGGTGGGTGGGTGGGTGGTGGGTGGGTGGGTGGGTGGATGGTGGGTGGGTGGGTGGGTGGGTGGATGGGTAGATATGCACAGAAATCACCTGGCAGCTGTGTTTCCCACTTCAGCTTTTCTTGCCTGCGCCATTTGGCTCTTCTGTTGGAAAACCAGACCTGAAAGAGAGCAGGGACTGTATCACTAGCTGTGTTTTCAGCCACCTGGCACCAGCTGCTCTCACCATGTGTCCCTGGCCTGGACTCAGAAAGTAGAGCCTTCCTCCACCCTGACACCCTCTCTCCCTGCTCTGGCCTTTGCTCTCTGTCTCCTTCCTCACTTGAAGGCTTGAGTGGGGGAAAGAGGAGGGCAGTCAACAGAAAAGCAGGGACAATTTTTTTCTTTTCATCCTCTTGTTGTTGTCTCTACCTTAGCAGACCCAACGCCCTGGTCAGTACATCCTTCTCCTTTACAGTTTCCTCAGACTGTGTTACAGAGCTCACTCACCCTCACTGTGTCCTCAGGCAGAGAGGTGACAGCAGCCAGCTTCCCACGGGCCACTGAATCTGGATACTGCCCACGCTGGAACTCTGTAGAGACAGAGGTTCCCACAGTGAGGGTAAGGGAGGGAGCAAGGCATGGTCTCTTGTCAGTCCCCACTCCCCACCTCTTAAAACCCTAAACAACCCTCCTTCCCAAGGTCAAGTCACCCACAACCTGCACCCTTCAGCCTTTGCCCACAAGTCTCAAGGCTGTAGCCTTGTTGCCATACCAAGAACCTTCTGCTCCACTCTCTACCCCAGCCCAGCACCTTTCTCCAGGGCCTCAGCTTGGCCTGGGGAGAAGATAGTCCGATTCCTGTGGCTGATCCCTGGATGGGGACCTCGGGGAGCCTCACAGCTACTGTGGGGACCAGGAAGAGCTGGAGCTAAAACAGCTGCAAAGGAGGACGATGTCTTATGGCATTTGTGATGTTGACTTTTCTGTTCTATGGGGTCTCTCACTAGACAACAACACAGGCATAGAGGCAGAGCATGGCTAGAAGAGAATGCAGCTCCTTGGCAGTTGCTATACAATGTGCTCAGTATCTTGGTGCTACTTAGGGAAAACAGTTGTTCCATGCTTGATTGACCCCATAGAATATGGATGACATTCTGAGATGCTGAACAGGAAGCAGAGGAAGGGTGTGAAAGGCCCAGTCTAGCCTTGCCCTTAGCAGTTGGTGTCAATCCAGAAGTTAAGGGATTTAGGTTCTGTTCCAAGACATGCCAACCACTGGCTGATGCCCAAGCAAGTGACTTCATCTTCCTGAACTTCCATATTCCACCAGGAGAGAATAAAGCCATCTGCTAGACCCTCTTTAAGGAAGTATTGGGAGGGTGATTGATAAAAGAGTGAGGATTCCTCGGGATGGGCAGAAGGAAGAGCTATAAAATGCTAAGAATTTGGCTCTGGTTATCTCCGCTGGCAACTCTAATACCTACCTGGTAGTCTGAGTTGTGTCCAGTGCAACTTCTGATCTTCCTGTAGTGCCCGAAGGACTCGGTTGATAGAAGACACCTGGGGATATTGGGGTACACATTGGGAAAATGGTGTGTACACCCAGGATTGTATCCTGAAGATTCTTTGCCCTCTACTCACCATTCCGAAGACTAGCTTCCCCTTTCTCTCCCCATACTTCCTCCTCAGTTCCCTGACCATCACCACTTTTCAGAAGAGAAATTTGTGAGTCGAAAGGCTGATTCCAGCTTCCCCTAACACCAGGCTGAGATATGAAAATTGTCAAGAAAAAGGAATCTTCTCCCAGTCTACTGGCAAGCCCCAGAGTCGGGAGAGGGCACTTACACTGGGAGCCTTGTCCTGGGTGCAAAGCCCTTCAGCACAAAGCTGGCGCTGGATCTCCCAGGCAAAGAGTGCTGGACACTCGTCCTTGAGCTGAGCAATTCGAGCCACCACAGCTGGTGTGGCCAGACGTGGCTTGCTTCCCCCAATACCTTTGGGTTCCAAGACACCTGTGCGGTAGTAACGTCCTAAGATCTTGCTCACGCAGCCGTTAGATACCTGAGTGAGGTACAAAGCAAGAACAGGACACAGAAAACATCATAGGTAGAAGGAAGCTGAACATTCCTGGGACAGAAGGAAGCTACAAGGCAAAGCTACATGGCTTACTGAACCAGGCCATGGAGTTGAGAGGCTAAGCTCGTCTTTGGGCACCTAAAACTCCCCTTCCCAACCTCCAAGAGGGTCTTCTAGGAGGAGACCCTTGGGGTTCAGCCCTAAACTACTGCCTTAAGAGAGGTCCTTGGTGCCTGGTTCTTTGTCTCCATCACCAGATAAAGGGGTTAGCACTACCTTAAGGCTCCGTGAGATGTCACAGGGTCGCATCCCACTCATTGCTAGCTGCACAATTTGCTGCCGAGTGTTCAGAGGAAGAGGCCGGCCATTCACAAAGAGTCCCCCCAGCTGATTCACACTGCTGATTCCTGGGTATTAGAGATAAGCTTCGGCACATTGCATTCATCCTGGTCCTCACCCACACTTGCAGAAGGTCACAGGTTTTCCATCCTGGTCTGCTATCATATAATGCCTTTCTCTGAGACTGTGCCCACCTTTCCCCCAGGGTCCTCAAAACAAGCCACTTTCTTTAAGAGCTGGTTATGTCCTTTAATTCAAAGGAAGCAGAGTAAAGCAGGGAGGGAGCAACTGGAGAAAACTATGCCCAGAGCATTGGCTAAGGACAAATGAAATTGTGTTGTTGGGAGTCAAGAGTCGGGGGCAGTAATGTATCTCTGAACCGTTCTATGTTCTTCCAACTTCTCCCAGACCTCTCACCGTCCTGCTGCATGCTTCACACTGGTCCTCCTCACAGAAAGACAGGAAGCCAACGGGCAGGCTGAAAGGGGGAGCTTCTAGAAGTTTCCCTCCTGATCTGGTTCTGCAACAATATCGGGTTATTTAAGTGTGGTCTCTTGAAATGGTCGAGGGATGGAATGTTCGTGAGAGGGTCAGCAGGCTGGCTAACACTACAGCATTAAAATTCTGTTAAGTTCTTATGTGATGAACATCACAGGGTCAACTGAGGGCTGGATCTTTCCTAGTAAGGAGGCTGGGGGTGAGTAGGAACCAACTTCCCACGTATCTATTAAAGAGGGGCTGGGAGGTGGAAGAGACCACTCTTCTCAATACTTGGGCTTTCTCTCCACAAAGTGGACAACTTGACATCTGACCAGTGCCTGATTGACACACTTGAGCCAAAGACTCTGGTTCTCAAGTTCAGGTTTCACTATCAGGAAGTCCTAGATTCAGTTTTCAAAACTACCATCAAAGGCTTCCTTCAAAGCACTTAAAGAAAGCCCTACCCTAGTTTTTTTTTTTTTTTTTTTTAAATCTCCTCCAGGAAGCTCTAGGGGTAAATTTGGGGCTCGGCTCTACCCTCAGACTGGGATCTGGTCCCACACACTGGAGAGAGATCCATAAAGCCTGAGGTAATGGCTTCTACTAGAAGACACACCTCAGAGCAGCTTCTGAAGTTGCTGGGGCTGTTGAGTCTTTTGAAGAAGTCTAGCTTCCACAGTGAAGCTTCATTTTCAATGCCGCCTTCCAGACATTGTATGTATTCCTAACATTTCCTGACAGCATTTGGAAAGGAAGGAATGCTGGCTGCTTATCGGGAGCAGAAGCCATCTTGAACACAAGAGAGTCTGCGTAGCAACAGCCAGTCATGACTTCTCTGCTTTCAACAGCAAGCAGAAGGAGTTGAAGCTGTCTCCTTTCATGCCTGAAATCTTGGCAGAGCTGTAGGTAACTCCAGGGAACAGCTTATCCATGGAACTTTCCTGAAATAACCATGCTGCCTTGGCTCAGTTAACAGCAATTACTTAGCAAATAGGGGTATTAGGCATGAGCACATTGCTGTTTGTTTGGGACAAAGTGAGGGGAAAAAGGGGGACAGAGGCTAGAAAGTCAGCTACACCTGAGTCCTTGATGGATTCCTTCCTTTTAAATGGAGATCACAATGCAATAGGAAGAGAAAATCAGCAGGAAGGAAACACCAACAAACCCAGAGCCCATTGGCTTCAGTAGTTAAGGTGGCTTTTATTCCTTTATGCTTAGGCATTGGGAGAAATACCCCTTCAGTCTCTCAGCATTCCAGAAACTCAGTAAGAAAGTCAAATTTCCCCCCAAAGAAAACAGAGGCACAGACTAAGATTAACATAAATCAAGACCCCCTCAGAGAATAAAACTCAAGGTTCAGAAACCAGCTACTGAGCAGAAGTGAAAAATTCTGGCTCCAAAGCATAGAATTCTCTCTCTCTCTGTCCCCACCCCTGCTTCATACTTGGGCAACTGCCATTTAAGAAATGGGGAGGGAAGGTTGAGCTGGGGGTGCAGAGGGCAGGGGATGAGGGCTTAGACTATCAGCTAAACCAGGGTCAAAGTTACTGTGGAACACAGGTTCAATATTCTCATCTAAAAGACCTCCAAACCAAAATGAATCACACTCTAACTCACAATAGGAGACCCTATTTCCAACAGCCTCCCACACATTCCCAATATTTGTGGTAACTTGTCAGAAAAAAAAAATACCTTATATTCATTAGAGGAAAAGCAGGTTAAGGAGTTGAAGGGGCAGGAAGGTGAGTAACTGTAAAGACAGGAGGGAGCAAGTTGAGTTTGGCCACACAAAGGCATGGAGACAGTATGGGAGACAGAGCAGACAATGAGCATGCTGGTGAGCTAGCTACCTGGGTGGAGGAGAGGAAGTGGAAGCTCCAGCGAGAGGTCTCAGGCTCCTGGGCAGGCTCCAGGGGTTGGTGGTGGTCTGGTCTGATGATAGTCTCCACTCTGCTCTGCTTCTGTCCAGCCAGGGGGTCCAGAGCTACACAGAGCTTGTGCTCAGGAACAGAGGGCAGCCTTCTGGGAGTAGCCAGTGATGTCACAGGCCATGAGCAGAGGAGGAGGAGGGAAGTGTGTATGGGGCTGGCTGACACTGGCCCTGAGGCAGGGCAACCCACAACCAGTAACCCACTGTGTCCCTCTGTGGGGCTTCAGAGTCCACCTTGTGTCCACTTGCCCTGAAGGAAATAGAGAGCTATTCTCAGACTGGTTCTTTCAACACAGAGTGTACCCAAGCATGGGCTAGTATTCCTGAAAAGAATGGGGGACATGGAAGATGAGGAACTTCAGACTATGTTCCCAAAGTTTCACATGTATAGAAATACAAAAGAACATTCCAGAAGTACCAATATAGGTTCCCAGCCATAATGCATATGTCAGAGCTTTTAAGTCAACCCCAAGGTCATATGTGTATTATTATAAAAGGTAAATGGCATATGGCCTGGTCAAGTACAGACCAAGAAGGAGAGTGGATGGAGAAGGGTGTGTCGCACATGTCAGTTCTCTCCAGAGAGGATTCTCACCGATTTTCCAGATGTCCCTTGACTGAAATGACACAAAGGATGAGTCCTTCCCTGGAAGGGCCATCATGGACTTGAGAACACTGGCAGTACTAGGGATGGTGGGTGTCTGAGGATGATTAGAAATGCATGTGGTGCTTCTAAGGACACACACACACACACTATTCTTCCCTCTTTTATCTCTGGATGTTTTCAGACTCCATTTTACTTGGGATTAGGTACTTTTAGATTAAATAAAAAGAAAAAAAAAAAGATACTGCTGTTCCCACAAAAGACACCATAGATTGTCTGGGCCATTGCTGGGGTGAGGAAACCAGAGGGTGGGTAGGTTGTTCCTTGGGAGTGGGTTGCTGGAAGTGAACATTCTTGAGTGCTTGGGAGTCTTGTTGCTGTTGCAGTTGTGGGCAGATCCTTCTAAGGGTGTGGAGGAACAGATGTGGAAAGCCATTTGGGTCCACTTTATATTTCAGATTCTGTAACTCAGTCCCAAAAGTGATGTTCAAGTAAGCAGCCCTAATTTATTAAGGCATTAAGACTAGACCTAGATGTCATAGGAAAGAATAGTAGATCTCATTGATAAATGCTTTGGGTTTGGTAGTGTTTCAGAAGTGGGTATCGTACATGAACCTGGAGCTTGGAGTTGCAAACTCTTGTCTTCCAAGGCCAAATGTATCACAGAAATGGGTCCTCAGTCTCACCCTGACACATACTCCACTCCTCTTCCAGTCTGCTCCAGCTTCTTCAGGCTGGGGTGGAGCGCTGGAGCAGAGGGAAGACGGCAACAGATGGTTTCAGCACCAGGGGCAGGACAGCACATGCCCCAGGGCAAGGAGAGCCCTTCCACCAGGGGTGGCTGGGGGCTGCTGGTCACTCTGCTTAGCTATGCCTGGTGAAAGAAGGTCCCCAAGAAGGCACAGGGCAGCCCTGCTCTCAGTCCCCCTCTCCTGCCTTATTCCTTTCCCTGGATCTGCCCTTGCATCTTGGAGCTCAAGGCTCATGTCCTGAATGGCTTTTCTATAGACAGCTGCATGAGGGTGTAGGTAGGGGTGTCAGGGGGGGAGAAAGGACAAGCCCTAGCCCTGGCAGATGGTGGTGGCAGAGATTTCCCCCATAAACTACCCTCTCGCTCAATCTTTACAACAGGCTCTCGGGTCTGAACAAACAGAAGCTTTCGACCCAGAGGTGATAGGGAGAGGAAAATAAGGGGAAAGGGCCCTGGCGGGGGACCTAGCAAGCCCAAAGGCTCTGTCACTCAGCCCTCTGCTTAATGCGCCAGACTGTTTGAGGAGCAAATATCTGCCCTCACTGTCTGACTCTCTCAGCTGCCCCCTCCGTGTTTGGGGCTAATTGTCCCTCATTAGCTGAGCCCAGCCCCCAGGCTGCTGCCAGCCCCCGCCATCTGCTCACAATTATACATTAACTCAGAGATCTTGTCACAAGCCAGCCAGGCTGTGCGCCCCTCTCCTGGGTTAGCCAAGGCCATTCCAGCTCCTTCCTCACCTGGAGGTAGAGAGCCTGGACCGTTGGCTCCTGCCTTTGGGGAGCTCCTGGTCTAGGGGTCTGTGACTGTAGTAAAAGTTCTATTCTTAGTAGAGATGGCTAGAGTTCCTCCCTACTTTCCTCGCGAGGCTAAAAGGCGAGCTAACCCGTGCGTAAAGCTGGAGAGGACTGGGCGCGGCTGGCGCACAGGCCCGCTGACTTTGTCTGGCACCTCCCCGGGAGCTCTTGGCACCTGTTGGAGACGGTGATGCCAGTTCTAGGCTGTTTCACCCCTCTCTCTGGGGCCTTTGTGTAGGCTGTGGGGTCCTGGTCCTCATCTTCACCCTCTAAAGACAGCCCCATCTCCTGCCAGCCCTCAGCTTTCCAGAACGCACGCGCCACCTATCCAAAATCATTCTCCTGCAGCCGGCACCTCCCACTTTCAAGTTCAAACGGTTCCTCTGTTGCAAAAATATGGGAGTTCTTCGAATTCCCTGGATATTCCCGAGCGCAGAAGTCACACTAAAGTTGCATCCTCCACCCCACAAACTTTCAGACAGTCATTCTACTCCCCCAGTCCTGATTTTCCTCCAGTGTCAGACTCTGTCTGCCTTCAATCCCCTTTGCTCTTCAGCTCAAATTCTACAAGGCCCAGGTCCTTCCTCTGCTTCCCCCAGAAAGACAGAGAAAAGCGCACTTTCCATCCCGCTTTGGAGTAGGAGCGCAGGAAAAAAATCCTTTCCTCTGCTCTTTTGCACAACAAGCCCCTTATCTCTGAGCTCAAGCCTGACCCAAGTTTGATACAAAACTAGAGTAGGTCAGCTGTAAGTCTATACTTCCCTAAGACAGACTGGCACCAGACGCGGGAAGTTCAGAGAGACTAGAGCTACTGGAGACAGGACAAGGAAGCCCACTGGGTGTGAATGGACAGATCTGGAGTTTCCCGCCAAACACTGTGCCTGCAATCACAGTGAGACAGAACCTAAGGGTGACATTGTTCCAGCCACCAGCCCTGCGAACTGGAGTTCCCTGGGAATTGCTAAGGCTACCCTCACCTCGCTCTGCCTTACTTCGCCTGGCACTGAGTCCCTACACTACAAACAGCCAGTTGTCTGTTTTACTAAACAGCGTGTTTGACAGAGAGGTGCTGAAGACAGTGCAGAGAATTGGCATATACTCCACCCAGTTTCCCACGTCGGCATTTTACAGTAACACAGTACATGCATTGTAATTAATAGACAATATTGATGTTGTCACTTGCTGAAGTCCATACTCATTTCTGATCTCCCCACTTCTTCGCTGATGTCCCCATCTCAGTCCCAGGATCCCATCCAGGAGACCACTGGACATTTATCATCATGTCTCCTTCAGTTCCTCCTGGCTATTTCTCAGATTCCTTCTGTTTTTAGTAACTGGGATGGTTTCAAAGAATCAAGTGTTTTATAAACCACCTCTTGATTGAAAGAGCTTCTAGTTTATTTTTCCACTATGTAAAACCATAAAATCATACATATTTATGGGAGATCATGTGATATTTGATACATGCATCCATTGTGTGATTTTAAAAGTGAGTTTAAACATATCTATCTCCTCAAAACTTAATATTTCTTTGTGGTGAAAACATTCAAAAGTTAGGAAGAAGGGTCTCTGTGATTGGTATGTAAAATGAATAAAAAGAATTTCTTTTTTTTTTTTTCTTTTTTCTTTTTTTTTTTTTTTTTTTTGTTTTTTCGAGACAGGGTTTCTCTGTGCAGTTTTGCGCCTTTCCTGGAACTCACTTGGTAGACCAGGCTGGCCTCGAACTCACAGAGATCCGCCTGCCTCTGCCTCCCGAGTGCTGGGACTAAAGGCGTGCGCCGCCGCCGCCGCCACCACCACCCGGCAAGAATTTCTTAATAAAAAAGAAAAAACATTCAAAGTCCTCTCTTTTAGTTTTTTTTTTTTTGAAAAATACATTGCATTATATATATATATATATATATATATATATATATATAATGCAATGTAATATATATATATATATATATATATTACTGTGCAATGGAAGCGCTCTAGACCTACCTAACTAACTGTAACTAGGTCCCCTTGATTAACCTCTCCTCATTCACCCCTTTCCTGGGACTTTCCACTGTTTAGTTGTTATTTTTTGAGGCAGACTCTTATGCAGCCCAGACTGGCCACAGATTCAAATACAGCTGGAAATGACCTTGAACCTCTGGTACTTCTGCCTCCACCTCTCCAGTGGTGAGATTTACAGGCATACATCACCACAGCTGCTTCTCACACGCATGTCGCTGATGGGTTTGGGAGATGTGGACCAACGCGGTACAGTACCTCTTCTATCACCCAGACTAAGGGTACCTAGGCTAACATGGCTTGCAGCTGTTGATGTTGACCTTGATCATCTAGCTGAGGTAGCGTGTGTCAGTTTTGTCCACTTAAGTTACCTCTTCTGCATTCCATACTCTAATTTTCTGAAGGAAGATGTTGTGTGGAAGTCATATTTAAAGGATGGGGAGTTATAGTCACTTACTTGAGAACAGTGTCTGCATAGTCAAGTTGGATTTCTCCTGTGAAAATTTGTCTCCTCTCTTATTTATGTGCCTGATAATTTATTTGTTGGATATTATTCGTGATGTAAGGTTCTTTAGGTATCAATATAGATGTATTTACTCTTTGGGGTATAACTAAATGCACTACATAATTTTGCGGCTTCATTGCTTCAGGGCTGGCCATCCGTCCCTCGTCCCTTCAGCACGCCCTCACTGGCCAAACCCACATCGAGTTTGTGTGATTCTTGTTTGGGGGTTCTTGTGACAGTGCTTCCTCACTTTCTGACACTGGAAAGATCCTCCAGGCTTATCTTATCTGTTTCCCTCTCCTAGAACCAGCTGTTTCTTCAAGGAGCTCTGGTCCTTTTATTGGACAATGGTATGAGAAACCAGAATCTGGGGACTAGGGTACTAGCTTCTACTGGATGTCAGTGCTTCTAGTTTCTGTCAGTTGACTGACAGAACAAGGAAATACATGCAT
Source organism: Peromyscus leucopus (assembly GCF_004664715.2). Taxonomy (NCBI): domain Eukaryota; kingdom Metazoa; phylum Chordata; class Mammalia; order Rodentia; family Cricetidae; genus Peromyscus; species Peromyscus leucopus. The sequence continues at coordinate 59,755,345 of NC_051065.1, read as the reverse complement.
GTTTCCATATGTAAGCAATTGAATCTATAGTAAAGTAAACATGATGTTGCTAACTGTCGTCTGTTAGTACAGGAACCATTTCTGTTTCTCTCTAGTTTGGGTGTAAAACGTAATCCACCATCCACTTAATCATTTTTCCAGTTTCAGTACACATCATTGCTGTGTCAGAATGCTTAACGCAACCATCACTGAGTAGCATCTTATCCCCAGAGTACAGTGCTTATTTACATTTGTTTATTTCAGTGCTGGAGCTTTTGCTTTTTCTAGGAACCTCCTTATGCTAGATAATTTCTCCATCACTGGACCGCATCTCCAGCCTCTGTACTGACTCTCTAACCTTTCATTGTTTTAGACCCTTCTCCCACCCGGAGTTACCTGAAATAGCCACTTTGTTGCTCTCCTCTTCTGTGGGCTCGTTCCCAGATGTCCAGTGCAGCTAGCTGGCTTGCTTTGACACATTCTGTATTCCTTGTTTGGTCCCTCTGACCTCTCACGTGAGTGTTTCCGAGTTGCACAATTAGGGTTTACTGTATGCTCTAACAGTCTGTAGATCCCAGATGTGCAGCATTGTGTGTCCACAATTATATCATCCTACAGAATAGATTTGCTACCTAAGAATTATTGCCGTTCCAAGTTCAACCTTTCGCCGGGTGGTGGTGGTGGTGCACACCTTTAATCCCATAACTCGGGGGCTGGGGACAGAGGCAGGTGGATCTCTGTGAGTTCAAGGCCAGCCTGGGCTACAGAGTGAGTTCCAGGAAAGGCACAAAGCTAAATAGAGAAACCCTGTTTTGAAAAACCAAAAAAAAAAAAAAAAAAAAAAAAAAAAAAAAAAAAGGACCAAGTTCAACCCCTGGTAAACTGAACTTTTTATCATTATTATAGTTTTGCTTCTTCTAGAATATCACACAATGGAATATGTCACCTTTTCAGTTAGCAAATATCGGTCCAAGATTCATCCATGTTTATTCATGTCCTTATTGTTCTTTTGTTTTTACTGCTTAATACTATGGTATTGTATAGATGAACTACAGTTTATCTGTTCAGCAATGAGGGACATTGTATAGTTTGAGCAATTGTAAATCAGGATAGTGTAAACATTTATGTGAAGGTTTTGGTATACACACAAATTTTCAACACACTAGGAACACAAATGCTCAGTTACATGTGAGACTGTTTTTAGTTTTGAAAAAATCTGCTGAACTATATTCAAATGTTTCCACACCATTTGACACCCCTAGCAACAGCAGAAGACAGCTCCTATTGCTTTATATCCTTGTCAGCAATTGCTATGGTCTGTTTTGATGTCTGTTTTTTTTTTTTTTAATTTAATTTTATTTTTTTTTTTTTTTTTGAGACAGGGGCTTTCTATTTTGTAGCTCTGGCTGTCCTAGAACTCACTTCATAGACCAGGCTGAACTTGAACTCACAGAGATCCATCTGGCTCTTCCAACCCATTGCTAGGATTAAAGGAATTCACTACCAATTATGTGGTGATTTTTTTCTTTTGTTGTATTGTTTTGGCTATTTATTTATTTATTTATTTACTTGAGACAGGATCTCACTGTGTAACCCTGGAACTCAGAGATTTGCCTGACTCGGTCTCCTGACTGCATATGATACCACATCTGGCTGTTGCTTTTTTGAAACAGGATCTAATGAAGTCCAGGTTTGCTTGGAACTCACTAAATAGCCAACAATGACCTAGAGCTCCTAAGTCTCTTGCTCCCAAGTGCTAGAGACTACAGGCATCCACTACCATGTGCCAGTTAGACATTTTATAGATTCACATTTAACATTTAGGTTAATGACCAATTTTGAGTTGACATTTGTGAAATGTGTAGTCTCCTTTATTTATTTACTTATTTGTTTGTTTGTTTATTTATTTATTTATTTATTTATTTTAGTTTTTCGAGACAGGATTTCTCTGTGTAGCCCTGGCTGTCCTGGAACTCACTCTGTAGACCAGGCTGGCCTCAAACTCACAGAGATCCACCTGCCTTTGTCTCCCGAGTGCTGGGATTAAAGGTGTGCGCCACCACTGCCGGGCTCGTATCTTTATCTTTAATATGTCCTAATTGCTCAAATTTGTTTAAAAGACTATTCTTTTCCATTGTGTTTCCTTTGCTCCTTGATCAAGAGTATTTGACTGTGGGCTGGAGAGATGGCTCAGCAGTTAAGACACTTGTTCTTGCAGAGAATCTAGGTTTCATTCCCAGCATCCCCATGGTGACTCATAACCATCCATAACGCCAGTCCCAGGGGATCCACTGCCCTCTTCCGACCTCTGTGGGCACCAGTCACACACATGATACACAGATATACATGAGAGTAAAACATTCATACACATAAAATAAATCTAAAACTTTGAAAAGGAGTATTTGACAGTACCAGTATGGATTTATTTATCTCTGTGGTTTTGAATTTATCTATACCTCCGTGCTTTCACTAATACTACGATATATTGTAGCTTTAAAGTAAGTCTTAAGTTGAGGAATGTGAATTATCCAACTTTATTCTTCTCCATTGATATTATGCTGAATAATCTATGTCTTTTTAACTTTTTAAAAATTAAATGTGTGGTCAGACATGGTGGCACACTTCGGAAGGCAGGCAGATCTCTGAGTTTGAGCTCAGCCTGTTCTACAGGGTGAGTCCTAGGACAGCCAGGGCTACACAGAGAAACCCTGTATTGAGAAACCAAAATAAATTAACTAAATTAAAAATAAATGTGTTGAGAGAAGAATAAATTAAAAATAAATGAGAATTAAGCATGTGTGATATTTTATGCTTTAAAGCAGGTTCACAACAGAGTTGGGATGAAGGCACAAAGATCCCTTTTACATTTGCATCTACATAAAAACATCCTCCTCTGTTATCAGTATCTCCCACCAGAATGGTACATTTAATTACAACCGATGAGCCTGTGGGGATTTTGGAGATTTTTTTTTTTTTTTTTTTTATCACTGCGAAACTTCACCTTCAACTTAGTTTTCCGAGGGTGGTGGTTGGTGTTTTGTTGTTGTTGTTTGTCATGAATGGGTATTGGCTTTTGTTAAATGCTTTCCCTATATCAATTGATATAATAATATAGTTTCTTCTTTGTTAGCTTGCTGATGTGGTGGATTGCATTAATGGACTTTTAAATATTTAACCAGCATTGCCTCATTGGATTAAATCCCACTTGGTCACGGTGTATAGCTCTCTGCACTGCTAGGTTCAATTTGTCCACATTTTGCTGAGGACATGTTCATACACATGTCTGCACATTTCCTTTCCTACAATAGTTTTTCCCTCAACATTAGGGTAGTGCTGACCTCATTTATACGAGTTCGAAGGTTCTTGGATAGTCAGGTCTGAAGATGGGGCAGGGCTTATCAAGGTGTGACTCCAGTTGGCATATACCAAGACCATATCCTGAAACAGTATCTAGGACAGTGTGGTCACTTCTTGACCCAGCACATCTCAGCTTTTAGCCAGACCTGCTGTGCCCTCTGCATGATCGTGGATCGACTAATGGTTACTTCAGCAAATAATTACTGAACCCATACCAGGCTGGGAAGAGCAGTGAATGAGAAAGAATGAGATGCTTAGCAGGCCTTCTGCCTTGCATCTTTTTTCTCATGTTTCACTGAACAACTTTCTATAGTTTATCTTTCCAATATCTATAAAATGAGCCAAGCATGGTCACACACACCTTTAACCCCAGCACTCAGGAGGCAGAGGCAGGCAGATCTCTGTGAGTTCAAGGCCAGCCTGGTCTATGAAGCAAGACCCTCTCTCAAAAAACAACAAAAGAAGAAAAGACTATGGCTGCCTCATTGGGACTGTTGTATTACGTAAGCTAACACACATAATAACATTTTATGGGTTTGCTATTATTATCATCATTACTATTATGCATCGATAGTTTAATATTGCTATGTACTGACTGAATTTAGTAGTTACAATCTAGTCTAAGAGATTCTCAGGCCAACCTCCCTGCCCTGACTCTGTAGTCCTGTTGTTTCTGGCTCTCAACTTCTTCAGTCAACCCTTGTGATCTCTGCATTCACTGGCCTAGCTTATGAAATCCCTTTGTTGACCCAGAGTTACCTTGCTTAGCACCCTTTGTTGACCCAGAGTTACCTTGTTTAGCAAACAGTTGGGTGACTTTTGAAATGACAAAAAGGTGCACTTTAAGACACCCTCCTCCCCCCTCTCGTGATATATATATGTGAGTGCATACACACGTGTGCTACAACATGAGTGTAGAGGTCAGAAGACGAGCTTGGGTCTTGGTCCCAGCCCTCCGACTTGTTTGAGACAGGATCTCTTTGTTTACGGCTGTGTGAGTGTACTAGGCCAACTGGACTGTGAGCTCGCAGCCATTCTCCTGCCTTTGCCACCCACTTCGCTGTAGTGGTGCTATGGTGCTGTAGGGTTGCAGGTGCATCCTGTGGGGTCCAGGTTTATGTGGGCTCAGAGGAGCTCAACTTAGATCTTTGTGCTTTCATGGCAAGGGCTACCCACTGAATCATCTCCTCGGCCCCACATTTGCATCTATAAGAAGGAAGGAGATGAGGAACACAGTCTATTGATGATCCGAAGATTGTGGACTTTGGCCTAGGTTACAGTGATAGTGGATTCTACTTGTTCTTTTTAGTCATCACTGAACATAAGTTTATAATCTGCAGTCTGGAGTACTCTAGCTTGGCTAACCTTCCACTGTATAACCAGACGGAGCGGAAATGAGAAGGAAAATTCACTCCCTCCTGATAAGGATCCCAACTCTGTCCCAGAAATCCAGGGCTCTTCACCTTCACTGTGTCCACAAAGGTCCCCAAAACAACACCTGCTCAGCCTGACTGAGGCTGTGCACTACCTAGAGAGCGAGCTATGTAAAGATAGGCAATTATAAATAAAGTCTTATTACTATCTTTGGCTTGGCACCATTAAACACAATAATCAGATTTGAATGACCCATTGCCATGGATTTCATTACTAGCCCAGATGGCATCCCTCAACCCTAATCCTCCATCTTCTCTTTAGCAGTCCTCAAATGTTCTTGGTTCTACATCAAATCAGCTCTTTGCGGTCAACTCTCCTCACTGGAAGTCAACATTTTCAGCTCTGGCTAAATTTCGCATCACTCCACCCGCCCCCCAACCCCAACCCGCCACAAGACAGCCGGCCAATGTTGAAGGGAAGCTACTTTTTTATCTCTGACTTTTGTTCCCTCCTCCCCACCCCACCCCCACGCCCACTTTGCCCACTAATATGCTGGATTCTTTCTAGTCTCCAGCCCTTTGCATTCTTTCTCTTAACTTTTTTTGCTTGTTTGTTTGTTTTTAATTTCTCACAATTGAGTGTGTAGTTGGAAATGCTGCGACTGAGCACTACTTGGAGACAAAGCTGCTTGACCTCAGCCTCTGGGTTCAGTCACCCCGGAGTGTGGCAGGTAGATGCTGCTGCCTCGGGTCAGCTCCCGGGCGCCCCCTGCAGTCTTCCTGCAGTTCACAGTGACAGCAGGAGAGTAAGATCCACATCCTCACTCCATTCCTCTGCACACCTCCCCTGAGAGCAAGAGTGACGTCAAGAAAGGCAGCTGGCACCCAAATAGAGGTGACAAAGAGTCACATGAGAGATATGACAACAAACAGAGCGCTGAGACATCTGTTTTTCACCAAAGACCCCATCTCTTGCCACATGTCTGACTTTCTCTAGAGAAGGAATTGAAAAGATGCTCTGGACTCCAGCAATGTGGCCTCCTTTGGGTTATAAGCATAGTCAGAGGAAGCTGAGTCTGGGAATAATGGATCTCTTAAGAAAACAGGAAAGTATTTCAAAACAAGCACTTAAAAGATAGGTTAAGTTATCTAGTATAATTGCCCCAAGAAGCTAATCTTAGTAACCCAGGGAGAGGAGTGATGATGTTGGATGAGGAGGAAAGAATGTGAATTTTTACCTCTGGAGTTTTCTTTCCTTTTTAATTATGGCAATCACGTCAAACTGACCATTTTAGCTACTTCTAAGGGTACAACTGAGTGGCATTAAGTGTAGTCACAATGTTATAAGAATACCACCACTCTTTATTGCTACAACTTTTTCATTACCTCAAACAGAAATATGTGTCCTTTAAGCAACAGTTACCTCCACTTTCAACTGGTGGCGGCACTGAGTCTAGTTTCTGTCTCTGTAAATTTGCCAATTTTAGTTCCAATACATTAGTGGAATTATATGATATTTGTTGGGAATCAAATTCAGGTCCTTGCTCACACTAGACAAGTGCTCTTCTTCCACTGAGGCACATCCCCAGTCCACTGTAATAGTTTTTAGAGTGAAGTTCTTTTTTTTTTTTTTAAGATTTATTTATTTATTTATTATGTATACAGTGTTCTGTTTGTATGTATCCCTGCAGGACAGAAGAGGGCACCAGATCTCATTACAGATGGTCATGAGCCACCATGTGGGTGCTGGAAATTGAACTCAGGACCTCTGGAAGAACAGTCAGTGCTCTTAACCTCTGAGCCATCTCTCCAGCCCCTAGAGTGAAGTTCTTATACATTTCTACTTCCCTCCTCTTTCAGCACCCTAATCTCAATAAACAATGAACACTCTTTGAAACTTTTGGTGAATTTTGGAAAGGAAGGGAGATGCCAAGGTATGAGACTTAGGCAATAATAAAGATGTAACTCTAGGCAGATGAAGAATGAAATCAAGTCTGTAGATGTTGGTCTTTGAAGCAAGGAAATACCTGTGGAAACCATGGTTCACACATCTCCAGTACAAGGGAGAGGACAGGCCGGAGAAACTCATCACTCAGTTCACGGAAATGCCATACACTTCACTAGGCAATGGTGGTGGGCAGCTCTCCCCCACAGAAGAGGTTTTCTGAACTGGTGGGAACTTCCCTTGAACTTGGGTCTGGTTAAAAAGGTAAAAGAGAGCCAGGCAGTGGTGGTGCACGCCTTTGATCCCAGGATTCGAGAGGCAGAGGCAGATGAATCTCCCTGAGTTGGAGGCCAACCTGATCTACATAGTAAGTTCCAGGACAGCCAAGGCTACACTGAGAAACCCTGTCTTAAAAAACAAAACAAAACAAAAACAACAAAAACCAAAATCCAAAACAAAACAAAAACAAAAAAGGTAAAAGAGGGGGCTGGAAAAATTGCTCAAGGGTTAAGAGCAGTGGCTATTCTTCCAGAGGACCTGGGTTCAATACCCAGGGCCCACATGGCCACTCAGAACTGTCTGTGGCTCCAGTTTCAGGGGTTCTGACACCCTCACACAGACATACATGGAACAAAGTAACAATGCACATAAAGTAAAAATAAAATTATATATATATATATATAAAGTTCATCAAAGGAATCAGAAAACACTAGCTACATAGCTAAGGGCATATTGTCTATGCTGGAAACTGACTGCTCTCAAAAAAAAAAGGTAAATGAGATAGGGACAAAATAGAGAAATTAAGATGCCCTCCAAAAACCTGCCCAGTTTCTATGTTCTCTCCTAATGCATTCTTATTTTTTGGGAGATCTTTAAGTTGAAGTCTTGAAAATGCACGGTGGTATCATCCTTGTTCAGGTCTTACAGCAGCCATGTTGTTGAGACTTCATTATTAAAATTAAGAGGGGGGGGCTGGGCTGGTGAGGTGGTGCAGCAGGCTTAGAGCATTTGCCGGGCAAGCCTGATGACCTGAGCTCAATGCTTGGAAACCGTGGAAAGATGGAGAGAGAAAGGAGGTTTTACAGATTTGTCCTCTGACTCCCACACACGTGCCATGGCATGTATACATGCAAGTGCTCACGTGTGTGCACACACACCACACACACAATAATTGTAAACTTAAAATATTGTTTGAAGTTTAATAGAATAGGAAATAAAAGGGAGAATGATAAAGTAAGAGGAAGGAACGTGTGGGAACGAGACGAAGGAAAGGCATGGGAAACCTCCATCAGCGTGACTTCTGTGGCTGCGTGCTCTGCCTCATCAAGAGTGGGAGGCGCCAGTGTCAAGTGAGTGGAAAGGAGATCATTGCCTTAAAATACTGAGATGTAGGCTGTCCTCTGGCACTTTTTTTTTTTTTTTTTGCAGTCTCTATTTGAGACCTCAACTTACTAATTATTAAAGTGACTCCAGTCCATCTTTTTATTTTTAATGATAAATGAATTAGTTAGCCAAAGTTGCCATAACAAAGGATTAAAAAACGAAGTAGCTTAAACAATATGAATTTGTCTTGTCCGGGTTCTGGAGGCCAGCAGTCTGAGTTCCAGATGTCTGAAAGGCTATGGTTCCTCAGCAGGCACAAGGGAAATGTCTGCTCCAGGCCTGTCTTCAAGAGTCTTGGTCATGTTTCTTCATTCTGGCAGCACAACTCCAAATCCTCCACGGTGTTCTGCCTGCGCATGCGTATCTCTCCACTTGCAGCCTTTACTTAAGGGCAGCATTCACATTGGAGTGGAGATCTACTCTGCTCTGGTATGAGTTCATTTAACTAGCTATATCTACACAAAGTCGTCTCCAAATACAAGCAGATCAGGAAGTACTTGGGACTGAAAACTTCAGCTTATGCTTTTGGGAAAGATATGATTTAACCCACAGCAGGAATGATTCCATTGTTTTTTGTTTGTTTTGTTGGTTCGTTTTCGAGACAGGGTTTCTCTGTGTGAAGCTCTGGCTGTCCTGGAACTCGCTCTGGAGACCAAGCTGGCTTTGAACTCACAGAGATCCGTCTGCCTCCGACTCTCCAGTACTGAGATTAAGGCGTGTGCTGCCTCCGTGGCTGCTACAGCCGCAGTAGCCGCCACCATCACCTGGAAATTCCATAGTCTAGATTAGCACCTTTTCTATAGCTACCCCTTAACACTGTGGCCTACAAGAGGGACAGCTAGGCCCTTCTGGGCCCTAAGAACAGAGTGTCTTCTGTTCTATACTGCCTTGCCTGGCACCCAAAGAGAAACTCTGCACTGCTTCCTGTCTGTAAGTGAGTACCCAGCAAGGAAATACTCCCCCTGCCTTCCGCCAACACATCTCTGTTTTCATCTTCACTAGAAAGTCCTTCTCTGTGGTCCATTCAATAGGGTCCATCCTACTCTTACCTGGTCACTATGTGATGATCATTTTAGGTCTCAGCCTAGGTTCAGCTTGTCTTTTCCTAACAGTTCTAAGACCCAGGGGAAGGAGGAGACCAGAGCTGGCGAGTCTGCCTGACTGTCACAGTCCTCAAATTGTTTGATGCCTTCCAGAATGGACGAGTTACGGTGGAACAAGAGCCATGAGCCAGAGTAATGGGGTCCTGCCTAAGTACCCAGCCAACAAGGCCCCTCCTAGGAAATCAGAGGACAGTGTTTGGTTACCAAGGACCTGAAAAAGAAGACTGCCCTTACCCTGCCCCACAAAGGACAGGGCCTTGAAAATGAAGATGGAATTTAGATAAACAAGGACTATTAAGACAAATTATCTTTCTTTCAAAATTTTGAAGTAGCCGGGCAGTGGTGACACATGCCTTTAATCCCAGCACTCAGGAGGCAGAGGCAGGCAGATCTCTATGAGTTCAAGGCCAGCCTGGGCTACAGAGTGAGTTCCAGGGAAGGCACAAAGCTGCACAGAGAAACCCTGTCTGAAAAAATAAAACAACAACAACAAAACAACAAACAAAAAAAACACAAACAAAAAATTTAAAGTATTTTTAAGTGTATGGATGTTTTGATTGCACGTATGTCTATGTACCATGTGCATGCCTGGAGTCTGTGGAGGCTAGAAGAGAATGTCAGATCTCCTGGAACTGAAATTCTAGACGGCTGTGAGTGGCCATGTGCGTGCTGGAAATGGAACCCAGATCCTCTGGAAGAGCAACCAGTGCTCTTAATGGATGAGCCATCTCTCCAGCACAAATAATCTTTCTTAATTATTCTCAGGGCCTTTGAAGCTTTTGAAGATACTGACAGCTCTGTCTTAACCTAAGAAGGAAGTTATAAGAGTTCGTCTAATTGTTAATTTATAGGGTTGAACTTTGTTAACAGAAAATGACAATAAAGTTGTATAAACAGGAAAATGTATTCCAAGTGCTCAACACGAGTGTCTGCAGGAGAAACAGAACAGCGCAGAAGCTTGCAAGCCGCTCTTCTCTGTTACCCAGCTCCACGCTTTCCTCCAGTGATGGGAAAAGAGAGAAAGTCTGAGTGGGGGAAGCAAGGACAGCAGAGATCAGGCTGTGAGGTAAGGAAAGAAGTCCAATAGGAAATTGCATAAAACAGAAGAGACCAGTAACAATGGCATTAACTCGGTGCGGGGTGAGACAACCTCTAAGTGGCTCCCCAAAACAATGCCCTGTGAGCCTATTAATGGACAGAAGGGCTTGATTTGGGACTTGATTTGGGAGACAAATAGATTGGAATTTCCCTAAACCTATGCTCTGTTTGCCTTAGAATGGAAACGTTTCTGTTATGGGATTACCGTAGCAATTTCAGAAGATAATAATATATACATAAAACATATAGAATTGTCTCACCTCACTTTAATACTGAAAAATTGGAGGTAGTTTGAATAATTGGCTTAGGCACCAATAGAAGGCAATGGGAGGTGGGGGTGCTGGGAAGGGGTGCTTGCCCAAGCAGGTGCATGCGGAGGCCAGAGGTAGATGCTGGGGTCTCTGAGTTGTTCTATCTTACTGTTTCAGATGGGCTCTCTCCTTGAGCCTGGGGCTCACTGTTAAGGTTAGCCTGGCTGGCCCAGGAGGCATGGACCTGCTTCTCTGATCTCAGTGTTGGAGTTATAGGTCTTAGCTGCCATGCTCAGGTTTTATGTGGATGCTGCAGACCCAAACCCAGGCCCTCAGGCTTGTGCAGCAAAAGCTTGGCTCACCGAGCCATCTCCTTAGCACCAGGAGGCTTTTTAGCTACTAAAAATTATGAGTGTATGGATTATTCAGTGCATTGAAGTCCTCAACAAGGCAAGACTAAACAAAACACTCAAATAGGAAAGGGCCTTTTGTTACTTTTCCAAGCTGTTGCTTTACGGCCACAAGGGACTCACTCCTATTTATTACCTCTCACCTATGTGAATTCTGATCTGGAGGCTAGAACAGCATAGCTCTACAACTATCAATCATGCTGTCACTAAAAAGAAGCAATTTGCTCTCTTCTCAGAGTGCATGTTGGATTGCCTTGGCCTGAAGGCATGACAGAGACCGGCTTTGCCTGACCCAGCCTTCCTCTCTCCACTGCCTAACCCTGAAGGGACCTGAGTTTCGTCCTGCCTATAAGCCTCGGGCAGCAGGGTGGTAGCGACCTCTGTGAGCATCCAGATACAAAATAAAACAAAAAGAAACCAATTAAACAAGAAGCAGTCACTCTTGTGGTACTCTATTGGTTGAGAGAGCAAAGACTTACTTCTTAAGCCAAGAAATATAAAGGTCACTTTTGCTTTGTTTTGTTTTTTAAAGTTTTTTTTTTTTTTGGTTTTTCGAGACAGGGTTTCTCTGTGTAGTTTTGCGCCTTTTCCTGGAACTCACTTGGTAGTCCAGGCTGGCCTCGAACTCACAGAGATCCGCCTGCCTCTGCCTCCCGAGTGCTGGAATTAAAGGCGTGCGCCACCACCGCCTGGCTTAAAGTGTTTTAAGAGATACTGTTGTGGTCATTTTTGGATAACACAAGTTTTTAAAAGTCAAATGGCCCTCGATAGTAGACTGGATAAATGTGTGCTGGTGTCCTGATTTCAGCACCGAGGAATAAAGAGCTGATGGAAACAATGTAGTTGAATCTACTCACGTGCTTAAACCAAAGAAGCCACAGGAAGGAATGCATAGTGTTAAAGTCTAGATAGATTATTTTTCTTTTTTTTTAAAGCTTCACATTGAGAGAGGAGAGCAAGTAGGTGCTAACCGTTCATTCCTTGACCTGCGTGGTGAATTTCAACCTTCTTTTCTGTTATAAATTATTGAATGCTAAATTATTATTAAATTATTACATTTTTGCTTTGTATACTTTTCTGCCTTATCTTTCACAATAAAAAAGGTTAAGAAGTTCATCTCCTAAGAGAACTAGTTTTTGTTTGTTGTACTGGGGATTAAATCCAGCATCTCTACCACTGAAACAGCATCTTCATCCTTTTTTACTTTTTATGTTGAGACAGGATCTAACTAAGGGAGACCCTGTGCAAGAAGGCCTTGCAATTTCTGTCCTCTTCCCTCAGCCGCCTGAGAAGCTGGGATTTATAGACCTATACCATCAGCCTAGATGCCAGGCTTACTAGAAAAAGAACTCATTATAAACCCCAGAAACATTACTCAACAAGAAAACAGAATGTTAAATTTCATTTCAATGTGGAAAAATTCTGTTTTTTTTTTTTTTTTTGGATGTCTACTTGTCTTATTAAATCTTTGTACTCAATGTGCAAAATCTACAAAAATATAAAAAGCCATATTGCATTTTGGCCTATATGAATTATTGATGCTTACATGGCATTTTACATAGTTTATATATGTGTGATTTTAATGGCTACTTAGTATTTCATTGTATTTAAATACCATTGTATTTTGTTTGTTTGTTTGTTTGTTTGTTTGGTTGGTTGGTTGGTTGGGTTTTGGTTTTTGATTTTTGGTTTTTCAAGACAGGGTTTCTCTGTGTAGCTTTGGAGCCTGTCCTGGAACTCGATCTGTAGACCAGGCTGGCTTTAAACTCCCAGAGATGCCCCTGCCTCTGCCCCTGAGTGCTGGGATTAAAGTTGGGCAGTGCCCACTCCGCTCTTTTTGTCTTTTCTTATCCTTTCGACTTTCAATGGTTTTAAATTCTCTAGATTGTCATCATCTCTAAGCTGATTAGGTGCTAGATCCTAGGTACCCTAAATTCATTATCTGGGAACTCTGCATTTATCCCATCCAATTCCACAGCAGCCCATTTTATAGACGAGGAAACCGAGACTTAGAAATGATAAGAAACTTTCGAGTTTCTCTAGGACTGAGTTTCACAATCCGTTATATTGTGACAGCCACACTGGAGTACTGTTGTCAACCCCTAGGCCACATTTGTTTGAACTCTTTCCATTCTGCCCTAAGAAACCTTTTCTTGAGCTTTTCCAAAACAGAATCATAAGGTCAAAGGGTTTGAACAATGTTTGAAGGCTTTTATTCCAGACGTAAGGAGAGGGTTTTATTTTGCTCTTTGAGACAGGGTCTTATCATGTAGCTCAGACTGACCTCCAACTTTCAGTCCTCCCACTTTAGCTTCCTGAGTGTTAAAATCAAAGGTGTGTATCACTACGCTTGGCTCAAAAATATTCCCACTCCCCCACTCCCTCATGCTGGGGGTCTTGAGCATAATAAACAATGAACCAGTGAGCTACATTCCAAGCTAGAAGCAATAAGTGGAGGGCCAGAATCATGGCAAGCTTGGAGAATTCAATTTTAGGGCTTCTCTGTACAACTCCATTCATAAAGATGGTCTGTGTCAATGAATGCTCACACATTAGCCTCTCTGCTTGGTCCATCACACTATTTTAGAAGGTCTTGTTTTCTCTTTTTGATGTGTTTTGGTTGTTGGTGTCTGGGAAAAAATAATTAAACATTTTGGTACTATTTATTTATGTGTGCATATGCATAGTGTATGTGTATTGTATGCACATGATATGTAGGCCATCCAGAGGCTAGAGGAAGATGTCTGTAGTTTTCCTTTATTGCTCTCTAATTCTTCAAAGCAGTGGTTCTCAACCTTCCTAATGCTGTGATTTTTTTTAATACAGTTCCTCATGTTGTGATGACCCCAACCATAATTATCTTCATTGCTACTTCATAATTGTAATTTTGCTACTGTTATGAATCATAATGTGAATATCTGAGATACAACCCCTGGGAAAGGGTTGTTCAACCCCTAAAGCGATCATGACCCACAGGTTGAGAACCACTGCTTTAAAGAGATTGAACCAGAAATTTTTGATTGATTTTTGGCTAGGCTGGCTAATCAGAAAGCTCTCGGGATCTGGCTGTCTCTGCTCCCTGCTCTGGAGTTAGACACAAGCATAACCATGCCTGAATTCTTACATGGATTCTTGGGGATTCCAGCTCAGGTCTCCCAAGATGGCACAGTGAGCATGGAACCAGCTCCTTAGCCCCTGGTCCTACTTTTTGAATCAAAAATTTTCTTTTATAGTGATTGCTCTTTTTCTACCGTGTAATTTTCACTAACTTACAATCCAGAAATACTACATTAGATTTTTGGTGTGGACTTTATATGAGAAAAGTCATATTTCTCCATCTCTTAAAAACCTTAAAATATTGCCTGTTGTATTGTTTTTTTTAGATGGTTATATAATAAATGCCTTTAAAATTCAGTAACAAGGGAAATGGTTGGCTCTTCCCATCAAATAAAATGTTTCTTTTGATCAATGAAAACTATATAACCTTACATTATCATTTTTATTTTTGTCTTGGTTGCAAGTACTTCTTGCAGACTTCAAATTTGAAATCTACTAGAATGGGGGTTTTCAACCTTCCTAATGCTGCGACCCATTAATACAGTTCCTCATGTTGTGGTGACCCCCAAACATAAAACTTCATAGCTGTAAGTTTGCTACTGTTATGAAGCATAATGTAAATATCTGACATGCGACCCCTGTGAGGTTGTGACCCACAGGTTTCGAATCCCTTAGCACAATGATGCTACCCTGGAAGTTCTGTTGTTCTCAGAGGGCAGAGATTTTGCCTATCTTTGTTTTCTGTTTCAGGGGCAAAGCTCCGGGCAGAGAAATAGCTCAAAGGTGCTATGGTGAGAGTCTTATTTTCCAAATGTATAAACATCACATAACTCTCTGGTTGTTTAGCTTCTTTCAATTTCGGTATGAAACAACATCCTGTACTCTGAAGCACCCTTAAGAGAGCAAGCCCTACTAACCACTCCCTGCTGAACAACGGGCTGTTGTATAATTGAGACTTGTCTTGCTGTTTCACAAAACCATTTCTCACTGGAATTTATGCCACTCTGAAGCACACAGAACAGTCTTGGGGACGGTGTTCTGGGGTTTGGTGTCTCTTTAGTGTTAGAGTGGAATGTGGCTCAAATCCTTATCTTTTGGCAGAATTAATTTGGAGAAGACACAGCAAGGGGCACCCGAAAGCCGCGTGAGTGAACCGTGCACCCCTAAGCCGCCCTCTGCACCTTGGCTGCGTCTCGGCTCCACCCTTGCCCTTTGCCTGGCGCAATGATAGTCTTTCTGGACTCTGGTCTTTTACTTGGGGTCTACCCCACCCTCACATTCTAGCCACTTCCCTTCAAAGCCCTAGGCTCATTTCGCTGCTTCTTAGCCTTACACTCCTGACCTCTTGCTTTGGTTACTCTTAATTCAGACCTCGGACATTGCTTTCCTGGTGGGGATCATGCCACCCCAGAGGTTCAGCCTGTGATGATTTCAGGTCACTGCCTTCCCTGGAAAGGGCTCCAGGGCCACTCTTCATAGAGATTCAAGCTGTCTTCTGATTCTCTGTTCTACTTTATTCAGAAGATTGAGAACATACAATGTGACCACATCCATGTTTTTCTTCTCAAAATATTTGCTTTTTCCTTTGCTTGTTATTATTTTTCTATGTAAGCAATAAAATAAACCTGACTAGGTTAAACTACATGAACTTTTCAATAATCAGGCTGGGGATAGATCTAAATGATAGAGCATTTTCCTAGTGTGCATGTGACACTGGGTTCCCTGCTCAGCAGCCTGCTCTGTGGCTTTTGGGTTTGCCAACCTTTTAATTGTAAGAGTTATTCCTGGGGCTGGAGTGATGAGTCAGCGGTTAAGAGCACTTCCTGCTCTTCCAGAGGACTTGATTTTGGTTCCCATCACCCCCCACCCCCAATTGGGCTGCCCACAACAAATTGTAGCTTCAAATTGTAGCTTCAGCTCCAGAGGTCTGATGCCCTCTTCTGACTTCTGCAGGCATTCATACACATTTTACACACACACACACACACACACACACACACACACACACACACACACACGCACACACGCACACACGCACACATGCACACGCGCACGCACACGCACACGCACACGCACACACACAATCTTTTTGAAGTTAGTTCTTAAATCAACAGAGACAGATTTAGAGGCACACTCTTTTAGTTTGTTTCTCCTGAGAAACTTGGTAGAGTCTGGTACAAGACAGGTTTTAGAGGCCCAAACATTTATCTTTTACTTCTGTACTGTATTATGTGTACATTTGTGCAAGCTTGTATGCATGTGGGTATGGAGGACAGAGAACAACCTGAGGTGTTGTTCTTCAGGTGCCTGTTACCTTTCATTTGAGACAGGCCTGGAAACATTACCAAGTGGGCGAGGTTGGACAGCCACCAAGCTCCAGTGACTCTACCACAGCTTGCGATCACAAGTGTGTGCCACCACGCTTGGGGTCTGGGGATCTGAACAGCTTGTGGGACAAGTGGTTTACCAACGGACCCAGACCAAGAAGAACAAATCATAAGAATAATTTTTAAAAATTAGTTCTGTGGTTTCAAAAATTGGATCTCTAATCTAATTAACTATGAACCTACTAGAACTATGCCTATTAATAAAAACTTGTCGAAAAACCAAAAAAAAAAAAAAAAAAAAAAAAGCTGGGCGGTGGTGGCGCACGCCTTTAATCCCAGCACTCGGGAGGCAGAGGCAGGCGGATCTTTGTGAGTTCAAGGCCAGCCTGGGCTACCAAGTGAGTTCCAGGAAAGGCGCAAAGCTACACAGAGAAACCCTGTCTCGAAAAACCAAAAAAAAAAAAAAAAAAAAAAACCAAAAAAAAAACTTGTATGTATAGTCTATGTTGTGATGCGACAATAAATAGTGTCATCATTGGATACTTGAGATATTCCTGAAGACTTCTAGTTCTACACAAACATGTATATGATAACATCAAACACATTTGTCCAAGTAACAAGTATGACATAGACGACTGATCTGAATTTCATAAAGTAGTAAAAGAAAACATTGAGGACCAGGATTCAAACTTCCAAACCAAGTGCTGCATATGTGTCCTACAAAGTGACTAGTTTTGAGTGGAGCCTAGAGCAAGAGAAGACTGTGTGACTGCTCCAAGCTGCCCTGTAAACTTTTCTGTCCCTCAGCCACAGAATCCAGCAGCTGTGCTAGTGCTTGACTTACCAGTGGCAGATGGTCATGTATCAAGTGGATCTTACGGGGCCATATAGGTGAATCATGGACCAAATCATCATAGTGTTTCAACAAAGCCTCTAAAAATAATAAGCTGTCATTTGGCCTGTAACTGGGCCTTAATATGGACTAAATGTTTAACCTTGAACCAACAGATGATCATGCAGCCTGAGCAGTCCATCATGTCCTGGGAAATATCTGACCAATCAGGCCATGAAGTTAGCTATCTATAGCAGCATTGCTTCATCAAATATCAAATGATGATATTTATATACATACATGTACATAAACACACACACATAAATGGTTGGGTCATATAGGCCTTGAAGGCACACTCAGTTTGCATGAAAGGGCTCCAGTGTCCCCCATCCCTGCTCTTGCTGCAGGCCTTCCTTTTCCTAGCTGCGCCTGTGGCCTTACAGGCAATTCTCTCCGACAGTAGGTGAAAGAGGAAGAGAGGATTCAGGCCTGGCTTACCAGTGGCTACGTTCCACATGCAGGAACCCAGAAGTTGATTGGCTGCAGCTGCCCACCCATCTCTGGGAATTCTTGTAGGACAATAATGAATATAAATCCATTCAGTTTTCAGAACTTAGGGCAATGCACTTAGTTGACTATTTTGTAGGGAAGGAGAAGTGGCCAGACATTCAACCATTTACCAATTTATGAGTTGTGGTCAATATTGTGAAGCCCAAATATTAGAAGGGCAGTGGCTGGATTCTTCAGGCTAAAATATATGCTCTAGATCACGGTTCCATACTGGATGCTGTTTCTTCTATGGTTGGGATGAAGAGGTCTGGAAATGTTTTCTTAAACCTGGCTGTGTGTGAAATCTTCACAGTGAACTTCATAAGTTCACTTCTACATGATCTTTCCAATGTGATCCTGCATTAAGAGGAACTTGAGTAACCCTCCAAAACATGCTCAGAACAGCTTTTCTGATAGAATGCCTACTAATAGTGGAAGATTGGATAATAAAAAAAACCATTGTCTTGGGCTGTTACATGAGAGGGAAATACATTTTCATATGAATTAGGCCACTAAGTAATGTAGTGACCTATATTGGTTCTTTTGTTGTAATGGCTAACCTGTCCTATGTGAAATTGAGATACACATGGTTTCCTGAGGAGAGGAAGAAATGGAGACATAGACTACTGTAAGCAGAAGTTAAATAGAATTCATGTCCTAATGAATTAGTCTATGTCAAAATTTATTCAATAAGCGGGTGGGGAGGTGACTCACTGGTTAAAAGCACTTGCTGTTCTTGCAGAGAACCTGGGTTAAGTTCCCAGCACTAACATGGTAGCTTACAACCATCCATAACTTCAGTTTCAGGGGATCCAGCCTTCTCTTCTGGCCTCTGTAGGCAATAGGTACACATGCAGCACATCTACATACATGCAGACAAAACACTCATACACATAGAACATAAATAAACTAATTAAGAATTGTTCAATGATAATGCCCTCATTGTAATCTCAGCTTCTACTCTATCCCCAACATTGATGGAATGAGAAAGAGATATAAAACTATCTCCATCTTCTGTGCAGACACATGAACCAATTAAAAACTTAGTTTTCATTGCACCCCAGCCAGGCTGGCCCCAAATGTGGTATCCTGGAATTTCTAATCCTCCTGCCTCCATCTCCTGAGTGCTAGGATTATAGATGTCTGTGACCACACCCAGTTTTAGGCAGTGCTAGGGATCAAACCCAGGGTTTTGTACATGTAATCAGACACTGTACCAACTGAGCTATATTCCCAGACTCTGTTTTGGTTGTTTTCTTGAGACAAGGCCTCTATTGCCTATACTAGCCTGGAACTCACAGGCTCAGGCTGTCCTCAAAATCACAGCAGCCCTCTTGTCTTAGCTCGGTGTTGAGATTACAGGGATGAAAGAAAACAATGCTAGGCCAACAAGATATATATATATCTATATCTATATATTAATGACTTTTATATATTAACATATATATATGTTAATGACTCTTTGGAGCTTATTATAATCAAGGCTACAGGTCAGTCCAACCACTGCACAAATAACTATAGCACTGGGGGGATATGGAGCACATCACCTTGGAAAAGAACTTTTCAAAGGGTCTGGAGATACAGGGAAGGGAGAATTCATTTCTGGTTGGAGGGAAAGGCTGTGTCTGAACTGAGTAACAGGTGGTTCCAAGGGGAAGGACCTGGGTGAATAAACACACTTAGGTAGAAAAGCGGAGAGTGTGTTTGGAGTGAGTTGCATAGTGCAGCTAGATCTGCTGGAGCCGTGGTGAGCAGCCATGGCAATGAATCCCTGCTTGCATCTCTCTTGAAGGCAGTTGAGGGAGTCTGCCTTAGAAGTGAGAGTCTTGGTCCAGAGACAGCAAGGTTAAAACACAAACTTACTGCTGTTGGCTTTTTAAGCCTGGGAGCATGAGGGACCAGGATCCTACCTTGAAGAAGGTAGGAGACAGGGAATAAGGCAGAGTTGTAAGAGGACTGCATAGAGCTAGAAATAAAGAAGAGGTCCAGTGCTGAGGCCACCTTATACTTTCTTTCTTTTAGTCTCATCCTTGCTTTCTTTTCCTTGCCAACCTAAATGACACCTCTGCTACCTCTGCAGTGACAGGAGGCCTTGCAACAGGTACTTTCAAGAAAACTGGTGCTTTCCTGATAAAAGACGGGCCACTATTTCTGGTCCCGGCATTTCCTCTCTCTTGCCTCCTCTTTTTCTTCCAGTGCCTGGAGCTGAAGCAGCTCTTCTGCAACTATCAGAGGTAAGCCAAGAGAACTGCAGATGCTTTACTGACACGGCTGAGCCTCTGAACATGTATTTCTAACTGCTTGACCTGTGAGGGGGAAAGGTATACTTATCTCGAAGTTAATACAGCTTGCTATTATTTGTTGAAACCTCTGTAACTGAGTTTGCTAATCATTGGCTTCAGTGTTCTAGGGATAGAAAGAAATGCTCAGATTCCATTGCTTGGCCATCTTTAGTTAGAGACTCAGAATAATATCCTTCCCTATAACAAAGGTGGTGCCATTTTCTTGAGATTTGCTTATGTTCTGGTCTTTCGAAATCTGTATGGCAGGCAGGCTACAGTGATAAAACTCAACAGTGCTCCAAAGCCAATAGCTGTAGCAGGAGTAAAACAATATATAATTGTACAAGGCTACGACAACCTAAAGGGATTGAATGCTATTCAGGAGAATGAAATGAAGGTTGATTTTGCCACCAAATAGCAGTAAGACTAGGTTCAAAGTTGACCAGTTACAAGTTTTGTAACCATTACCCAAATCATGTAGCTGTATAGATGAGTATTATACCTTCATGAATCCTTGGCATGATAATAAAGATAAGGCAACTTGTCTTCCTTGGGTTAGTATAAAATTGCACTATAAGGTTTGCAAAATATTTATATCTCAAAGCATAGGACAATTTGCCTTCTTTTATTTGCCTTTTTGAGACAGAGTCTTGCTATGTAGCCTGGCTGACTTGACATTTGACATGTAGATCAAGTTGGCCTCGAACTTATTTCATTCCCCCAAGTGCTGGGATTCATAGCTGCATGCTCCTATACTCTTTCCTCCCATTTCCTCCTCCTCCTCCTCCTTCTTCTCCTTCACTTTTATTAAAAACAATTTCCCCAACATCCCACTCTGTAGCCAAAACTGACTGGAAACTCACTATGAAACCCAGGCTGGCTTCTCATGCTGTCCTCCTGCTTCAGCCTCTCAGTGCTGGGTGAGACTAGAGATACAGGAGCTATCAAGCCTGACTCTTTCCTTCCTTCCTTCCTTCCTTCCTTCCTTCCTTCCTTCCTTCCTTCCTTCCTTCCTTCCTTCCTTTTTTCTTTCCTTCTTCTTTTTCTTTTTTCTTTCCTTCTCTCTTTCTTTTTTTCCTTCAAACGGGATTTGAGTAAAAATTTTGGGCTGGTTCCTTGAAATATTTTTTTTTTAAAGCTGAAAGTGCTGCTACATGCCTGTAATCCCAGGTCTCAGGAGACTGAGGCAGGAAAATTGAGAGTTTGATGCTATTCTGGGACACTTTGGGAAATCCCATCTCACAAACTATTTTAAGAAAAAAATGATTTATGCCATCAAGCACTTACATTTTTTTATTTGATTGTTTATTTGTTTGGGTGTTTTCCTTGCAAGTATGTGTACCATGTTAAGTGCAATGTCAATGGTGACCAGAAATGAGTATCAGATTCCCTGGAATTGGAGTTACAGACAGTTGTGGGCTGCCATGTGGTGCTGGGAATTGAACTCAGGCCCTCTGAAAGAGCAGCCAGTGTTCTTAACCTCCAAGCCACTTCTCTAGCCCCAATTTTTTTTTAAAAAAACAAATGATTTCTTTATTTCCATGTGTATTGGTGTTTTGCCTGCATGTGTGTCTATATGAGGGTGTCAGAACCCCTAGAACTGGAGTTACAGACAGTTATGAGCTGTCATGTGGGTGCTGGGGATTGAACTTGGGTCCTCTGAAAGAGCAGCCAGTGCTCCCAATCTCTGAGCCATCTCTCCAGCCCCCCCAGCCCAAAATTTTTTTAAATGATTTATTTTTATTTTATGTGCTTTAGTGTGTTGCCTGCATGTATTTCTGTGTGTCATTATGCACTTTAATCAAGAATGGGCTATATTAGGCACATATAAACCTTTGAAAACCTACATAGAAGATTCTGGTAACAGACATGACAGCAAGATTAAAATTTAAGCACCTAGTTGGATAGTGTGTGATACAATATTTACCAGCCATGTGTGTTAAATTAATTAAAATTAAATAACATTAAGAATTCACTCCCTCAGATGCATCTTCAACACCGCAAGTGCTCATTAGCTAATGCTGGCTGGTGGCTACCATGTTGGATAGAACGTAGAGAGAACATTTCCATTACTGCAGAAAGTTCTAGGCAGTACCAATCTAGACTTTTTTGGGGTTTCCTTATAAATAAATATACACTGAAACTATAAAAGAAAGAGGGGAATAAGTGGCTGAAAAGTAGTTCAGGGCCAGGTGTGCTATGCTAAGGAATTGAATTTTGTCCTGAAGTTGAGGGGATTGGCTCAATTGAAAAGCACATTATGGTAAGAACCCTAGGGTAACAGTATGGAGGACTGAATAAAGTTGAAGGTAGGCTGAAGAATGGAGACAGAAGGCTCATACACAGTGGTGCTTTTTCCCATAGGAAGCTTATTAGAGAATTAAACACCTTTGTCTAGGTTCTGGATCCTATACTTGCAGGTAGAGGATGAGGAGGTATGTATGTCTACCAGAGAAGTAGGCAGATACCTAAGATCAGACTATGTATGGTAGACAGTTCTGAGTTCATATCTTGACTCCATCCCTTAAGATACTGGCCTCACGCTGCTCACTGAAAAAACTTAAAATCACATTTTTATTTATGTGTGTGTGTGTGTTTGTGTGTGCATGCGCATGCCACAATTTTCGTGAGGGGTCAGAGGACAACTTGCAGGGGTTGTTTTTTCTCATTTCACCATGTAGGTCCTAGGGATTGAACCCTGGTCATCAGACTTGCATGCAAGCACCTTCACCTGTTGAACCATTTTGAGGTCCCCGTTCACTTTCAAACAGACAAAAACAAAACACCAATGCCCTCCTTTGAAGATAAAGAGTGTATGTACTTTGTAGGCTTGTCCCAAGGACTAATTTATATACTGTAGGGGAAAAGTACTTAGCAGGTAGTGTATTTTGTGCATGCTCTGCTCCATATAATTTGGTTGTTAGTATTGACTAGTAGGATCAATGGTTGTGTAGAAGTATGAAATTAATACAAGGCAAAAGAGAGTTAACTGGATGAATAAGGGAAAAGGACAGTAATTATGATTAGAAAATGAGATATTTGGAATTACAGTTTCAACTACAAATTTATACTGCTTCAAATATCCTGGAGAGAGTGGTCAAACTGCTCCAAGGTCAAATTCACTAAAGAGGAGGTCCCGGAGTTGAGAGAACAGGATACTGGACAATACTGATAATATATACAATCCGGTGGAATGTACCCCAAAAGACCTCTTTTCTTTTTTGAATAGGGTGAATTCATGGCATGGAAGTGGCTTTGGAGATATAGAAAGATGCTGACCCCAAAATTCGATCCTGATGGGAGGCGTGGGTGAATACACAACTTCTTTAAAAAGCCACAGTGAAAAAGTGTCTTCAGTGTAGGGCCAGGTTTAATTATTAAATAATACATACAAGGACCTCTGATCTACAAAGGGGCACTCCAAGAATATAAATTCTCTCTGAACACTCACTTGAATGTGGCTTTCCTGTCCCACTTCAATATCCTTACCTAAACAGCTAAGGTTAGGAGTGAGGTAAGGTGTTGGCCGCCCAGCTCTGGGATGGCACATTCCAAGGATTTTCCTAAGCTCAGCTGGAGCAGTAGGGAAGAAGTCGAAAATCGAGGTCATTCTCCCCAATGGACAGGACGCGTCTTCCCTTTAAGAGATTATTACTTCTGTCAACAAACCTTAGTGGAACTCACAAGTACTAGACCCCAGCGGTAAAGATCCGCGGCCACTTTCCCGGCCAAGACTAACATCAGCAGGTTGCCCAATGACTGCGACTTTCCAAAGTTTCTCTACTCTGCAGAGGTGAAACATCGGAACTCCGAGAGCAGCCTGCACTGAGATCCCTAAGTCACCTCCTTGGCTCCAGGACCCAAGGCCTGCTTCTTCAGTTCCGGTGTACAGCTGGTCCACGTGGGCGTGTGCCTCCTGAGGGGCGGGGCGGGGGCGGGGCCAGGCGGGAGGGCGAGGCCGGCCCCGCCTTCGGTGCTCCCATGGCTCCCCGCGCCCCTCAGCCAGATGCTGACGTGTCCTTTCCTTCCCACTACACCTCCCGACACCACGGTCTCAGACTTCCCCGGAAGTCCCGCCCCACAGCTTGCCCGTCACCGCAAATCAGCTCTTTCAGCGCTTCCTGGAGCTCCCCACCCGTTTTGGGACCAAGGGGAGGGGCTTCACGAACAGAGTGCCTATTGGCTTGAGGTCCGGCGGGTTCTGGACGCTAATTGGCCAGAGGGCGGTGGCGCTCTGGCACGCTTGCGCGGCGAGTAGAACGTGTGGCGGCGGCGGAGATCGCGTCTCCTCTTTTGCTCTCAGTCCCGCTGCTGCTCTAGTGTGCGTGCGCCTGGCGCTTCCATCCAGTCCACCGTCGGGTACCCTGTCGCCTGTCTGCTCCTCGTCGCCTCAGCCTCTCACCAGCGCCGACACCCATTCTGACACCTCCAGTCCGGCCGGCCGCCCCACTCGCTGCCCTTCCAGCTCCACACATGGCCTCCTCCGCGCAGAGCGGCGGCTCCTCCGGGGGACCCGCGGTCCCCACCGTGCAGCGGGGCATCGTCAAGATGGTGAGAGCGGGGCCCCGGACCCGGTCCCCTCTGTCGCGTTGGAGCGGGAGTCAGGCATTGACTCCTTCCCCTTCCGTCTGCGTGCATGGTCTCAGTTCGTCTTTCCTCTGCCCCTTCCTTACTCTCCACCCTCTCCGAATCTTCACATGGCAGAACCCCGCACGAACTCCCCTTGACTTTTGCCTTCTGGGCACCCTGTCATGGTTCGGTCACAGTGATTTTCGTGGTCGCGGCTTTCGGAGCCCCTGGCTGTTTACCAGAAGCAGATCTATTACTGATTTTATGAACGGAGATAGTTCGTGGATAGTTCTTCCCATCCCCCTTTTTCTGTCCATTTTGACATGTGCCGACCAGTTTGCAGTTTTTCGAGCTCCTCACATCTTCTCTTTTCTGGAACCCCAGGAGTGCTTGGCTGTCATGAAGCTTTTCTCTTTCGACTGACTCTCAGTTACTTAAAGTTTTCTCAACTCTTTCCCCCTTTAGCTCTGTGTCTAAAGGCTTTCGTTGCATACTTTTTACTTAAAAATTTAGGCTGGCAGGGATCTTATGTTAATTAAAATTTCTTCACTTCCTAAGGGTAAGGAGACTGTTTTAAAGAGGGCAAGTGACTTGCCTTGAGGGCACATGGCAGTTTGGACTGGGGCCAATAAAAGAGCCCAGGTGTTCTGATTCCCTGTGTAGGACTCTTTAACAGTACAGATCATGCCTACTTACATACCTTCACTTTCTTCATTCTGAATTTTGAGTTCGATCACCCCCACTTCCACGATAATTTTGTAGCACAAATCTGTTTTACTTTTTGTATTATCTCTCCTGTTTACCCTCCCACGTCTTGAGATCTGACCTTTCTTGTTTGGTAACAGGTTTTCTGATTGAGATGACTGTCATGTTTTAGATTGTTTTTCATACATATCATAACTCCAACTTTTCTCTCCAGAGTGGGAAATACTTTTTTCTCAAAAGAGCCAGTTTTTAAACAATCTGTTTTGCTGTCCCATTGTCTTTCACAGGATTAATATATTCTACAGGGGGACCCGAAAAGATGGCTCAGTGGATTAAATCGCTTGCTGTGCATTCATGAAGACCTGGGTTCAAATATTCAGCACCCACATTAAAGCTGGATATGGCTGTTTCATTGCCTGTAACCTCAGTGTTATTCAGGGAATAGGTGGAGAGCAATAGAGGAAGACACTGATGTGCTCCTCTGTGTTCCAGTATCCTTACATGGCCTCTCCATGGGTGCTCAGGCACATGTTCCCTAACATACACCTGAATAGGTATACACATGTGTGCCACTCAGACACTAGTATTTTACAGTGTGTGTGTGTGTGTGTGTGTGTGTGTGTGTGTGTGTGTAAGTGTAAGTGTGTAAGTTCAGTCTACAGATTCCTGTAATTCTAATGTATTCATGTCTTAGGCAATAATCGACTGCCAGCTGAGATTTCTTGGGATATGCAATATTGCCTTTTTGCCTTTTCTGTTTATTTAAAGTCAGAATTCATTAGAGTTAACGAATAGGGAATTTTCAAGGTCCATGTTTTCTCTGAAATTTTGACTCTTGAAAGGATTCTCCTGAAGTGCTTCCTCTGACTCCCCTTTTCATTTGCACGGGTCTTCTCTTCATTATAGGAACAGAGTATTGCTTAGCTGTCTGCTGTGGTTTTAGTGGCCTGCAGTGGATTTTTTAGATTTCTTACTAAGGCTTGGTTTTTTTTCTTAAAGGCGTCCCTTTTGTAGGAAGCTGAACTTATTTTTGCTTCCAGCAATGTTGGAAGCCTCCAGCGTGTCCGTATTTTCTGAGGTAGTTGTGCCTGCTCACAAATTACTTCCCCTGTGGATACTGTATTATCAGTGATCAATCACATTTTCAGCTGGGTTCTCTCCATATTTCATTTATTTCATCTAGTAAGCAGATGTCTATAATCTGAGGTTCAGATAGGCTGACTTACCCAGGTACTTTTTTTTATTAGTAACATAAGAGGCAGAGGCGAAACTTGAGCCCAGGTCTGCCTGCCACAACAAAAGCTAGTGTAGACCATTCTGTGAGGCCTGACTCCGGGGTATTACTTTCTGACATGAAGGGTGGGGCCGGTGATGCATGGCCACAAATTACAGGAAAGTGAAGCTGACTGTAATTGAGTTGAGAAAAGATTAGATGCTGTCCCGTGCCTTGTTGGTTGCCGCTCTTGTGGTTGTGTGACTTCATTTGGTGCTTACGGCTGCTGTGTGCTTTGGAGTATTTGTTGTGTGGCATTTAAAATTCAGTGATTTGAGCAGTCTGTTCTGGGCATGGACTGCTGCACACCCTGACCACCCCGCAGAGGGTGGGTGTGTGAGTTACCAGTGGCAGATGTGTGCCAAGTTTAGGTGCCTTGTCTGGGATGAAAAATCGACCAGTGGCAAATTGCTCTCTGAAGCTCTTCTGCTAAGCAAAGTTGTATTTTCTTGGAGAGTAATAGTTTCCAGTGGTACTAGGAACTGCTTTGTAAGAAGTTTGCAAAGGAGGGTGGAGATCTCTTTTGCAGGAGAGAGAGAGAGAGAGAGAGAGAGAGAGAGAGAGAGAGAGAGAGAGAGGTGCTGCTCTCTTCTGCCTTTTGGAAGGGTGCAGAAATTGGAAATTGGAACACTGAGTAAGCAAAGGTGTGTTTTTGAGTGGGAACATTCAGGTTCCTCTGGACTGGGCTGGTCTGAGGGTCAAAAATGGTTGAAGGTGGAGGTTTTTTCAGTGAGAAGGAATAGTTCTCTCTCTTTCTCTCTCTCTCTCACACACACTCACTCTCTAGTAAAAGAAAGCGGTACCATAGGGAATCTGTTTCTTCTGACCTCTGAAAACCAAGTTTTCAAAGACTTTTTCACTAGCATTTTAAAAAAATGACTGTGATACCAGTGGCTGTGTGTGCTGTCTAGATTGGGTTCGAGACAGTTGGTTCTGGAGTATCCTTATGGAGGAAGTGGGCAATAAGTTGACACAAGCATTCTGGAGTTGTCTTGTTACTCAGGTTGGGGGAAAATGAACACAGGTTTCTGTGTTTTGAGTTGGGGTAAGACTAGCAAAGATGCAGGCGGGCAAAATGCAGCTTGAGTAATTCAATGTCTGGGTCAGGCCGATCTTACTCTTGAACCCCTGGAAGCTCCCCACTCTGGGTCTCGGAATACTTTGGTAGGCTTTCTTTTAGCTATGACAGAACATTGTCTGCAGATGTTCCTTAGGTGAGGTTCAGTTATCCCCTGCAGTGGCTACTTCGAAAAAGCTGTTTTCTCTGGCTTTACTGATCCAGTTTTCTTTGTTTTGGGGACAGAGCTTTCTGTGACTTTCCACTGTAACTTTGAAATTGGGTGTGTTTGCATACCTCCTCAGGCAGGCACACATGACAACTTGGCTTTCACAATTGTAGAATGAGACACATTCTTCAGTCCTCTGTGCGTGTTGCAAGTAGTTTACGTCATTGTACTTACAGGGAAGGCTGGAGGGCTGGATAGTCCCAAACTCACTCCCCCATAAGGGGAAAGCACCTTTTGTCAGTCTTCATGGTTTTTATTCATTACCTGTTTCTCACTGCTAAGTCAAAGGGAACCTAAAAGTCAGAGTGACTGACTGTAGTTTTGTTTCCATAGGATTCTTTTTTTTTTTTTTTTTTTTGGTTTTTCGAGACAGGGTTTCTCTGTGTAGCTTTGCGCCTTTCCTGGAGCTCACTTGGTAGCCCAGGCTGGCCTCGAACTCACAGAGATCCGCCTGCCTCTGCCTCCCGAGTGCTGGGATTAAAGGCGTGCGCCACCACTGCCTGGCATTCCATAGAATTCTTGCTGCCAGTTTTCTGTGAAGTGTAAATTTCCTCCCAAGTTGCTTTGTGGAAATTTCTTTGAAGTATAGCCTGTAGGAGAGTCTTCTTGTAATTCAGTTCATCATATATACTTAAATATATTTTAGGCTTCTGAGCTAAGAAGTGTGTTTCTTTTGAGATTTGAGTGGGGACAGAGTAGCCTGTTGATGTTGTTGGCTTGCTTGATTTTTCTTTTTTTAAGACACAGTATCAGGCTGTCCTTAAACTCCTGTGACCTGGGACTTCCAATCCTCCTGCTTCTGCCTCAGAGTGCTGGGATCACAAGCAAGCACCACACAGCCGGCTTTTGACTTGCTTCCTTCTGTATGTGCTTATTTTATGTGGGGACAAACACAAGCCACACTGTGCCTAAGCTACTTAGAATACCCTTGTCTCCCATTCAAAAATATGCAGTACCTGGAAAACAGTCTTTTAGAGGGCCGTGTGCACAGAAGTAGACTACGATAATACCCTGCCCTGTAGGTTTAACACTGCCCATTTCCCAGCAGTTACACATGGTAGCTTTCAGTCAAGATCAGTAAAGGAATACGAAGTTGTTCTTGTATCTTGAACACTGTTGAGATTTTTCCGTGAAAAGGAAGCATCCATCTGGCTCTAGTTATGTTAACTGAAGTACTGCTGTGTAACTAAATAAGTAGCGTGAGAAATCATCATATTTCCTTTTTTTTCTTTTCCTTGAGACAGGTCTCATTGTGAAGCACTATGTTGATTAGTTAGGCTGGCCCCAACGTGTGCCAGTCCTTCCGCCTTGACCTCCTGAGAGCTGGGAATGTGGGCACGTGCCCCTGTACCCGACTTTGTGATACTTCTTTTCTATTGAACAATTATTTACTGCATATCTGCTGTTTGTATGCTCTGTCCGGGCATTGGGATCCTATCCTATGGCTCATGGAGGAGTCAGAGAGTAAAGAAGGGAATAAGTAAGCATGGTAATAGACGAGAGTGAATTCACACAGTGGACTAGAACAGGTGGTTGGGAGCAAGAGAGTCGATTCCTTTAACTAGTGTGTTTAGGAAAGAATTCTGTCAGTTGGCATTTGCACTGAGATCTGATGGACATCAAAGAGCCAACCACAAGGGAAGTGTTTCCAGCAGAGGGAAGGATAAGTGCAAAGCCTGTGGGTTTCCATTGTTCTCCATGTTTTTATAGTAGTTCTTCAGTGTCTTTAAGTTCAGTCTCTCACACAAACGATATGGACTTACCATGAGTTATTACGTGTGTTTAAGGACGATAAAAGGAACAGGCAGTAGGGATGGCCATTGCTCTGGTGTCCTGCTGAGATCAGTAGCTGACAGTCTACTGAGTAAATGTGTGGAATGAGAGGTCGAGGGAAAATGTTTTGCTCTTAGTTATCTTAGTTTCTTACAGGGCCAAGAGTCAGGCTTTTCTGATGTCCCATGAATTAGTCCAGTATTTCCAAGTCTTCCTGTGATGGGTACACGGATGAAAATAAATGCCAGAGCAGACACAGTTAAGGGTGAAACAGCGTCTGTAACCATCAGTGTTTGTATTCTAAGCAGGTTCAGTAGGAGTTTAGTGTCTGTCACTGTCAGTGTTTATGCCTCTGTTAGCATTGGTTTTTCACAGAGTTGAATGCTGCTACAAGTTCCTTTTTAACCTGGTAAGCTTTCATTGTGTCAGTGAAGAGCTCAAACTAATGGTCGGGTGGTGGTGGTGGTGGTGGTGGGTGGGGTGGGAAGCTGGCTGTAGCACAGCTGGGCTCATTAGTCTGGCTTTGGTGGCCAGTGGCCAGTGCTTTGATAACTGGACAAATGATTCAATGATTTTTTTTTTTTTTTTTTTGAAAAAAGTCATGTGACATAACCCAGGTTTACCTCAAACTTGTGATCCCTCTTCAACCCCCTGAGTGCTGGGATTGCAGACTGGGGACACTGTGGGCTGCTAGGGACTCAAGTCTTACTGGGTGGATGTAGTCTTTTAAGTATTGCTGGGAATGAATACATCCCCACTTTCTGTTGCTACTTCCTCTCTTGGGAGATTGACATATGCTTTTTGTTTTTGTAGCAGAAACTGATGCTGAATCACAGGTTGTGAGCATTTAATGCAGATGGAGTGTTGTGGGATTCCACTTTCAGTGAGACTTAATATGATAAGCTAATGTGTTTTTCTCACTTAGCTTTAATGATTCAAAAGTGAACAGTAGTTTCAGTTGGCTTTTTATTTTTTTAAATTAGGAAGTCAAGCAACTTGTAGGAAACTTTAAGACATTTTGGTTTCATTTTCAGGTGCCATTTTTAAAAGTGTTGTATGTGAGAGAGGGTTGGAGAGAGAACAAACAGCACAGGGCATCAGTTCTCTTCAGGTGGGTCTCAGGGATTGAACTCAGGTCAGTAGACTTGGCGACAGGTACCTTCTCAGCTGAGCCATCTCTCCAGCCCTCAGCTCCCGTTTTTGAGATGTGCTGAAGTTTGTGATATAAATGTAAATGTGATGAGGGACTTACAGCAACATTTCCACTCTTACTAAGCTCTGATAGTGTAGGAAATGATCTGCTCCGGGTGGTCACATGATGTCAGCCTTGTATAATAGAGGTGAGGGTATTTGGAGACACTGTTTCAGTTAGTAAAATCCAATTTCTTAATATTGTCCCAGGGAAGCAGAGTGGCAGAGCTCATTGGCCTAGGATAGGAGATGAAAGTTTTGGCCTTCATGTGTTTGTTTTGGTTCTTCATCTGAATCAATGTGTTGGGTGAGATGTTCTACTTTAGATTTAACTTACCTCTACAGTGACTCATTGTCTCTGCACATCTTCTAGTCCCATAAAGCTATGCTTATACCGGAAGCCGTTACATTTCTTTTTCTTTTTCTTTTTTTCTTTTTTGGTTTTTTTTTGAGACAGGGTTTTTCTGTGTAGTCCTGCCTGTCCTGGATCTCGATCTGTAGCCCAGGCTGGCCTCAAACTCACAGAGATCCGTCTGCCTCTGCCTCCTGAATGCTGGGATTAAAGGCGTGCGCCACCACTGCCACCGCCACTGCCACTGCCACTGCCACTGCCACTGCTTGACTCTGAATTGGTGCTTATCCCACTAGAAGCATGCTTTCTGTTCCCATGGCTTTTTAATTAAAAACAAACAAAAACATTTTTTCTTTTTTTTTTTTTTTTGACTTTTCAAGGCAGGGTTTCTCTGTGTAATACTCCTGGCTGTCCTGGAACTAGAGTTGTAGACCAGGCTGACCTTGAACACACAGAGATCCCCTGCCTCTGCCTCCCAACTTTTTTTTAGAGGAGGTGGACTAGTTGAGATCCAGTTCTCTAGTGTGGCAGGTTAAAGAATGAATTGTACTGGGCTATGTGATTGGATGGTAGTGTGGATGGAAATTGGGTAGAGTGAGGGAGGGCTGGCTTCTTTTCAGTAATCAGAACCAACAGGTGTGCATGGTTGCTTCTGAGCGGGCTTTATCTGTTCATTCTCCCGTCTACTTCTGAATGCCTTCATGTTTTCCTGGAGCAGCAGGCCTTGATTTGTAAAGTAAGGGCAAGCGAGGAACTGGAGCAAACTGTTCAGGGAAGAGTCTGCTTTTGTCTAGGTCTTTGATTGAGGGACTCCTTGCCTGGAGGTCAGCTCTTACTTTTCTAGACATCTTCCCACATTCACTTTATGTATAGGAATTATCTTTATTTTTCTTATGCTTGGGATTGAACCTAGAGTCATGCATGCTGGCCAGGCCTGCCTACCTTGAGCCCCATTCCCAACCCACCTTCATCTGTCAATTCTTGGTACTTCTCTCATGGTTTTTCTTTTTAGTTTGTTTGTTTATTCTTGCTGTGTTTGTTTGTTTGTTTGTTTATTCTCATTGTGTTGTCCAGTCTGGCCTGAAACTCATAATCTTGCCTGAGTTTGGGTTATAGGTAGGTGCCACCTTACTAGACTTCAGTTTTTGTTTTTAAATAGAAAAACCTTCTTTAATCCTTTCAGGAGAAGATCTCAGGCTAGAAAAAGGATCCCCATGGTTTTTTAAGCAGGTCGTTGTATGGGGACCACCTTGGAGAGGCACTGAATTAGCATCTGGGAATCTGTGTCTAGAAAAGCCCCTTCTGTATGATTCTGAGAGGTTCAGTTTGGAATAGGGCTGGGACTAGCATTTGGGAGCCACTGATTTGCTTTACTCTGAAACTGTTTTATGTAGTTCAAGGGTCAGGACACATGATAGATAAGTACACTTGTGGGGTTGAGTATGCCAGAATTTTATGAGGGAAGATAGTGAATTCTCTTTTGGCATTTGTTTTAATAGCTCCCAGGATGCTGCATTGCTTTTAATCAGTTCAGTATTGGTCTGTCACCAGGGTCCATTTACAGTGACTGCCAGAGCTTATTCCTAGGTCATCACTGACAGCTGAGAAGTTCTTTTATGTGCCTGATTTAGACCATATGCTCCTTTTAGCACTTATCTGCCACTTTTCCTTGTATTTGCATAGATTACCGAGATCTTCCTATCACTTGGCACCAGAATCCTGGCACATTATTGCTATAGAAGTCTTTAGTATCATTTACAAATATGACAACTTTGAGTTCCCACTTTCTGGTCTTGGGATCTGAAAGTTTCTTTCCCTCCCCTTCCCTTCCCTCTTCTCTCCTCTCCTTCCTCTCCTTCCTCTCTCTCTCTCTCTCTCTCTCTCTCTCTCTCTCTCTCTGTTTTTCCTCCCTCAATCCCTTTCTGAGGATATCTTAAATCCCAGGCTGGCTGGGCGGTGGTGGCGCACGCCTTTGATCCCAGCACTCAGGAGGCAGAGGCAGGCGGATCTCTGTGAGTTCAATGCCAGCCTGGTCTACAGAGTGAGCTCCAGGACAGGCACCAAAACGACACAGAGAAACCCTGTCTGGAAAAACCAAAAAAGAAAAAAAAAAAAAAAAAAAAAAACCCGGGCTGTACTGATGATAACCTTGAGTTTTGGGTCTTCCAAGTCTACCACTCCTGATTTAGGTAGTGCTGGGGATCAAACCCTGGGCTTCATGCATGCTGGACAAGCCGTCTGCCACCTCCCCAGAGTCCCAGCTCTCTTTAATTTTTTTCTTTTTTTGTTGGTTGTTTTACTTGTTAATTAGCTATGCCTGTGTATTGCAACCCCCCTTTCCTCCCCTAAGTGACATAGGGCGTTGACTTGAGAGTTGGCGAACACATGGAAGGTGTTGGTTGAGTGGCGTGGAAACCACACCCTTCCCTCATGCCTTACTCTATGCATTTCTTCCATCTGGCTGTTCTGAGTTGATTCACTTTGTTAAAGTCCAGTGATCAAGTAAGCAGAAGAGGGTTCAAGTTTTTTTTTAAAAAAGTTAATAACCCTGGGAAGAGGATTGTGAGAACTCCAGTGTCTGACAGGTCAATTAGAAGAGAAACTGAGGCAGAAGAAACTTCTGAAGTCAGGTAAACTTGTAGGACCACTCCCTTAACTTTTGGGATTTGATAGTAGG
Organism: Peromyscus leucopus; assembly: GCF_004664715.2. Classification (NCBI taxonomy): domain Eukaryota; kingdom Metazoa; phylum Chordata; class Mammalia; order Rodentia; family Cricetidae; genus Peromyscus; species Peromyscus leucopus. The sequence continues at coordinate 59,721,573 of NC_051065.1, read as the reverse complement.
TCTAAGTAGGCATGTCAGGACTGAATGGCAGGGCAACCCAAAGAGTGCCTGCAAAGAATCGGAGAATTGTTGTTGTGGGGACCCCTCCCACAATTTGGTATCAGAAGTGTTAGTGTGAATCCACAAGAAAAACAGGTTATTATTATTATTTTTTTTTTTATTTTTATTGTGGTAATTGTGGTAGGCGTGGCAACATCAACAGGGAGAGCCTGTGGCGTATAGAAGAGTATGAGGTCTCCTTGAGCTAGAGCACCCTGGGGTGGGTGCTGAGAACCAAACTTGGTCCCCTGGAGGAGCAGGAAGCACTTAAAGACATTATTTTATTTTATTATTTTATGTGTGTGAATGTTTTACATGTATGTCTGTGCACTGTGTACATGCAAATGCCCAGAAGAGGGGGACCGATTCCCGGGAACTGGAGCTACAGACGGTTGTGAGCCATCATGTGGATGCTGGGGTGCTGGGAATCAAACCTGGGTCCTCTGGAAGAGCAGCCAGTGCTCTTAACTGCTGAGCCATCTCTCCAGCCCCATGAAGCACTACCTTCCTAAAATTAATTTTGAAATTGAGCATGCAAGGTAATGCCCTATTAATGGCATTTTCACACAGTGGCAGTACACTTCACTCTGCTTTATGATCCTTACCCTCCTCCTCACTCTCTATGGTCCACTTCCCCACCTTGTGATCCCTTTTCTTCTCCAAAGTCTCCACTGCTGCTTCATCACAGGTATTCCATCACCCTCTTTCCCACACCTACCTCTCGTCAGCTCTCTCCCTCTGCTCTCATGGTCCTCTTCTCAGTGTCATTACTCTCTCTCACTCCCTTACAAACACACACACACACACACACACACACACACACACACACACACACACACAGAGTCTGACTTGTTTTGCTTAACATAATTTCTAGTTCCACCTCCTCCAGATGTCATGATTTTATTTTATTTTTTAATGGCTGAATAAAATTCTACTGTGTATATAATCCACATTTTCCTTAGCCATTCATCTATGAACGTATAGGTAAGCTGGTTCCATTTCTTAGAATAGTGCAGCAATAAATGGGAATGTGCCAGTGTTTGTGTGGTGTGTTGACCTAGAGTCATTTGGGCATGTAATCAAGAGTAGGATATCTGGGTCTTATGGTGCTTTGGGGAACCTCTGTTCTGGTTTCCATGATGGCTGCACAGCTGTCCCACCAGGTGTGGATAAGGTAATATACTTGCCATCGTTTCTTGTTTTTCATTTTCTTTGAAAAAAAAAAAAAGAATTTATTTGATTTTCATTTATGAGATATGTGTGTCTGTGCATGTGTGTGCTGGTGCACCAGAGGCCAGAAGAGGGTGTCAGATATCCCTGGAACCTCTGATGTGGGTGCTGAAACTAAACTCCTTTGCAGGAGTAAGCAAGCACTCTTAATTACTGAGTCATCTCTCCAGAATTCCCTACTCCTTTTTGAGCCCGGGCCTGATGTAGCTGAGGTTGACCTTGAACTCAAGATCTTAGTTTCCACCATGCAAGTGCTGGAATTGCAGGCTGCTGCCTCCAAACATGGTTGTAAGTGAGATGGAATCTCAAAGCAGTTTTTAATTTTCATTTTCCTGATGGCTAAGAATATAGAACACTTCCAAGTAATTACTGACTTCTTTGAAAAGTGTCTCTTTATTAGCTTACACATTGATTGGTTGATTATTTGTATGTGTGTTTTGGAGGCAGGGTCTGATGTGGCCTAGGCCCAGACCCAGGTTGGCTTTGAGCTCACTTTGTAGCCTCCATGTCTGGTTTGGTGTTTGCTTTTGTGGTTTATACATCTTAGACATTAATCCCCAGGTATGCATAGTTGGCAAGGAATGTTCCCTCCCTCTTTTGTTGACTGTCTATTCACTCTGGTGATTATTTCTTCTGTTGTGGAGAAGCTTTTCAATTTCATGTAGTCTAACCGTCTTTGGGGATTATTTTCTGTGCTGTTAGAGTTTTCAGGAAGAACTTGACTGAATATATTATCACTTATCTAGTAGTTTCAAAGTTTCAGGACTTCTGAGTGACTTTTGTACAACATGGCAGGTATGGCTCTAGTATCATTCTTCTGCACATGGACATCTAGTTTTCCTAGCAACAGGAGTTGAAGAGTTTTTGTTTCTAAAATGTCTTTGACAGTGTTGTAGAAAATTAGATGGCTGTAACTGTAAGGGCTTATTTCGGTGTCCTGCACTCCACTGGTCTCCGTGACTGTGACGGCACTCCATTATAATATGAGGTCAGGTGTCACGGTGGCACTCCTGGCATTGGTGTCAGGATTGCTCCGGTGTTGGAAGTCTTGTGTGTCTCCATGTGACTTTTAGGATTGCCCTCTCTAATTCTTTGAAGAACGTAGTTGATTTGAGTAGGTATTGAGTTAAATCTGTAGATTTCTGTCAGTTAATACAGCTATTTTCATAATAATCTCCCAGTTCAGGAATATGATAGATGTTTTTTCCATTTCAGTTTTGGTCTTTCAAAGTTTTTTCCTGTGAAGTTCTTTCACTTCCTTGATGGAGTTTATCATTTAGTATTTTGTCCTCTTTGCATCTGTAGACTTTATTTTAGGTGTAGCAAGGCTTGTAAATGCAGAGGACCTGTCTTTGCCTCTGACCACAAGTCCCCAAAAAGCTGTATGAGATTTGGTTGCGGGGGTGGGGGTGGGATGGGTAGTGGAGGCTTCACAAACCCAGCAATGATAGTGGCTCCTGACTACTTCTGTTTTTGGCCTTTGGCCTTCAACTTGGAAGGCTTGGAGACAGACAAATGGCCCCTGTCTGTGAGTGTGGGCTTGTGAGCGCATGCGTGCGTGTGTGTGTGCGTGTGTGTGAGAGTGGGGTTAGGCAGGAAGTTGGGGTGGTATTTTGTGACTTGGTTGACTGACTGGCTGGTCTAGGATTTTTAGTCATTTCCTCTCCTTGTGGCTGGCTGGTAGGAATGGCTTGGCCCTGAGGGCAGCTAAGGTCTCATGCTGTCTTTCTTTGAAGGGCAGGCTAGGCCAAGTTCTCAGCTGGACAGCCAAACATACAGCCCAGGAAGTAAGAGTCTGAAGAGAAGTCTGGGAAGCAGAACCTTTCCTGGGGAGGGAGGGGAAGGGGGGAAGCAGATGCCTGCAGTTGAGAAGGAGGGCACAGAGAAAGAGGCAACAGCCTGGAAGACACTCGCATATCCTCTATGGGGGAGAACAGGCCTCTAGAGGTAGTCCTGAGGGCCTCACCGCATGAGCCTAGTCTTTGGCACTACCCCTAGAGTGCTGAGGCTTCATCACTTTAGGAAGCTTGAGAGGCTGAAGAAGGCTCAGTACTGGGGACCTTAAAGCATTATTTTCTCATGTACTGTGCCTAAAGCCTGTGGCCGTGCTGTCTGCAGAAGCCACTTCTGTCATCGAGGAGCCAGTAGTCCTTGCAGAGCATCAGGTGGCCCCTGAAGATGCCCTCATCCGTGTGTTCTGTGCACATGGTACTCCTAGGCACTGGTGAAGGTGGTGGTCTGCCAAGCCATGAGAAACACCTCCATCTCAACTCGATGCTGGGTGAGGTGCTTGCCTTTCTTTCGCCTTTTTTGGAAGCTATTGTGAATGAGACTAATTTTTCCTCATTTCTTTTTGGTTTTTCAAGACAGGGTTTCTCTTTGTAGCCTTGGCTGTGTCCTGGAACTCACTCTGTAGACCAGACTGGCCTTGAACTCAGAGATCCGCCTGCCTCTGCCTCCCTTGTGCTGGGATTAAAGGCGTGCACCACCACCACCACCGCCGCCGCCGCCGCCGCCGCCGCCGCCGCCGCCGCCGCCTGGTTTTCCTGATTTCTTTATCAGCAAGTTTGTTATTGGGAGAAAAGCTAAGTTGGTAGCTCAGTTGATATAGTTTATTTAACGTGGGAAGTTGTGGGTTGAGCCCCAGTACCCTATAAATTGGGTGTGATACCACATGCCCCTAATGCCAGCACTTGGGAAGTGGAGATAGGAGGACTAGAAATACAAGGTCGTCCTTGGACACATTTGAGTTTCAGGCAGGCCTGGGATCTATGAGATCCTGTCTCAAAACAGATACACAGACTAAACAACAGAAATGACACCTACTCCGAATGGAAAGCTGCTGATTTTTGTATGTTGATTTCATATTCAGCAGCTCTATGAAAGTGCTTGTTACATGTTAGAGTTTCTAGTGGAGCCATTAGAGTCTTTTAAGTGAAGGATCATGTTATCTGATAATTCTTGTATGTATTATGACATTGAAATAGTATCTTGTCCTGTAGCCCAGGCTGGCCCCAAACTGGTGATCTTCCTGCCTTAGTCTTCAGAGTGCTGAGGTTATAGGAGTATGTCACCATGCCTGGCTTGTTCTTCAGTTTTGGAGCTCAGGGAGACATTACTGGTTTGTGAATCTTAAAATTCTAGGGGTCCCTGTCATAGTGGTAACTGGCAGATGTGTGACTTGAGTTCAGACATGTTATTCGCTGAACTGCTTTTAGGAGAGATGAAGCACCTTGAGGTAAGGAAATGTGCAGTGTGTGTACAGGTGCTAGGAGCTGGAGGCATGGGTGCAGTGGGCAGGCTAAGATACAGCAGGCAGAGATTTTCTCTTGTGGGCTCTTGTCCCATGTGCCCCTCATTCCCATGAAAAACGCTTGCCAGAAGTGAAGTTGGGATATTTCAGACCACAATTTCCTCTATAGTCTAAAATATTTAATATTTCCTTTGTTTTAAGGGAGAGCTAAAGAATTCAGATTTAGTTGGGGATTCCTGGTTTTTGTTTCCAACTTCGAGGGATGAGAAATGTGTTCAATTAGCAGAAATCTATTCTGTGCATAGATGATACCTGACTTCAGAACCACTTAAAGACAGCATAGTTTCTATCACAGTCTACCCAAGACCGCCAGGCTTTGTCCCTGTTGTCTTGGCATAATTATTACTAGCAGCCTGTTAGCTGATCTGAGTGATGAGGGTCAACTCAGGAGAACAAGTACAGGAGAGGATGTGATGGTGTAGCCCCCAGAGAACAGCATCTACAGTGTAGCTGGGCTCTGAGTCCCCCTGGGATGGCATGATAGAAAGGGGGGTATGTGGTTGAGAGTTCTTTGTGGGAGACAAGGAGTCTAGGCTTGACACCCAGGGCTCTGTGTGATTTGGGCCAAAGCTTTGGACTGGGAGGTTTTGCTGGTGGCCTCATGTGGTTGCTGCTAACTGGAGAGAAGCAGCTTTGCTTGTAGTGGAAAGAGGAACCTGTGAATTTAAATGTTTGTGCTTTCTTAGAAGTCAGATGGGTTGGAAAAGTCACGTCTTAGTTGTGGTTGGTTTTAAGATGTCTTTCCAGAAAATATGGTGTAAGGGACAGACATTTGGCAGAGGCAGGGGTAGGTGAACTGGTGAGGTACAGGCGGGAATCCTCAGAGTTGAGCAGAACTGAGGGTGGACGTTTGTACTAGAGAAAAGAGAGCAAAAGGGCCTTCAAAGCTTTTGCTTCAGTTCCTGAAATACACTCATGTGATGTCAGTGAGTATTCAGCCTCATGAATTCTGTCCGACAGAATTCATGATTGTCTTGTAGCCTTAATACCTGAAACATTTTTATTTGGGCAACAACCCAAAACATAATCATTGTGTCAAGTAAAATTTATCTTTTTACCCATTAGGGGACTGTCCTAGGCCTTAATGAGAAAAATAGTATATGCTATTCCTCTATGTATATTGCAAAGTAGAGACCAGAACCTACCTGAGTGCTGGGTTCCCACTGGGATCTGTTTTTCTGTATGCAGTAATTACTTGTATTATTGCTCTTGGCACGTCAGCCTTTTTACATCCCAGAGGCTGGGGGCAGCTTCTATTACTTAAAAGCTAAGTTACCTTGTTAAACTCCTCTCTGGTGAGAGCTGTAGAATCTCTCCAGAACTCCCGTTGGCTCTCTGTAGGGCACAGGTCAGCCCGTGGTTAAGGCTCCTCTGCCCTTGTATTAATTAGTCATAGCCTTCCAGCTCTGGGTAGAGGAGTAAGAATTTGAATTGAATTCTTAGGAGTTCTTTTGACAAGTGGAGTAGCAGCATGTCTGGGGGGAAGCCAGGAACAGTTAAGTGGTGAGGGACTTGCATTTTTATTCCTTTCTGACACTTTTCCCAGGACTTTAAGGGTAAGAAGAATCCTGAATGATATTCATCAATAAAAGACTGACAAGTCTGTGGTAGGTTTGTGATTTGTATTTTATTTTGAGATCTAATATTGACAGTCAGCATTTCAAATAGGGAATGTTTCCAAATAACCTGGAAATTAAGTTAGAAGAACTTAATACTTGTAGGTAACATACAAGTTGATGTACTTCTTCCCTCATTGTACCCTGTACATAAAGCAAAAATAAGCATTCAGTGTTCTTCAGAGATGATTCACTGAATAATTGTTCAATAATCTAGTGTCTTTTATTGCTGGTTTTTTTTTTTTTTTTTTTTTTGTTTGTTTGTTTGTTTTTGAGACAGGGTTTCTCTGTGTAGCTTTGTGCCTTTCCTGGAACTCACTCTGTAGCCCAGGCTGGCCTTGAACTCACAGAGATCCGCCTGCCTCTGCCTCCCGAGTGCTGGGATTAAAGGCGTGCGCCGCCGCCCTCCCCCCCAGCGCTGTTGCTGTGTGTTTTAAGAAAAGTGCACAGAACTTTACAGAAATAAAGAAGAGTCTATGCATGGACTTCCATTTCTTTACCAGATTCCAGGATCTCTCTCTGGTTCATTTGGCTGTGTATGATACAAAGGTCCTCTACCCGCTTTTGTCATTTGATGGTGGTCAGGTGGTCAGGTGTTGGGTGCAGTACATTTTGCTCAGGGACAGGATGAAAGCAGTGCTGTGATTGAGAAATTAAGAGATGCCTGGCATGGCTAGGAACACAGCAGCTTTTCCCTCTCCTGCCCTGGATTGGGATTTGGCTACTGTACTTCTGTCAGGATCTGGGCCCTGGAATTGGGGGGAGTTTAAGAAAGTGGGCTGGAGCCAGGCTTTTAATCCCAGCACTCGGGAGGCAGAGGCAGGCGGATCTCTGTGAGTTTGAGGCCAGCCTGGTCTACAAAGCATGTTCCAGGACAGCCAGGACTGTTAAATGGAGAAAACCTATCTGGGGGAAAAAAAAAGTGGGCTAAACATAGAGGTTCCGTTAGCTGAGGAGTCCTGGAGTGGTATTCCAGGTTTTTCTGCCCTTCTCACCACTGCTGCCTCCAAGTTTTGTTGCCCAACAGGAGTACTTCCTGTGGATTTACAAAGGTGACCATGTCTTTGGAGAACTGCTTCCTGTTTGTGCAGTGGTAGTACATAATTTGACAAGAAGTAAATCTTCCACTTTTGCTACACATGTGTACCCAGTTCTGAAACACCTTGGACATACATACAGAATATATGTGAGGAAAATCCCTGATCCATTACTCAAGATGCACAGTGCAGGCTGAAGCTGTGTTCTAGAAAGTACTTGGAAAGGAAAAATAGCCCCACTTTCCTCTGTCTGCTCTTAATTAGAGTCAGCACAGAACCTTATTGTGACAGATGTGTGGGTTATTTTCCACACAGCCCCACCTCCCTCAAGTTGCCAAGTGGATGTCTTATTTACCTCTGACATTATTTACCTGGAGATAGTGTCAGGTCCCACAATACCCATTTTCACAAGAGAAACTCTTCAGATACCAATCACAAGTTTTAGGTTGTAACTCTTATGTCTCAACCAACTACAAACCAGTGTCCTCCTCCCTTTCAGTAATTTGCTAAGACATCTCACAGTCTAGAGAAACGTTTGCTGGTTTATTAAAGATGCTTCTAGGGTGGGTACAGATGCACATCCAGGTGAGGAGATGGATAAGGCAGTGTGAGCAGGTGGGGATGCATAGAGCTTCATGCTCTTTCAGGACATGCCGCTCTCTCAGCACCTCTCTGTTCAGCAGCCTGGAAGCTCATCAGATCTTAGTCAAGGGTTTTAGAGCACGTGGATCTGGTGGCACAAGCTTCTAAGTCTCAGCTACTAAGGAGGCTGAGGCTGGAGGATTACTTAAGCCCAGGAGTTGGAGACCAGCTTGGGAAGCATAGTAAGACCTTGTCTGAAATTTTGCCCTCCTGTATGTATGTGCATATATGTGTACATGCTCTAGTAGGTGTCTGATGTCCCTGTCTAGAGTCTCCCTCTGTCATTTGCCATCTTATATTTTGAGACAGAATCTCTTACTGAACTTGATAATTTTTCAGCTAGAATGGGTAACTAGAGAGCCCTGGAATCTGGGTTTGTGGAGCTGCTATTCCTGGCTTTTTTTTTTTTTTTTATCTGTTTATTTTTAACTATTTTATGGGTATGGATGTTTTGCTTACATGCATGTTTTTGCACCATATACTTGCCTGGTGCCCTTGGGTAAGAAGAGAGCATCCGATTCCTTGGGACTGGAATTACACAGATGTGGTTGTGAGCTGTCATGTGGATGCCGAGAATTTAACACAGGTCTAATCGAAGAGCAGCCAGTGCACCTAACCACTGAGCCGCCATCTCTCCCGTCCTCTTTATCAGGTTTTTACATTCGTGTTGGGATCCAAGCTTGGTCCTCATGCTTGCACAGTAAACACAGTCTACTAACATTTTTAAGGTAGAGTTTCAGGTAGCCCAGGCTAGCCAAGGATAACATTGAGCCCAAGTGCTGGGATTACAGGTGCGTCCAACCAGCCTCTGATCCAGACACTGATTAAAGCTTGCGCCACCTTATGTACGTGCTTCAGTCTATATATTCTTCCTTTTTTTAGCTTCCTTCTTCTTTCCAGGCTAGCCAATCTTCCTCCGTGCTGGATTACAGTTGCTTCCAACCATCTTTCCTATCAGACACTAGTTATATTTCCTTCCTTCCTTTACTGTCTTTATCGTTATATTCCTTCCTTCCTTCCTTCCTTCCTTCCTTCCTTCCTTCCTTCCTTCCTTCCTTCCTTCCTTCCTTCATAAATTTTAGTCATTAGCACCATTCCCTTAGGTTGGTGGGTGGGGTTGAAAGTTGTAAACTTTATTCATTTTGTCTCATGGTATCTGGTCACATCCTGAGGCAAATGATAAGGTTCTATTCTAAGTAAACTCGGCTAGAGAGATTGCTCAGTGATTAAGAACACTGGGTTCGATTATAAGCACATGCATGATGGCTAACAATTGTTTGTTAACTCCTGTTCCAGGGAATCTGTCACCCATTTTTGGTCTCCAAGGGCACCAAGCATGCATATGGCGCATACATCCAGGCAAAACACTCATATACATAAAAGAAGAATAAATCTTGGGCTGGGGAGATGACTCCGAGGTTAAGAGCACTGACTCCTCTTCCAGAGGTCCTGAGTTCAATTCCCAGCGACCACATGGTGGCTCACAACCATCTGTAATGAGATCTGGTGCCCTCTGCTGGCCTGCTGTCATATATGCTGTATACATTTAAAAAAAAAATCTTAAAAAAAAGAATAAATCTTAAAAACAAAGCAAAACAACAACAAAAAAACTAAGAGTCTGCATTGTATCCCATTATGTAAAATAGGCTAACTTCTGCAACTTCAGTGTAAGTGTGGAAAGGTGGGATTGATGTTTGAATTTATGGAAGACTGATCTGGCTTGATTGGTGGCCTAAGCTTGATTATTCCTTTTCCTCTGTGTATCCCCCATCCGTTGTGTTCTGTGCCCATTCCTTTATGTTTCTCAGTGAGTTGAAAAGTAAAGACTATTACTTTTTTTTTGCTGTCAGTTTAGGCATTTAGGTACACATTTATTACCATGGTGTTTGGATACAGGCTTTGGGTTGTAAATCTGAGAGACTCTTGTCTACTAATCAAGAACAAATACAAAAATCATGGGGAAGATAATTAGAGAAGAGATGATAGCATTTGCTCAGACACCAACTATCCCTTTTGGGGATATGGGAAGTGACTGAAGAAATTGAATATTGAACAGTTAATTAGGAGATTCTCCAAAGTGGTCAGGGATATAGATTTGAGTGGTTTCTGTTGAAAATAGAGTAGACTTGACAGCTCACAGGAAATAAATCAATTGAGTGGTTAGAAGTGAGTTAGGCAAGACACTCTTGAAGGAGGTAACAAGGGAAATTCGACATCTGATGAGAGCACTGAAGGAAGCAGCTGGAGCGAACAGTGCCAAAAATAACATGAACTTCCTGGGGGAGAGCGAAGTGATGCTCAGGGAAGTTGGAGTTGTTAGAGGCAGAGGGAGAGGGCTGAGCCAGGGGACCCCTGGGGTGGAAAGAACCAGAAAAGGACAACTAGATGCTTAGATTGCCTGTCAGTCATGGTGAGGGAGTGGGGGCCTTGGAGAACATTTGATAGAGGAGTAGGAGTGAGTGTTACTGTCCTTAGGTTCTTGTTAGCTTCTGCAGAAATCCTGTAAACTTATGTTTACACACAAGCGTGTGTTAATGGTTTTTTGTTCTCACTTTCTAGAATCCAGTACTGGCTGTAAGATTAACAACAGCAAAAAAGCTTAGTCTTTGGTCATGTTCTGTGCCCTGGGCCTACCTTGGTGGTCAAGGTAGACATGGTCATTTGCACCCACAGACCTCACAGCCCAGAGGAAGACTAATGCCAGCAGTTACAGACTGATCCATATTGTCTTCAGTTCTGTGAGTGATTGGGAAGGCATCGCTGAGAAAACAGTTTAAGCTCTGTTTGATGGAGAATTACCAAGCCAGACATTTAGAGTGGGAGTTAGTGGACAGCACACCTCAAACTTCATTATTATGCAGTCCCCAGGGGAGCCCGTTGGATGCAGATTCTGATTCATAGGTCTGGTGCAGCATGAGGAGCTGCGTTTCTGGTGAACTTTGCAATGTCGCCGGTCTGTATTCTGCAGAGGCTTTCTGAGTGTCATTACCTTGCTCACTTGTTCTCTAGCATCTGTTGAAAGGTGATAGGGTTCAGCAGTCATTTTTCCTTCCCTTCTCTCCATGGCTATTGTTGGTCGAAGTCATACAACCAAGTTGTTAAGTGCTTGCAGTCTGGCTGGTTTTGTAATAGTCTCTGCTGGTTCCTCCACTTGGAAAGACTCTTGTTGCCTTAGCCCTGTGCTTTACACAGCACACACTGCAGACAACAGCTAAAGCACAGGGACAGCAGTAGGAAACCTTGGGAAAAAGAAAATCTAGTTATGTAGTAAATTATTAGTGAACCCCCTGCATTTCCCCAAATGTTTAGATTAGAGGTCGTCTGCCCTAGTCCCCTAAGCAATAGTTGTCACTATCACATTTGGCTCAGGCCTTGTATTAGTTCTTTTTTTTTTTTTTTTTTTTTCTATTGCTGTGATAAAATGTCGTGGTCAGTAAAATTGTAGACAGGAGTTTATTTAGACTTACAGTTCCAGAGGGACAAGAGTCCATTATGGCTAGGAAGCAGCAGATATGGTAGCAGGAGGAGCAAGCTCACATCTTGACTGGCAAGCACAAGCAGGAAACAGGGATTGAGTAACTTTCAAAGCCTGCCCCCAGTTACACACTTAATGCAGTAAGGACATGCCTCCTAAACCTGCCCAAACAGCGCCACCAACTAGGACCAAACATTCAAATGCCTGAGACTATGTGACATTTATCATTCAAACCACCACAGGCCCTGTCCTTGCTGATCTGATCTCTTCCTGATAATACAGAGAAAGAGGGCCAACTTCCAGGATTAAGGATTGTACCAAGATTGCAGGTTTTTACTTAAACCAAAAATCTAAAGACTATTCTTGATTTTTTTTTTATTTATTTTTTATTTTTTTATTTTTTTATTTTTATTTTTTGGTTTTTTTTTTCGAGACAGGGTTTCTCTGTGTAGCTTTGCGCCTTTCCTGGAACTCACTTGGTAGCCCAGGCTGGCTTCGAACTCACAAAGATCCACCTGCCTCTGCCTCCCAAGTGCTGGGATTAAAGGCGTGCGCCACCACCGCCCGGCAAGACTATTCTTGATTTTTTTTTTAACAAAAAGCTCTTAATTACTGTAATTCTAAATTTGATGAGTTTTTTCTAAAACTCTTGTGATATTAATAGTGAGGTCTGACTTTTAAAATATGCAGCCCCATTCTGTTATGTATTTAAAAGAACACCCAGTGGATGGCAGGCTTGGGAAGAAAAGGGGGGGTCTTCTTGGAACACAGGTCTTCTTGGGGCCATCATACTGAGCAGTATAGTGAGGAAGGTTTGAATTTTCTGAGTTTAAAATTTAAAACATTTTTATATTGCCGGGTGGCTGTGGCGCACGCCTTTAATCCCAGCACTTGGGAGGCAGAGTCAGGCGGATCTCTGTGAGTTCGAGGCCAGCCTGGGCTACAGAGTGAGTTCCAGGAAAGGCGCAAAGCTACACAGAGAAACCCTGTCTCAAAAAAAAAAACAAAAACAAAAACAAAAAAAACCAAAACAAAACAAAAAAAATCTTTATTTCATTTGGAAGAAGCAGTAGTGAGTGGATCACGGTTAAGGAGCTGGGACATGGAACGACACTGTAGTTAGTACTCCTTGTCTAGGAACGGCACTGTGGTTAGTACTCCATGTCTGGGAACGAACGGCACTGTAGTTAGTACTCCGTGTCTGGGAAGATGTGTGTGCCCAAAGAGTGAGATCAAGAGCAGTGGCTAACAAGGTGAGCAGTTCCACTACCTGTGAGGTCTAGTTCTAAGGATGTGTACTTAACCACTAAGATTCCAGAATAGCCTCTGTTGAAATGTTTGTGTGTTTAGCACCTTGATTTTTTAATTTTGTCTATTTTACAAATATCTTTTATTTATTCTTTGATAATTTCATATATGTACACAATGTATCTTGATCATATCCATCCCAAACTTTCTCATTCCCTGCCCTAAGACAGCTCCCACCACATCCTCCCCACCTTCATTTTTTTATTTATTTATTTTTTTAAATTTCTTTGTGACCCCTGGAGTCCAGTTAGTGTTGCTGACTAGGATATTGACTGATCTTGTTGGCTTGTTCTTGTGCAGGTCTTAGGCAGGTGACCTAGCTGCAGTTGGTGTATGAGAGCTACAGCCATAAAAGAGCATTTACAGCATTTTACATCACTCCTCGCCTGTCCTCTGGCTCTTACAGTTTTTCCACCTCCCTCTTTCCTGATGTCCCCTGGACCTTGTAGGATTGATACAGATGTCCCATTTAGAGGTGAGCACCCAGTAGTAGCTTGTTCTCAGCACTTTGACTAGTTGTGATTCTCTGCATTAACTTCAGAGAGAAAAGCTAATTTGGCCAAGGTTGGGAACAGCACTATTCTATGTATAGAAATGTAAATATTTAAAAGGCAGTTTGACAACATATACGTTGTTTAGTAAAACAACAGGAATAGGTTTCTCCATAGAACCTGTGATCTCTATAGCCATGGAAATTTGACTGGTATAAATTCCCTCCTATGGAGCAAACCTCAGATTTAACCAAATGTAGTATAATTAAAGGGGTTGGTTAGCCCCATAGCCTTCATGCCATTATTGTACCATGGGTTACATCTTGCTAGGAGTCACCACTGGGTGATGATACCACTGATGACTTTTCTCTCTTAGTAGCCTACATAGCGCCTGTTGGCATTCTGAAAGCTAGACCTCGGGGAGGAAGTTCTTAGGTCAATTCCAGATTGATTTCTCTATGTCCTACAACTAAGGTCTATGTGTTTTCAGCAGTTGGGTTTTCCCATCTGTTACGATGACTAAGCAAGAGCAGTGGCCGAATGGCCTGTGTTGATTTGGGGATTCTGGTGCTCCACTTTCAGAGTTCTTGCTTGAGTGTGTTATCACTGTGATTGTTGACAAATAACAAATTCCTAATTTTACCATTGCTCATACAGTTAGTAGTTTCACTCCAGAACTCTGTTTTGCAATTGTTCATTCATTTATTTGTCCAATGAGTTGGTCTATTACTATTATTTTGGTTTTCTTTCTTTTTTTTTTTTTAAAGATCCATTTTCCTTTTATGGTTTACTTACTTTTATTTCATGTGCATTGGTGTTTTGCCTGCATGTATGTATATGTGAGGGTATTGGATCCTCTGGAACTGGAGTTCCAGCTACTTGTGAGCTGTCATGTGGGTGCTGAGAAGGGACTTCTGAGTCCTCTGGAGTGAATGCTCTCAGCCACTGAGCCATCTCTTTCAGCCTCTATTATTTTGATTTTCAAGTTGTACCAATTTTGGCCCATGGCAGTTCTCTTAAGCAGGCTGCTTTATCGAAACGATAAAGTATGTTACCATTGTCCTTTTAAGCTTTTGGTCACAGCCACACATTCCTGGCTGAGACTGACCTTTTCCTGACCCAAACCTAGAATCAGCAGTTTCTCAAGGAGTTTTTGCTGTTTTTAGCAGAGAAGTTTTTAGAAAGCAGAATCTGGACATCAGGTTGTCATGCCCTCTTAGTAGGTGGACGTAGGAAATACATGTATGACATGGATGTCGGTCTATCTTTTGTTTCTAATCCTGATTGTGTTTTTCCAGCCTGTGTGTGTGTGTAACTTACTTCTCCACCAGTGCAAACCTGACTTGTTATCCCGTCTCTGTACATGATCAATTTCTTGCTCTTAATAGTTGGTTCCTCAGCTTCCAGTGACCTGTCAGTGTGCCAGCCAGTGGAGATAAGGGAGATTTAGGGCTTTTAAACACAGACACAGACACAGACACACATAGACACAGAAACACACAGACACACAGACACACAGACACACAGACACACAGACACACACAGACACACACACACACACACACACACACACACACACACACACGTGCGTGACACCCCTCCCCCATACTTGTTTTGTTTGCTTTTTTTCTTGGTACTGAGGATTGAAACTAGAGTCTGGTCCATGTGGAGGATGAACTATGCCATCAGTGAGGTTTTGGGTTTTTTTTTTTTTTTTTTTTTTTTTTTTTAAACCCATTGGTAGCACTGGTGATTTGGCAGTGGAAATGGTCACCCTTAAAACTGCAGAATCCTGGTAGGAAACTGGATCTTCCATTTCTTTTGGTAGAAAGAAAGCTTTGTTTCTAGGCTTTTCTTTTTTTGAAAGTGTCCCAGCGTTTCTTTTTAAATTGCTTGGAAGGTTTCAACTGGTTTTATTTTTTCCCCTCCAAATTGTGCCTTTACTGTTTGTGTGTAACTGAAATAAAGTACTTAAAAAAAACTATCTCTTCTGTGCTTTATTTACTGTTTAAAAACAACAACAAACCTTCATTTTTACTCCTCACATGAACATGTTTCTTCACCAGAGCACTTTTAATTCTTGCTGATAGTTTGTGTTGGATTTCTTTTTCCTATCAGAATGTTAAATGTAAGCGTTCTCAGCATCACTAGGCTGTGTTCTCTCCGGCTCTTCCGTATTCATTCGCAGTGTATGTGGATCCTGTAGACATATACTGCCAGCTATATTCTCTCATTGTTCAGGAAAGTAATATTCTTTTCTTAATCTTTACTGCGTACTTTGGTGTGATGTTCTTGTCTTTCTTTGCATTTTATTTCTCTAGATTATAACACTTAAGGAAATTCTTTTTTTTTTTTTTCCACGTTCAGAGCATTGAAGAGTCCTGATCACTGTAGTACTTTTCTATACCTTTAAGGCAGGGTACCTGAACCCGATCATTTGGTAGAGGGTTCAAAGTCCTGTCTATAGTCATATCCTTAGGATCTGGAGTTCATTTGCTTTTTTTGCTTGCTTGTTTTTGAGATTGTATTTTAATTACAACATTTCCCCCTTCCCTTTTCTCCCTTCAAGTCTTCCCATGTACCCTCCCCTGCTCTCTTTCAAAATTATTGCCCTTTTTCCATCAATTGTTATTACGTGTGTGTGTGTGTGTGTGTGTGTGTGTGTGTGTGTGTTCCTAAATATAACCTACTGAATCTATATAATATTACTTATATGTATATTTTTAGGACTGATTGTCAGTGGACATCCTGTAACTCCAATTGCTAAATGATCTCTTAATAAACACCCAGAGCCAGATACTGGGGTGAATGCTGAAAGATCGGAGAGACAAAGGAACAAGCCACTGCCACGTCTCACCTCTAGGACTCCTCAGCCTGAAAAGCTTCAGCCAAAAGGGCTTCTGCTGAAAAGGCTTTAGCTAAAAAAGCTTTCGTTCCTGTCTCCTCATGCCTTATTATGCCTTTCTCCTCTCAGCCATCACTTCCTTCTAGATGGATCTCTGTCTCTCGAGTGCTAGGATTAAAGGTGCATGCCACCACTGCCTGGCATCTATGTTTAATCTAGTGGCTTGTTCTGCTCTCTGATCTTCAGGCACAGTTTAGTAGGGTACACAGTCTATCACCACAACAACCAGTTGATCTGTCCTTCCCCAGGGAAGGCTACCCCTCCCAGCTTTGCTCAGCTCCTGGGCTGTCCTTGTGCAGTTGGGCAGCCATGTTGGTAAGACCTTGTGAGTAGAGCTTCTGGTGTTCCTAGGAGACACAGTCTTCACAGGAAGCTCCCTGATCTTTTGACTTTTCAGTCTTTTTACCCCCTCTTCCACAGTGCTCCCTGAGCCTTATGTGTGGAGAGTGTTTTGTTTTGTACATGTAACCATTGTGGCTAGGCTTCATTTACTTTTGCTTCTTCCTTTGACCAGGCCATATGACTATTGGTCTGAAATTTTTTGTTGTTGTTTGGCAACTGGAATTAAGTTCTTGGAAGTGACACTGAGTCTACTATATACTCGTCTTTTCTTCCTGAGTTCCTCTGTCTGGTTGACTTGTAGATCTTAGTCTCTCCAGTCTGGCAGTAAATAGAGCCCACTAGAAGGTTGTAAAGACTTGACTCTGGGGAACGAGGTCTGTAGACAGCTCTTCCGTGGCTTCCAGGAGCATGAGTTTCTGTCTTGCTGGGGAATCATCACTTGTACAGGGACTTGCCAGTACTTATTTTTGTAAGTCACCAGTATTGGTTCATGGTTCTCATATGTGTAGTATTTAGGGTTTATTGGAAAGTATGCTGGGATGCATCACATTACCATACCATGTTTTCTTCATCTATAAATCAGAAAATATGATAGAGAAAAGTGGTTTATGATCCCTTGCCATTTCCTGAGCTACACATAATAGATTTTGGCAGCTTGTGTATTATTATCATAGCCAGTCCATAATTAGTAGCAAATATCATTAATACTGCAAATTGGGCAAGGTTAAAAAGAAGAGATTTATTTTTGCTCTTGATTATAAATCAAGGGCAGGGGGCTAGATCTGATACTGGCCTTTAAAATTTTTATTTTAAGAATGATGGTGGTGTGTGCGTTTCACAAATGATGCTTTGATTTGGAGCCGCCAGCTCATGGGGGCTTGCGTTTTGAATGCTTTGGTCTCTGACAGCAGCTCTACTGGCTACAGAGAAGCTCCAGACACTTGTTTCTGTGTGCTGATAGTTACCATGTGGTTTTCGGCTGAAGTCACTATTGCTGCTTTCAGAGTCTTCAGCTTCAAAGGAAAAGTGCTGTCTTCTTCTGACTTCTTTGGTGACCCTGAGATTAACAACCTGAGAGCCTGTTTGTGGAGTGGCTGAGGAGGGAGCATATCCCGTCAGAGAAACAGCAGTGCCGTAAAGGGTTTCTGGTTCGTTGTTTTTGAATGGTGGGGCCTCTAATTTAGCTCGCCTCTTGATTTTAGAAAAAAAAAAAAAAAGGGTGGAACAAAATCAGGAAGAAAGATAGAAGCAGGTTGTGTTGACAACTGTTCTGGGATATCTCATGGACCACACGGCTCATGTTCTTCTGGGATTGCCTGCTTTGTTGGAATTACTTTCTTTTAAATTTTATTTATTTTTATTTCATGTGCACTGGTGTTTTGCCTGCATGTATATCTGTGTGAGGGTGTCAGATCCTCTGGAACTGGAGTCACAGACAGTCATGAGCTGCCATGTGGGTGCTGGGAATTGAACTTGGGTCCTCTGGAAGAGCAAACAGTGCTCTTAACCACTGAGCCATCTCTCTAGCCCCCTTGAATGACTTTCTGGTTCTCAAGAGATGATTCTTCCTGTTGTGGCAACAGCTCTGGTTGGCAGGAAACTGTTTCCTGATGGACTGAAATTTTCCCAACTTATTTTCTCCAGTTGTTCTGTGTTTATTCGGTTTCTTAGGACATTTCTGGATATTAAACAGTTCTGAGCTATACGCTTCACAACTTTTGTACCTTCTGTTCTTCCTCTCCTATTCCCTGCCTTCCATTTCTTGTGATGTTGAGGTTTGGGATTTAGGGCCTAGCAGCTGAACCAGCCTTGTTTTCATGGTCTTCCTAAGTGTTTATTGAACCAATGCTTTCAATTGTGATTAAGTTCTATTTCCTTCTTTCTTTTTCTGGTTGCTTGTGCTTTTGGTGTCGTATCTAAAAAATGATCATCTACTGGAAGGTTTTGTAGATTTACCTGTATGTTTTGTTCTTAGACTTTTATAAGTTTGACTTGCTTTCATATCTGTGATGCTTTTTGAATTTCTTTTGTTTATAGTGTGAAGTAAAGATCAAACTTCATCCTCCTGTGCGTGTCTGCACCTTTTGTTGAAAGTTCTGCTCTCTCTGCATTGAATTATCTCGGCACCTTGTTCAAAACCTCTTGGTTGTAAATGTGTGGCTGTGATGTGGCCCTGCTTTATATCTATCCTTAGTTGCCTGTTCGTAATCCTTTATACTGGCCCTTCCATCGACAACGTTGCTCTTGTCACATGTCTTTTATACCTCCAGAGACAAAAATGCCCCGGTAAGCAGAGCCGGTAAGATACCTTTCTTGAACCAAGATGATTTTGCTCTTGAACTGGGAAAAATACTAGCCAGTATTGGTATACTTAAGCATTTTCTGTATGATCATGTTTGTGTAGCTGGTGAGAGTATATTTTTGTATCTAATTTTCTGTCTTGTGATGGCAGTGGTCTGGATGTTTGAGAGTTAAGTGTACCAAATCATTTATCAGAGCCTAGTGAAGATTTAATGTCCTGTTCTGTTGCTGGGCAACATTTTAGTGGCTCTCCATATAGTGTTTCACTGTAGGTAAATCTCCCAGTAAACCTGTAAGTGGGTTTGAACAGTTTGAAATTCCATTTTTTTTTTTTCCAGTACCTTGTTTCAGCCTCTGTGGCTGTCTGTTTCGGGCCTTGAAGCCAGATCTTTTGAATCTCACCACATCCCTCTGCAACCTTTATAGGCAGAGCTGAGAAGTGTCAAATCTATACCCTCATTCAAGCTGACTCATTATGACAGCTGGCTTCACAATCCTCCTGCTGTAGCAGGTAGTCCCGAGATCGTTTTTTTCTAGAATATGTCATTTTATTATTCCAGTTGGATAAAGTGGTAACCATATGACTTGTTGTTTATGCCCTATAAATTAGCAATTAAGGATAATTAGTGTGTTCATGAAAGTTTGTAACATGAATCAGTCAGTGGAGCTTTGGCAGATCAATTACCCATGACAATTTCTTCACCGTCTTTATTCTTCTGAAATTACAAATATGATAAATGCTGTTTTCCTCACATCTGTTGTTTCCTGTTTGTCTCCTCACTTGAGCATCAGTTCCCCAGGAGCAGAAACTTCTGTCTTCTAGTCCCCTAAAATATGCAACTTGCCTAGAACAGTGGCCCACACTTTGTTGGTATTAAATGTTGATGAAAAGTCAATCAATCAATCAACCAATCAATGAATTAACTTTGAAAAACCCAATGTCTGTTTATTATGAAAACTGGCTTGATGCCATATAAAATATTAGTCTGATTTATAGGACGTTGGTCTTTTCCATGTTTTATATAGATATTTTAAGCATTTTGCCTTGGTTTTTATTGGGTAGGAGATCTTCAGTAATTGAAACCCTTTAGAATTTTTTTTTTTTTGGTTTTTCGAGACAGGGTTTCTCTGTGTAGCTTTGCGCCTTTCTTGGAACTCGCTTTGGAGACCAGGCTGGCCTTGAACTCACAGAGATCCACCTGCCTCTGCCTCCTGAGTGCTGGGATTAAAGGCGTGTGCCACCACCGCCCGGCCCCTTTAGAATATTTTTATTGAGGAAGGACTTGAATAAGAACTGTTAACAAGGCAGTTTATCAATGCTTAGAAAATGAGTTGTAGATAACTGCAAGAAGGGTATGGTGTATTTTGATTTCAGATCCTATAAATAGGAGGAAAACTAGTCTTCCTTAACATATAGGCTTCATTCTTCCACAGTGCCCTGCAGACGCAGTGTTTTCCTGCCTCTTCTTCAATGCCATTGGCAAACGCTGGGGAGACTATTTCAGAAGAAAGTTGCACCCATGTCAGTCCTTTCTGGCTGGAGGATAGGAAGATAGGTGTCCCTGTCATGATGAGTTAGGTTGGTTTGGTGACTGCGTCTTGAATTAATATACTTAATAATAAAGAACACACAGAGCATCTTAAGTGAATTGAGAGGGCCGGGAGGTGGCTTAGTCAGTAAAGTACGTGCTGTACAAGCATGAGAAGCTGCATTTGATCCCAAGTACCCATGTAAGAAAGCCAGACATGGTGTCACGCTACTCTAATTTCAGAGTTGGGGAGGTAGAGACAGGCAGATGGATTCCTGCAACTTGTTGGCTAGGGAATTGGGCTGAGTCATCAAACTCTAGGTTCTGTGAGAGACCCTGCCTCAAAAAATAAAGTGGAGAGTGATAGAGGAAAATACTGATGTTGACCCCTGACCTCCATACAATGAGGACTGGAGAGATGGCTCAGTGGTTAAGAGTGATTACTGCTCTTTCATAGGACCCAAGTTCAATTCCTGGTGGCTTATAACTAACTGCCTGTAATTCCAGCTCTAGGGAATCCATTGATGTCTTCTGGCCTCAGTGGATACTGATGCACATACATGCACATATTCACATACAGACACAAAGATACACATGAATAAAAAGTAAAGTCTAAAAAGGAAGAAAGGATAAAAATGAAGAGCATTTTCTTGTAACTGGATTGGGAAGACAAGTGTTTGCTTGTGTAGCCACAGTGGAGTGATTTAGGCCAAGGTCTGTGTGCTTAAGACATTGGCGACATTAACTGGAGTGCTAGTTTAAACAAGTATCAGGATCTGCATATTGCTTGATGGAATTCTCATGAAAAGGTAGTAGAGTGGGTAGATCAGTTGTGATAGAGTTATACATTGAAATACCATAGTCATGAAAAGTGAGTTGTATTTCACCCCAGCATGGATATATTTTACTAAAAAGAATTTGTAAAAGAAACAAGTCATTGTATATAAGACTTAGCTAGTAAAGCTCACAAATAGACGAAATGAAGTTCTGTTGCTTAAAGATTTGTAAGATGAATGGAACACGTGTGCAGAAGAGCAAGGGAGTGATTCTCTCATGGTGGTCATAGTGGTGGTAGGCATCAGAAGACTGGGTAGAAAGGACATGGAGAGTGTCTTAGGGTTTCTGTTGCTGTGAAAAGACACCCGCAACTCTTCTAAGGAAAACATTTAATTGGGGCTGGCTTATAGGTTCAGAGGTTTAGTCCATTATCATCATGGTGGGAAAGGTGGCTGTGCACAGGCAGATATGGTGCTGGAGAAGGAGCTGAAAGTTCTACATTCAGATTGGCAGGCAGCAGAAAGACAGAGTGACACTGGGCATGGCTTTAGCTTCTGAAACCTCAAAGCCTACCTCCAGTGATACACTTCCTCCAACAGAGCTTTACCTCCAACAAGGCCCACCTAATACTGCTACTCCTTATGGGCCTATGGGGGCCATTTTCATTCAAACCACCACATTTCACTCCCTGGCTCCCATAGGCTTCTAGCCATATCATAATGCAAAATGCAGTTAGTCTAACTTCAAAAGTCCCAGTAGTGTATCATAGTATCAGCACTGCCTAAAAGTCCAAAGCAAAGTATTTTCTGAGAATCATGGAATCTCTTAACTGTAATCCCCTATAAAACCAAAATGATAAAGCAGATCATATACTTCTAACATATAGCACAGGAGATGCATTACCTTTCCAAAAGGGAGGAAAGGGACCATAAAGAGGAAATACTTGACCAAAGCAAGACTAAAAACCAGCAGTGAACTCCAAACTCTGCGTCTCCATGTCTAATGTTAAACCCCCTTGAGATCTCCAACTCTGCTCAGCTTTGTTGACTGCAACAAATTTCTCTTTCTTGGGCTGGTTCCATTCCCTGGTAGCAGCTCTGCTTGGCCACTATTCTGTGGCTTTGGCATCTCTAACATCTTGGGGTCTCCAAGGCAATGCAGACTTAACCTTCACAAGCTTCACACAGTGGCTGTCTGGGCCTCCATCCAGGGACACCCTGACACAAGCCTGGCCTCAGTGGCTTAGTTGAGGAAGGAGATTCCATAATCCCTTTCTTTTATCCCTGACTCTAAAGCCAGAACCACATGCCTAAAGTCGCCAAGTTCTGCTGTTTGCTGGGGCTGGAATATGGCCCCCCAAAATACATTTTTACCTGCTTTCTGTTTTTGATGGTTTCCTTTACTGCCTAAGCTTAGCTATTCTGGAACTCATTCTGTGGGCCAGGCTGGCCTCCAACTCAGAGGTCCACCTGCCTCTGCCTTCTGAGTGTTGGGATTAAAGGCTCATGCTACCATACCTGGCTCTGAGCTTTTCTTTAATTCCTTTTCACAAGTTGGAGGCTTAGTTGGTGGGATCTTGCCCTGAGGTTACACTCCCTTTATTCCATTTAGCACCAGGCCTTTCTTTGATTTGTTTATCTCCTTGAACACAGGACATAGCTCTTTACCTTCCCCGGTAACCCCTTTCTCCTCAAACTGTACATTTTGTATGTTTTCTTGCTCAGCTTGCTCCTTTTCATAATAGATCTGTATAAGCATGGCCACTAATAACCAAGCAACACAGTCAAGACTAGACTGTCTGGAAATCTGAGCCAAAGCTGTTAATCTATAACTCTTCAGTTTAGCCTCAGATAGATTTTTTTTTTGGACAAGGGCAGAAAGCAGCCACATTCTTTGCCAAAATATCACAAGATTGGTCTCTAGGCCACATACTAATATTATTATTCTCTGTAACCTCTTGAGCCAGGCTTCCACAGTCCAAATCACCCTCAGCACCACTGTCTTCCATGCTCCTAATAGTAAGGCTCATTAAGCCCTACTTAAAGCATTCAACTGCTTTTCTAGTCTAAAGTCCCAAAGTGTTCCATAGTCCTCCAAACAAAAGCATGGCCTGGCCTATCACAGCAGAACCAACTTTTGTCTTAGTTAGGGACACTATGACAACTCTTGTTGTTGTTTGTTTGTTTTTCAAGATTTATTTATTTATTTATTTAATGTGCATTGGGGTTTTGCCTGCATGTGTGTCTATATGAGGGTGTTAGAGCCCCTGTAACTGGAGTTTCAGACAGTTGTGAACTGCCATGTCGGTGATGGGAACTGAACCCAGGTCCTTTAGAAGAGCAGCCAGAACTCTTAACCGCTGAGCCATCTCTCCAGCACCATGTTGTTTGTTTTTGAAACAGGGTTTCTCTGTGTAACAGTCCTAGCTATCCTGGAACTCATTCTGTATTTCAGGCTGGCCTCTGCCTCCCCATTGCTGGAATTAAAGGCATGTGCCACCACTGCCCAGCAACCATGACAACTCTTTTTTATTTTTATTTTTATTTTTTTTTACACGACAACTCTTATAAAAGAAAACATTTAATTGGGGCTGGCTTACAGGTTCAGAAGTTTAGTCCATTATTGTCATTGTGGGAAGCATGGCTGTGCACAGGCAGATAGGGTGCTGGAAAAGGAGCTGAAAGTTCTACATCCAGATTAGCAGGCAGCAGGAAGAGAGAGTGACAGTGGGCCTGGCTTGAGCTTCTGAAACTTCAAAGCTTACCCCCAGGGATACACTTCCTCCAACATGGCCACACCTAATAGTGCCACTCCCTTTGGGCCTATGGGAGATTTTCATTCAAACCACTAACACCTGGGGCAATGTTCTAGGCCTTGGATAGTGGCTACTCAATCTTTTACTTTTCTTATTCTCTGACTCATACATTTATGACACATTTTTAAAATTGAAAGCATTAGTTGAGTGAGGAGAGGGAGAATGTCTGCTAGTGGGTGTGTGGAAGAGTCTTCTCCTTATACTTTTTCGGAGTGAGCTTTTGTCTCAAGGATCTCCTCTGAGCTGTACCCTCCATTGACAGCCCTGCGGCCTTCCATACTAATCTTCAGTAGCTGTTGTTCGTTTTGAAGCATGGAGTTGAGAACCCTTCAGACTGAGTGAGCCCAGCTATCTGTCAGAGTAGCCTCATGAAGCAGAGGCAGTTTGAGTAGCTTGTGCCATTTTTACTGTGTGCCTTTTTTTCTCTTCTCACTCAGAATCTTTCCTTTTACAGCCCCTCAGGTATTTAAAAGTGAATGCCAGTGAACTTGAGAGCCCTTTCCACAGTTGCAAATAGGTTTTGTTCTGGCTTCTTAGCCAGGAGTGGAGAGAAGCCGCCACCACAGCTGGGAATGTAAATGTTTAGGATGTGGACTTCTAGAGGCAGTACTTGTGTGTATCTCATATGATGTTGCACATGCTTTGGTGTCCCCTGCTTCTGGCCTTGATTATGTGGGGTTTCTTTCTTTAGCTTCCCTTTCTTTAAGTGTTCATAGTTTGCCTTATTCTAGGATGGAAAGCGTGGAGATATTAACTTGTTAATAATTGAAAAGAACAGTGTTGATGCATGCTGGGATAAAATTACAAAGGTTATTAACCTCTATGTCTCATATGCCTTTTTATCCCAGTCTGTTTATTTTATGGCTTTTCTGTTGTTTGTTTAATTCCTACTTATATTTCTGAACCTGGCCCAAGGCTCTTTGTAGGTAATTTTTCTTATAAAATTCAAGCCAAATTCTGTTTATTTTATCATTTTATAGATATATTTGAGGACCTCTGGGGTGTAAAAGTACTTTTCTAGATGTTGGGGATTCATTAGCATATAACTTACATTATGGTGATATTATTTTTCAGGCCACCATTCTCTTTTCTTACCTATGTAGGTCCTCTCTGGGTGTGCTATCATTGTCCGTGGGCAGCCCCGTGGTGGTCCTCCTCCTGAGAGGCAGATCAACCTCAGCAACATCCGTGCTGGAAATCTCGCTCGGCGGGCGGCTGCCACACAACCAGATGGGAAAGATACACCGGATGAGGTAGGTGCTTGCCCAGGCCTTTCTGAGGCTATGGGCCTAGTTGGCAGCCTGCTCTCCCCTTTGATGAAATTTTGATGTGCTTTCTTTTCTCTTCATGGTAAGTATTTTTTGTCAGGATGACTGGATATATCCCCAGTAGCTTACATCTCATCTGTCATTATACGTACACTGCCTGACTTAGTTTCTTTTCATTTTTCTTTGAGTAACTCAAAGGAGAAGGGTTTATTTAACTCAGAATTCAAGGGTACAGTCCATCATAGCAGGGAAGTCAAGGCAGCAGGAGCAGAAAGCATCTGGTCCCAGCAGAATAACCAGGAAGCAGATGTGATGAGTGTTTGTGTCCAGCTGCCTGCCTTCCTTTATACAGGAGAGGATCCCATGTTATAGGGTGCCTTCCACAGTGGGAGAGTCTTTCTAGCTCAGCTAACCAAATCAAGAGTGATGCCCAGAGGCCTATTTCCCTGATGATTCTTTACCTCCTGATTGGTTAATTGTAGTAACAATCTCAGCGCCGTCCCAAATCCCTTCCTGTAGGCCTCACTTTCTCACTCTCGGAGAATAGATTTGAAGTCACATCAGTGTAACATTTTTATAAATGGCAGCCATCTGTCAATACTAGTGCTAACCTTTTGTTATAGTTGCTGATATCCCCAAAGCTGTCTGAATTTGTGAAACTGTAAAGTTTTATGTAAATGTGAGGTGTTTTTGTTTGTTTGTTTTTGGCAGTACTGGGACTTGAAAGCAGGGTCTCTCACCTGCCAGGCAAGTGTCTACTGCTGAGCAATATCTAGTTCCCTCTTCCCACACCCAATCCCCTGTCTTTTTTGGTGATAAGGTCTCATGTAGCATGAGCTGACTTTATACTTCTATAGGAGGGGATGACTTTGAATTTCTGATCCTCCTGCTTTTCCCTCCTGAGTTTTGGAATTACAGGAATGTGCGCGAAGTCTGGTACTGTGATTAAACCCAGGGTTTTTGTGTGAGATAGACAAACACTGCACAACCCAGCCCTAAAAATGAGTTTTTTAAATATTGTGTGTGTGTGTGTGTGTGTGTGTGTGTGTGTGTGTGATGCATAGGTTCATGTGTGGAGGTGTGTGTGGGTGTGGGTGGGTGGGTGTGGGTGTGTGGGTGTGTGTTATGCATAGGTTCATGTGTGGAGGTAAGAGGACAACCTATGTGAGTCTGTTTTCTCCTCCTACCATGTGGACTTAGGAGTTGGGCTTTGTGGCAGCCCTCAATCAGCTGAGCCATCTCCTTGGCCCTAAACATGAGGGTTTTTAAGGATGAGTTTTTTATCAATTTCTGGGCAGCTTGTGGCTTGTCATTGTGTTACACTCTGAGAAGCTACTTCTGAGCTTTTTCTCATCATCTCCTCTCTGCCTTCCACACCCCTGACTCTTACCACCTGGCTATGTGGCTTCTCACATCAGCTGATTCTCGACTGCTTTCACCCTTGCCTCTCCAGGTAGCTGCTGTCCATCCCAGTTGCTGTGGGAGGTAGAGAAGATGGTTTCTACACTTGGAAATGGTGGTGCTTGGTTCTCCTTTAGCTGCTTCTCTGGTCAGAAACAGGATTTCTGGACTCCTATTTGTTCTTGGCTGCAGCTTGGTGACTTTGGGTAGATTAGTAATTGGCTGTTCTCTGCTTTCCCCTTTCCAGGAAGTGAAGAAGAAAAAACAATAGCTCATGAGCTTTTATTTAAGGAAAGCATTTAGTTCTTTTCATCTTTAATAGTATTTTTTTAAATAAGGCAGTAGTGAGGCAGCATTGTAGATAATGGAGATGGAGAAAAATCACCCATAATTGTTCTATTAGCAGTAGTTGGTTAGACTCTAGAGATAATGACTAAATACATTCAAATCAGTTCCTTCTCATTGGTCCTCCGTCAGTAACGACAAGTGTTGAGACTAATGTAGTGTCTATATCTACCTCTGGATTGCTCAATGAGGATTAAAGTGCTCAGCACATTACAAAGTACTTAATAAATGTTTGGTCATAACTAGTCTGTTAGATCAAGGACTGAAGATTAAACATCTTTTGGCACCTCAGCCATTGAGTGAGCGTCACATGGGTGGATTGCTGTTTCAGGGTTCTCTCCTCCTTTCAGCTGTGTGCCCTATAACAGCTTGATTGCTCCTGATAGGTGAAGAGCTGCCTCTTCTTAGAGGCCATCAAGCTCTTTTCCCCAAAAGGAAGAAGCAGTGCAGCCTTATCTCAGAAAGGTTTGTTTAATTTCCTGTTTCATGGCTGAGAACGTGGGACACTTCCTCCTGTGTAACAGGGCAGTAGAATCTGAGCTGACTCTGGCAGGAATGATGGGCATGGAAGGTCCCTGGCACTCCATCTTAGTTTATAGTCCAGTGCTTTATCTTTTCCAGAGCAGTTTGGTGTCACAAGCCTTTTCCAGGAACTCTTCAGAGTTCTTTGTGAGGTGGAGCTCTTGGTAACTGCAGTCACTCTCTCCCAGCCCATGGTTATTGCTTCCTCCTAAGGCCTAGTCTGTCCTCCCCCTGTTATGGTCTGGTCTTCCTCTCACACCCTTGATGTGACATGGACACAGGGTTCCAGTCACAGCCTGATTTTCCTTGTGCTGGTCTCACTTTTCTTGAAACACCCGACCCAGTATCCAGGCCTTGATCAAGACCTAGCGAGTCTGCCTCTCTCCAGCCTATCTCTGTTGCACATTTCATGGCTGTTGATATGGTTCTTGTTCAACTCTTTTGTTGGGTTGGGACGTTTAAACAATATGCCCTTTGACTTCTCCTTTCTTCTCATACTTCCTCCAGAGATCTCAGATTTCTTTCCTCCCCTCTCTGGACAGGGTCTCACTCTGTAACGACAGCTGGCTTAGAACTCTCTATGTAGACCAGGTTGGCCTCATGGCCTCTGCTTAAGTACTGGGATTAAAGGGTGCCATCATACCCCCAGATCTTTTTAGAACATAATTTATGTACTCTTGCTTATTGTTATTCTTAGACACTCCAGTGGTTTTCATCACTCTGACAAGCTACATGCCGACCCTAGACCACAAGTCCATTCGTGCTCTGACTGCCCTTTTCCTTCTAATTAAAAAAATTACTTATTTTATTATTATTTATCTTTTAAGAATCTCGTATATGGGCCAGGCGGTGGTGGTGCATGCCTTTAATCCCAGTACTGGGGAGGTAGAGCCAGGCATATCTCTGTGAGTTCAAGGCCAGCCTGGTCTACAGAGCAAGATCTAGGACAGGCACCAAAACTACACAGAGAAACCCTGTCTCGAAAAACCCAACCAAACCAAAACCAACCAACCAACCAAACAAACAAATAAATAAACAAACAAACCTCATATATGAATACTGTATTTATCTCATTTCCCCCGTTCAACTTCTCTTGTGTCTACCCCCTGAAACTCCTCAAATTCATGGTCTCTTATTCTATTACTGTCACACATACACGCAAATACACACTTATAATCTGCTTAGTTGATTTTAGTGCTGCTTATATGTATATGTGTTTGGGGCCAACTGCTTGGTATTGATCATTTGTCATCGGGCTTGAACCACCTCTGTGGTCACTGGGCCCAGTGGTGATAACAGCACTGTTTTTCCCACAGCCTACTGGAGTCCCCTCTGCCTTTGTCCCCAGCTCATACTGCTTTCTCCTTCAGGAGTGTTTCCCCGTCCATGTGACCTGGTCACTACCCACTGTCTTAAGACACCGCCCCTGCAGGACCTTACTTTCCCTAGTCCCATCTTTGTGCTGTCAGAGCATTCACAGCCTTTCATTTCTGAGTTGGATGTTTTTCTCTACTGGATTGAGAACTCTTCCAAAGGAGGAACCTTTCCTCTCATCTCCGTGTCCCTGTGTCTGGTCGGCACCTGATTCAAAGCAGGTATACAGTGAATCAACACTTGAATAGATGAGAAAAGAAACAGAGTGACTCTCCTTTGGGCTTGGTGCACGGCACAGGGAGGCACCAGCTTTCCATTGCCGTGGAGAACATTGTCTAGCTTTTTTCCACAAGAAAGAAGAATCAGAAAGATTCAAGAAGAACCAAGGACATCATTATTCATTTGCTTTTCTTTGTGTCACTGCCCCAAATATCCTGGTATCTTCTTTCAGTGCTGCTCAGCTTTCTCATAAGTCCTGTGGAAATGAAAACAGGTTCGCTGTATGTCCCCAGCCGTCACTGCCCTGTGCCAGACTAATCCCCTGCGTTGCCTAGATACTCCAGGCAGCCTAGACACTGCATTGATGGGCACTGTGCTGGTTATATATTTATTTCCCAGAGATTAATTGAAGTGCCTGCTATGTGTGAAGCTCTATGCTGGTTTCAGGGGAAATTCAGAAATGAATGTCACAGTTCTACTTTCATTACAGCTTTTGAGGATTGAGGTGGTAGAGCAGGATAGCCAGGGAGTACAATGGGATGGTTAGAAGAAGAAGAGACAAGGAGTTCTGAGCATTGGGCCATGTATCAAATTCTCTAGCTTCACAGTTGACATTATTCTGGGTTTGATCTTGTCTCAGTAGTTTTAGGAGTCTGACCAAAGAGAAGATTGGAATTAAAACATTCTCTTTCATGACTTCAGACCTCATGCCTTTGTTTGGGTCTTAGCATGGCGTGCAGGCTGTCTGCTTCCCTGCTTCTGGGGACCCTAAAGAGAAGTGGTAGTCCAAGCTCAACTACTTAAAGGCATTGGTTTCTTACATAGAATTCTGGAATATCCTATGAACAGACCATGGCTGCTCTTCCTACTAGGCTGTTGTGACATTTGAGCAATTCTTGGAGCAAATTTCCCTGTATGGGCCTCTTACAGTTCCGGCAGGCTGTATTGGGACAGACCATCCCCCTGGCTACCCTCACTTTCATAAAGATTCTCCCCCAGAGTGTTCCCTTGCCTTTGTAAGGGACGGGGTCAGACTCTGTCCTGTGTAGCTCTGAGTCTTCTGATTATCTGTTGGTATTAGCTTATTCAGTAGCAAATTGCCCAGTTTTGGATAGAACAAAGCTTCAAGAAGGCCTGGTTTTGGAAAAGATTATAGACCCTTGGTGCTTTGTTTTTTTCCCCCCGTATGGAATCAGGTATATTTTCATTTCAAGTCCTCCAGTGTGGCTTGCTTTTGTTGTCTGACCAGCTAGTGACAGATGAGCTGTGAAACACGAGTGTCTAAGAACGGATGCCCTTTGAGCAGTCCTTAAAAGCTTTTAGAGAGCTTCTTTGTGGTAGATAGAAACTGGAGGATTTCTCACAGGGGCTAGAGATGAATTTCCTTGTGAACTGACCCTTGATGAGTGTTGTTACCCATGATAAATATGCTTCCCTTTGGAGCACTTGCTGAGCTCTCTCTCAGGTATTAAGAAAGCACTATGTTACTGAGGTTTGAATACTAATATGTTGTGAAGACAGCCATAGTTTGAACATTTTTAGAGGAAATAGTAAAAATACAGGAAGTTCAGTACTGTTGATTCAGAACCGTTTTCTGTGATGCAGTTTATAATTGGAATCTTATCAGATTTCACTTTGGCCGAGTGGTGTCTTCATTTTCAGGGAATGAGGTGATTGTAAACATGAGACATAGTGGTACTGTGAACTCTGCATTGCTGTTTGGTGCTTGTCTCTTTGCTTGTTGGTGTTTTGAGAAGAGACTCGCAGGATAGATGCGTAGAAGGTTGGTTTGGGCTTCTTAGCTGAGCCGAGTGCTTCCTAGAACCACTCACCATCTGGGTTAAATAACTGCACTGTTTTCATGACTTGCATCTTCCATTGGCTTCTGGTTTCCAGGAAGTTATATGGAGTTTTCAAACTTTGACGAAGTTTATTGAATGACCTCATAAAATAAGCTCCCTGGATAGAAAGGCTTATTCAGACCTTCCTTTTCAGGCTACTAATTATCTGATCTGCATTTTATTATGTGTATGCTGATCTGTGAAGAGATGACAGTGGGCAGGGTATGAAGATTGAATCGTAAAGGGAGAAGCTCCCTTTTATGCTTGCACTGTTGGTATGTTGGCTGCTGTTGTGCCCCTTGCCCCTTCCCTCCCCATTTCTGTCCTAAAGGAACTTGGGACAGGAGATAGGCCCTGGCTGTCACTTGAAGTGCCAGGGCTTCTCTGACAGACTTACTTAAGAGGAGACCTTTCCTCTTCCCTACCAGGCATGTCTAACCTTTTGACATTGTGACACAGTGTCATCTACAAAGTAAACATTTGAGAACCATGCAGTTAGAAAAAAAAAATCATACACACATGCAAAAAACCCCTCATAGTCTCTTAAATTACTATTTTATGTTGAGAAGCATTTATAGCCATCCTTAGCCACCTGTGGGTTGTGGGCTGTGGGTTGGACAGACGTGGACCATCCTAGGAGTGATGATGTGGACAAGACCATCTCTTTGTGGATTAGTGGATTATCTTGTTCACATAGAGCCTTTGTTTCCAATTATGTGTGCTCCCCCCCCCCCCGTCTGTCCTGAATGAGTGAGGGAATAATAATCACTATGCCATTTATAAGATGCTCCTTATCAAGAGCTGTCACTGGTGTCTTCCCAGGATTCTAGGATCTTTAAACATGAAAATTAGTATTAGTATTACAGTGTATGTACATGTGTGTGCGTGTGTATGCACGTGCACATGTTACAGTATGCATGTGGAGGCCAGAGGACAGCTTTCAGGTACCTGTTCTCTCTTTGATCTGGGGATTGGAGTTAGGTTGTCATGTTTGTGCAGCAAGAGCTTTTACCTGCTGAGCCATTTTACTGTTCAAATTCCAGGTTTTAGACCAGAGTAGAAGTAGAAGAGGAAACATTTTGGGGACTGCTCTCTCAACTTTATTGCTGTCCTTGGAATGGTGGTAGAAATGGCATAAATAAGGCTCCTACCTGAGCAGAGATTCACTCCCAAATAGTAACAGCACTAAAAGCTCTGCCTTGAACTGGCATTAAGGCAAGTACTTTGCAGACTGGAAGGAGACAAGCAGATGGGGTAGTAGTTGTTATTTATGATGATTAACCTCTAGGTGGTTCCTGGGGGGGGGGGGCTTCCCATGTCAGGGAGTGGGATGAGCTACAGAAAGCAGTCAGAGCACTGGCAGGCACGTGGAAGTGCTATAAAAATGGTGGCAGATATTGTGCACAAGGAAGCTGTAACTGAGCGGAGAGTGGTGGAGGCCAGTGCTGCTGGTGGTGTCTGGAGAGCTCTGAGGCCCGTGTTAGGCCTATGCTAGTTAATCCAGACCCTTTCTAGGAGGCCCCGAAGTGTGCTGTCAGTTGTCTGTATTTCCTCCTCGTGTCCTTGGCCAGACTGAGGTTAAGTGCCTAAACAGTTTTATTGAAGACATGAAGTTGCTTTGATGCTGATTGGGTTCTGGAGTAGGCAGTTTTCCCATGACACTTCTGTTTTGTATTTCAGCCTTGGGCATTTCCTGCTCGAGAATTCCTTCGCAAGAAGCTGATTGGGAAGGAAGTCTGTTTCACGATAGAAAACAAGACTCCCCAGGGACGAGAGTATGGGATGATCTACCTTGGAAAAGGTGAGCAGCAAGAAGAGTGGACTCATTTCTCTTGGAGCCTAAAGTTCATCCAAGGATCAGTTTTGATTTGGCAGAAGGCCAGAATGGGCCCCTGTTGTGCGTTAACTCTAGGAAAGTTGCTGTGGGTTGTATGGGAATTCCTGCTGGGCACATGCACATAAGAACAGAGACACACCTCCAGCAGTCCAGATCCTTGTTCACCCCTGTGCTTTCTTGGATTGGTGTAGGACCTGTGGCTTACTGTAGCATTCTTCTTCCAGTAGAGGCAACTCAACAGCTCTGTGCTTTGGGGTCAGAGTGCTAATTGAATTCCTATAGATTTCCTATATTGCATTCTGTATTCTTTTATCTTGTAGCTTTTCTTTCTGGGGACTCTTTAGCAAAAGAAGATCTGTTTGGGGCCAGTGGTTGTTATTTTAAAAATCTGTCTTATTGTTCGAATATTTTAGAATGAAAATAGGCTTTTGAATTGGATGGCTGGGGTTAGAATTCTGACTTTCCCATTCTGTATCCCTTTACCCTTTACTTCTACAAGCCCTAGTTTCTTCATTTGTAAGCTCCTGAGAGTTTAAAGGTATGTAAAGCAACCAGTTTTGACGTGGTCTACATCATCATTAACTTTGTGTGTGCTGACACATGCTCATATGCACATACAAACACATTTTTAGCTAGGTCAAATGATTCATGGAATATTAGGTGTGGTCTTCTTTGGATTGGATAGAGGTAATATAAAAGTGGGGAATAGAGTTTTGAGTGGGCAATGGGACAGTGAAAGACTTAGTTAAATGTTTTCTAGACAATAGCTAATGACATTTTTTAAAAGAGAAAGCCTGCTTAATCTGGACCAACACAAAGATTTAGTCTTAAATGTGTTAATATAAAAAAACAAGTTTATCAGGATAAATGTATAAGAAATGTGTTCATTATCCCTTTAGACACTCACACAATTTACTTTCAACTTCACTTTAAAGGGAAATATGCCAGTGTCACAGCAGTTTAAATACCTAAATAGTTTTGGAGTAGATTTTTTTTTATTAAGCTAACTGGTTAATTAATTAGAAGTCTTCCTAATATCCTAGCAACTTAGATTATCTGTTTGACTTAAATAGTCAATGCCTGACTCTAGGCCAGAATTAGAAGGTAAGCATAATGACATCCCATTAAGACTGAACTTTAAAAAAAAAAAAAAAAAAAAAAAAAAAGATGTCAAAAAGGATGAAGACGACCTTGGCATTTATGGCACACTGTGCCCAGAGCAAACATCCATTCATTCTCATGGTTTTGCCTAATCACACAGAAGGAGATAAATAAAATTTTTATATTATTTCTTTAAAAACAAACAAACAAACAAAAAGACTGAGTTTACCCAGCCAGTGGTGGTACACACCTTTAATCCCAGCACTTGGGAGGCAGAAGGAAGCGGAACTCTGAGTTTGAGGCCAGCCTGGGCTACAGAGTGAGTTCTAGGACAGGCTCAAAGCTACACAGAGAAACCCTGTCTTGAAAAACCAAAAAAAAAAAAAAAAAAAAAAAAGGAAAAAACAAAAGAAAAAAAAGACTGAGCTTAATTGTAGAAGTTTTAGAAGAGTGAATTGAGAATGGCAGTGGAGCCATCTTGTTCAGGTCTATTGGAATTTTTTTATGGAAGGTTGGGGAGTAGAACTTGTGATTAGCCTAGAACTTACTGTAGAAAGATGATTAGTCTTGACTTTTTAGGACTGGAACTTGCGATATAGATCAGGCTGCCCAGGAACTCAGAACACCTCCGCCTTCTGATTGCTGGGATTTAAGCGTATGACGCCAAGGCTTAGTCCTCTAAGATAAAATAAGATAGTTTTCTACCAGCTCCAAGATACTATTCGTTTGTAACCCCCTTTATTCATAATTTGATAGATAACATCCAAGAATGAGATCCTTGGCTTCTAGATATGTTTACTTTTCTTCTTTCCTTTCTGTCTGTCACATTTTGCTGCTTCCTTTGAAGCTTCAGTCTAAGGGAATGTATTTTTCTCCTTTCAGGAGAAATATTCCGTGTTAGTTTTCTTGAAAAAAGCAGTTCAAGGAAGGGAAGGTTCGCTTAGATTTGGCAGTCTGTCATGGCTGGGAAGACACGGCAGCAGGACCATGAGGTGACTGGCTGATCACATCTCATCTGTGGTCAGGAAGCAAGGGAGCAGGGAATACTGGTGCTCAGCTCACTTTCTTTTTTTCCCTTTTATTTGAACAGTGATCCCACCTGTTGTTGCCACCCAGATTGTGGGTAGCTGTTCCCTCCTCACTTTGGCTTCCCTGGAAACATCTAGAGTTGTGTCTCCTGGTGATTCTAAGTCTGCTTAAGTTGTCAATGAAGATTAACCATCACCCACTGAGAGCTCACTTTCTAAAAGTGTCAGCATTTCATAGTGTTCTGTAACAAGAACGTTTCTGAGAGCTTGGGGATATGTTGTTGATAGTGGTTTATGGTTTCTCACTGGTTTTGTGCCTGGGCTTCATTCTTTGCTATCTTCTGACTTTTTGGCCTCTTGGTGCACACCTTTTCCTTCACTGTTGCATCTTTTGACTGGACTCTCCACTCTAGAATTCTTGTGTTTTGAGGAAACCATTGTAATATTTATTAGTATTAGTGAAATCAGTGTTTGGATTTAACAGTAACCTCAGGGCAAAGGCTGAGGTTCTTAGCTGCAGAACCTTGAGAGTCCTTTGTATAAACATTGTTCTTAACATTTTTTGGTAGAAAAAGAAATATGCAATTTGCCTTTGTAGAGACATGTGTTTTCTAGTGACGAGGCATTAGAGATGTGTGCATTTATGTGTATGTATGTACATATACTTGTTAGTGCTTGAAGTCAGGATGTAGTATACCAGATAGATATAATTCTTGCAGAATTTCATTCTGTGCTGATATTACCTATCAGCTAGACTGCTGTGTTACAGTTTATCTGGGAACTTGCTCTCTGCCATATTAAAGATTTTTATGAAGTGATTTCTGCAAAGATGTCTTCTTTTATCGTTTTAGCCGACAAAGATTTAAGAGACGTACCAAGACTAAAAGCTTTTTCAATAGTATGGAAATGCAATTAATGTTTCAGGTGGAACCTAATGCTTAAGTGGAACCTTAATCAGGTTAAGTTTTATGTGTACCATCTTTTTCTTTCCTGTCCTGATGGCTGCTCTGTAAAAGACAAAATCTAGACACTGTCAGTCAGTCAGTCAGTCAGTCTTAAGCTGTGTGGCTTGTCTTAGTGGCCTTTGGAGTAGAGAATATGACATGGAGAGGAATTGGACTTTCTGGCATAAGTGTGATAGATGGCACTAAATGAGTTTATCTGCCTTTTTCTAATTCCTGACTCCGCCCTGGTTGGTGATAGCACACATTATTTAATTCTTGCAGGAAACCAGTGGAGCAAGTGCAGTCCTGATTAGAGGGACTACACAGGGTACAGGAGGCTGGATGTGTGTTCAGTGGCAGGTTCATCTTCGTGGCTGTTTTCCTGAGCTACCTGGCATGTGTGAGTCTCCTGTGGCTCCCACGATTGCTTTTGGCCTAGGAATACTCTAGAAAATTAGAAACAAAGTCCTGGGAAAAAAGGTTGTCCAAGAGACTAGATGTTCTGGAAGTTTCCTGAGAAGCCCAGTGCTGCATTTCTGCTGGTACCTTTCTCCATAGTATCTCCCTCCTGAAGAGTGAGGATGGTAGTGGCCCATCCTGTGGGCTGTTGCTAGCAGAGGCAGGTTTGGCTCTGGTGGTTCATTTCTTTCCTCAGATACTAATGTGGTTCATTTCCCTCCTCAGATACTAACGGGGAAAACATTGCAGAGTCACTAGTTGCAGAAGGCTTGGCCACCCGGAGAGAAGGCATGAGAGCCAATAAGTAAGTATGCAGCACTCACGACGTTCTTTGAGGCACCAAGAGGTTGGTAGCCATTGTAAACTGTTTTACTTCATTTCCTTCCTGTTTTTTTCCTACAAGATGGATAACCTCAGGTGCTTTAATCTCTTTTGAGATCTTCTTGCTCCTGGATTGTTTTGAGTCAAGAGGTCACTAAACATTTACTAATGGCATTTGATTTATGTATACCTCCTTTAAAAACAGACCTGGAGACTAGGCAGGTTTGTGGGTTTTTTGTTTGTTTGTTTTGTTTTTTATTCATGAGTTAGTAGGTCTTAGACAATAGATATGCAATTCCAGAGTATCTACCCAGCCAGCCAGCCAGTCAGCCCAAATATTGAGCCTCAACTGTGTATTAGGGTTCTATGCACTGAGAATATAGCAGTGAATAGACTTAGGCTGTGCTAGCATTCTAATGAGGAGGTAGACAATAAAACGATAGGCTGTCTCATCTGGTGTAATGTAAGGAACACTGCAGTGAAAAAAAGCAGGGGGAAAAAAAAGATTCTGCTTTGAATCTGTTTAATTGACAGGGCTACAGTTGTTCTGTTTTGAAGGTTAGTAAAAACTCTTTCCTGACCCTGTGGTCTTGAATCTGTAGATACTTCATTAATAGATAAAAGTGTATTTGTCTAGCCAATGGCAGTGTGAACTTGTTAGAATACACACACAGACACAGACACAGACACAGACACACACACACACACACACACACACACACACACACGGCTTATAGTACATAAATCATGTTCAAGTTCACTAGTATTCTCAGTAGGAGGGTGGATTGCAGCTGGCTTTAATTAACACTTTAGTCTCTGAAAAGTGATATGCTACATCAGTAATTTGGAGGCTATAAACATGCTATTTAAAACATTAAGTCCTTGCTATGTTATATGACTGCAGTAGCCAAAGAAAAGACTTTGGATAAATATTTGCATTAGGTATACCCATGATGAGAATGAGCCAAAAGCACAGTTACACCTTTTGCCTTCTTTCTGTCCTCTGAGACTTGGGACCAGGTCAATCATCATGTACCTGCAGTCCTTTCTGATTATAAGGAGACCTTTGCTGAACTCTGTAATTGTTGTGTGTTGCCTGTGGGAATTGGTTGAATTAAGACATTTGTTTTAGGTGGTGTTTTTGGAAGCACGCCACAGTTCTAACTTAAGGACAATTTATCTCTGGCACTGATTACTTGTGGCGATGTGTGAAAGGAATTTTAGCACACTTTGTGTATGAATCTTGGGCAAGGTCTTTGATTGGTTTTTTTTGTCTTTCGCGCGCAATTCTCTCTTTGTGTTTAGTTTGCACCTGTGAATTCATCGCCACTAGAAAATGCAAAACCTCTCTCTAGTCAGATGTGAGCTGAGTTTGCTCATACCATGTTGAGTGACTTACTATTGCTGTTTGTCTTTCTATTCTCCCTTGACCATACCTCGAGGAGGACTAGGTTCACAAGGTCGGCATGTCCAGACATCTTTTAATTGTTTGGATATATATTACGCTGTTTTCAACTTACCTCTATCTTGTACCTTACTGGCTGTCGCTATTCTGCTAGATCAATTTAAATTGAAAGTAGATGACACATAGTTTTAAAGTAAACTGGTGCCGCAACAAATCTAAGTTTAGCGTGGCCTCACGAAGTCGAATAGTTTGAGTACGCGAGGGGATGAGCAAATAGCCTCATCCATCGCTGCTCTATATGTCTTATGGTTTCTTCGCATCACTCGCTCGACAGTAGGAGAGATGACAGGAGTGCTACAAAGGAAACTTCTCATCCACGAGCGGTGAAGAGAGATTCTAGAAGAGAAGAAAGAGGAGGCCTGACAGGACACCAGAGAGTGGAAGAGTTTATATAATAGTGTTGGTATTTTGATGTCATGCCTCCATGGTTCTTCCTAGGTCGTTATAGATACATCTGTTGCATATAGCTTGTATTTTTCTCTATGTTTAGTTGTGTCAAGAGGTGTCGAATAGTGTAAACTTAGTCATTTTCTTTGCACTACTCCCTCTGCTTAGAAGTAATTTTCTATGTTTGGTTTGAGATTTTCCTTTATGAGGGCTGTACTCCTGTTGTTTCCTGCTGATTGAAGAAAGCTTATTTTCAAACTGCCATTATGCCTCAGTATGACTTTGGTATGTTCTTTGATATAGGAGTCTTATGCAGAGTACCATAATAATTATTGCTGTAGTTCAGCAAGGTTCAATACTATGCACATTGTTAGGAGAAGCAGTGCTTACACTTGGGTCAGAAGAAGAGATGGTTAGCACCGCAGCTAGCCAGCCACTAAGTGCAGACTGAGCGTATTACTAGCGCTTAGTTGCCGTCTTTGGATTAATACAGCTCACGTAGACAACGTGATATATGAACAGCGTGGGCTTTAGCTCACTATATACCAGTGGACGCACAACCAAACTAACTAAAAAACAGATAATCACCGCACACTAGATGAGTACCACCGTGTCTGAGGGAGAGGCATGAGCTTCTGGAATCTGGGATGCTTAAGCATTGAATGCTTGGTGAGCTATTCCCTGCGCAGTGATCTCCCCTTTTGAGAGCCATATACTTGTTCCCTCGCTCTCTCGATCCTACAGTCTTAGACCTGTTCCTTGGCTCTGGCAAGGCCCACCATGCTCTAGCTTCTAAAGATTTGAATATACAGGTATTTTTGAAAAGTATTCAGACCAA
The DNA here is from genome assembly GCF_004664715.2 of Peromyscus leucopus. NCBI lineage: Eukaryota > Metazoa > Chordata > Mammalia > Rodentia > Cricetidae > Peromyscus > Peromyscus leucopus. The sequence continues at coordinate 59,682,403 of NC_051065.1, read as the reverse complement.
AAAGAGATGTCGCGCAGGGATTAGACTTTTGGATGCTTTTCTTCTAGATATGACCACTGTACAATACTCGTTATAGACGTATGCAGGATTGTTCACTCTAAGACATGCCACTCTCTTATTAGAATTACTCATCATAGTACCTTTATCGACCAGGTAACAGATGGTGGTAATTGTGCGATAGATCTGGAGTTCTGATGAGAGTGTGATTTTCTGGATATACACATAAATGCTTGGATCAATTTCTTTTGTAAGTAGAGAGGTAACCTAGAGATATGAAGAGCCACACCGTGCTTGTACCTGTAACTGACGCACGCCTGTGGGACTTAAGAGTCCTGTGTCTGTGCACAACGTCTCAGACTATACAGCTTTGCCAACAACGCTTGTTTTGCTTTTGTCATATGGCTTCCTATTCCGCTCCCAGCATCAGAGACAAGGGCTGAGCATGGAAGCCACGGCTGTCATCAGAGTGAGTCGAGGAGTAAACAATTTAGCAAAGAAAATGCACTAGGCAGTCGTATAGAAGAGTGGTGTGACTCGCTGATGTGTAGCGGGTAAAAGCGTTTCAACTACACCTCAACAGTCGCACGGGAGTAAGAGCGCTAGCTGTAGGTTGCAGTAATGGAATGCCGTGTTGTGTACCTGAATATCAGCAATCTTATACGGTATTCACTCAAGTATCTGATGTTCAATCCAGTCACATCTTCGATGAAGTTGTGCCTCTCATAGGGCATTCGGTGGAGAGTTGCCACAATGATGTTCAGGAGTGACTGTGCCTGTGGAGTAGTTGTGATAGGCTCCTGGGTCAGAGGAGGGCAGCCTGAAGCGGACAGAACATCTGAGAAAAAGGATGGCACTAGGCCAGAATGCGGTCACCAGTCCCAGCTTCTTCCACTCTCATTAAGAAGCCTCGTCAACTTGTGGTAGACGGAGGGCTGGAGATAGGGAGCGACCGAGCCTCAAGACCTCAGGGCTAGAATCTCCTCTGCTGCTCTTTGCTCTTGCCTTCTATTGTGATCTTGTGATGAGATTCATACAGAGATATCACAAGATAATCCTTCTCGAGATTACTTTCTTTGTTGCCTTACGAACTCTGGGCACGAGGGAACTCCCTAAGTAGGAATAGTGTAGAGAACTTAAGAGGGCTACTACATGGGATAAGAAGAGGCTTGTGAGAGTGTGGAGACATATTTGACTCATATATGCTTAACTACGAAAAGAATGTGGTAGCAGAGGCTAAGCTCCGGTGTTGATACTCAAGTACTTAGGGTACTAAGATGTAACGCATGTTATAGGTATTATTCTCGTCAGAGGTGTAGTATTGCTTTACTAGTTTTCGCGGCATACAAGACTACTGTAAAACTAACGTCCCCTGGGCGCGAAGAGACGTCTGAGCTAGCGTTCTAGACAAAATAGAGTTACTACATAATACTGTTATGTAAATCCACTCTACTAATACCACCCTATTTGATACTGTCTACTCACCGTTAGGTTTTGTTGTCATAGTTTTGAGACCACTTAATTGCTTAGATTAACAGATAGTCATTTGAGAACAAAAAAGATACATCAAGCGAAGCTCCAAATGTGGAGCTGGGCATGACTAGTCCTGAGTATTTCTTGTAAGCCATCCAGTTAGATTTTTGAGAGAGTTTCAGTGTATGTGTCTAGTCATGGGTGCTTGCAGAGGACCAAGTACCACGAAAAGCAGCTTTGTCTTTGTGTTCTCTCGGCGCTGGCACTGCATTCGAAGTGGGTATTTTCCACTTCTGTGAGGGTAGGCTGTGTTCAGCACAGGTATATATATATATATGGAAGAAAGAGAGAGATGGCGATCTCATTCATTACCAAGTGTTTCACAAGGCGCTGGGTAAAGTTACACGCTCAATAGGTCTATGGGTACATTTTGTTATAAAATAGGCCTCTCTGGGATGCAACTTCTCTATCTAATGATGACCAACCACCCTCTAGCTTTAGGTAGATATTTTGTTCTGTTCTATTTAAGATGAATGAAACCCTTATCAACACGCATAGCAATAAGTTCGAAGATTGGCAAGTGTGGTCACGCAGCTACGCGCCTGCCTTTACTCCCATGCATAAATATATCGTAGTTGCTTTTTTAACACTTTTAGAGGAGACAGATGAGTCTATGGGGCACTGTCTAAGAAAGGATTTAAGAGATTGAGAGCAACATACTGGAGGCCTACAGGCAGATATGGGGTTACGGATACCTGGACGGATAGAAAGTGGGAGTATAATTAACAGTATAAGTCCTAGGTCGGCATACTCTCTCTCACTGAGCTTAAGGAAGAGACTTGGGATCTTAGCTCTACTCTCTCTCACAGTTATGAGACACATGCCGGCGTACTTATGATGTGTTGCCAGCTGGCAAGGAGACAGGCTGGATCTCTCCAGTTGGGACTATCGCAGGACTGTATAGTTACCATGCTTGGGTTTAATCTAGCTCATCGAGAGACCACAGTTTATCGTAATATAGATATTTCCAACAAGATAGGATACATAAGGTCGTTTGGTATGGCGGCAGGCTTAACACTAGTGAGGTGTGACCCGTGGATTTGATATAGAAAGCAAATGGGAAGAAAACAGGAAAACAGAGACAGTTACGACGGACATTGCAAGCTTTTGTGGTCTCGGAAAGACTGGTGATGTCGCCTCGCGAATAGCGTCACACTTCTTCTGGACTAGTTTTGCTCTATGGTGACCTAGAGAGCCATGAAATCCCACTCATGAGTCGCATTATCAGGAGATATGTCAGAGGGAGCTCGTTTCTCAGATGAGTTTTGGTCCGTTGATGTAATCTCGGCAAGAGATACTTCTAAGCCCTTAACACTAACAGCGCAGAGGTGGGTTGCTCTCACCCTCCTGTCTTCTGAATAGCACAAAGTGCAACCGCTCTGCGGGACATCGGAGAGTTGAGTGCTCTTACGATGTGTGCTTTCCGCACCATACATGGTTGATAGCTTGACAACGCTTGGTGTGTTAGAGCTAGCGATCGGTAGGTTGTGCCACCATTATCACGCATGGCATAACACGCTCTAGCCCCCACATAGGAGGCCAAACTAGTCTCTTGTGCGAGAAAAAAAGAGGTTATCGGTCTGTTGGCTTCTAGAAGCAGAGTTGCGAAGAGAGAAACAAAGTGATATATACGGCTGAGATCTAAGTTTGTTTATGCCGTCTCAGTCATAATAGGTCTATTGGTAGCGAAAGATATGTGAGCTCATATAGAGAGAGAAGAGATCGAAAGTGCATCTGTGGATAGAGACTGACTCGGTGTATGGTGTTGTCGTAGTCTGCTACTTAGGAGAGTATGACTTGTAATTCGGTTTGACTGCGCGTCTGCTGCACATTACACGGATAATGTGAGTATGTCCAGATCGCACTGGCGAGGAAGAGTTATGTTTAGTAGACTTTACTGACGCTTTATAGGAAACTAGTGCGCGTCTGTTATGAATCATTGTACTTCCTGATGTTTGTGAAACCTGGAGTGCGATGTGGTGTATGGCAAGAGTGTGAAGCCCTTATTATGAGAGCTGCTGAAACTAAAGACGTCTAGTCGTAATTTCCTCATGTTGATACCGTGACCTACCTTCCTTTAGGCTTCGACCTTACAAGCAAACGTATCGAGGACGAAGAGAGTCAGATGGAGTAGTTGAAACACTAAGAAGACCCTATCTTTTGTCTCAGCAAGAAGCACTCGGAAAGTGTTATGCACAGAGTCTTGAGGAGTTTTCGGCGCTTGGTCATGAGAGAGAGCTTCCAATAGAGAGACCATGCTGTCACTCCATATCAGCCAGAGGACCCGAGTATACATTCAATTGCGGTCAACGCTCACAACTGTATCTTATAACTCTTCAGTCCAGTGTCAGTCGTAATTTGTTACACTGTGTATGAGTGGACGTCCTTTGTCCTGTCATAGGTGCTGCTTGTGCAACAGCTTATGCCTGCTACATACAAGTGCAGCTCTACTGAGTGGTGGCTGCTATGCTTTGTACGTGCCACTCGCAGTAGCTCAACACTATTAAATCACAAAAATAACAACACATATATTGGAGAGCAGAATTTTTTAACTCTTTATCTTTGTTAATATTGAGTCCTGAAATTTGACTTGAGCTCTTCTTCTGTTTATCGCATATTGTCCATTTATGTCTATGCTAGATATTGTCTTCACTCAAATTAGCCTGAATTGACGTCTTATGTAGGGAACTTAATCTCCTCTCATCACATATTCTCCTGCCTTCATAAAGGCGCACTAGCTCCTCTTTATACGTTCGCGTTGCGTAAAGTGCCCTACGTCGCGACAAAGCAAGGTCATAACGGGTGATATATCCAGAGACCGCAGTGTACTTCCTTAGAAACAGCCTTTCTTCCATGTCCTAATCTTAATTACCTGGTAACACTTGGCTCTCGTGGTTGCTAGAGAAAATGCCTCATGAATTGTGGCAAATATATGTTAGTGATTGTCTTTATTTTCCTGGTGGTAGGACACTCGCGGTTGGTTTCTTTGTACGCTTTGTGAAAGCTCAGAAAAAGTAAAAGCCAACAAAGAATACCAAGCTAAGAATTTCCATTGACAACTCCAGGAAAACAGCCCATTACTGTGGTGATGCTCGCCTGCAAAAGATTATGGGAATGTTGTCCTATCACTCGTGCCGCATGTAAAAAAGAGAAGAAAATTGTCATAAATTAAAGCTTAAATGATATCTACGAAGGGAATACGTGAGATAGAGGCCATTGGAAAAGAGCACGTTTAGACAGATATGTGTCTTACTGACCGTACATCCTTAATACGAGGCAAGAAAGGCACAACGAGAGCCGCAGGTTTTTGTAGAATTGGCCTGCTGTGAGAGAGAGTGAGGTTGGGCAGTTGTGGTATTTGAGAACAGATGCTCACTGTGGAGGGTGAATCTAACTAGAGTTCAGGGGTGGGGTTGTCTAATACGCGCTGAAACGTACTTAGGCACAGCATCTAATGTTATCATTTAGAGAGTGATGACTAGGGAGAGAGAAAGCTGGAGAGATAATAGATTTTATTGTCTCCTTCCTGATAGCGTTGATAAATCTTTGACCATAGTATATTATAGCTTCTTATGTGGTTATTGTACTCTTAGGACTCTCGCTCTGTTTTGTGAGAGTGGATGTGAACTGGAGCGGGAGAAGTGTGTTGTCTAACTATGTATTTGAAATCATTTTTTAAAATTGTGGAAACGAGGAGTGTTGCGAGCACCTCTTGTGCACATTTGATAGATATATTTGTTGTATTTATTTTGCGAGAGAGAGTTGCCTTGACTTATGATGATCTTACCAAATAAGCTCTCCATCTCACTCGCAATCATCTGCTCAAAGAAATTAGAATAGGAGAATTTGAAGTAACCACACAAGTTAATTCTACGTTGTTTACCTTCACTTGTAGAGGACCAGCCAGACTAACGCTGGGGCGCCGCGATGGAGCATCTGGCAGCTGCACAGGCAGAGGCTGGGTGAGCGCTCTTAGAACTGAGCGCGTGCCAAGGTCATGTCTGTTTCTATTCTGGAAGTTGCTACCTCTCTGGCTATTTACGTGGGGACTGACCAGAAATAGACTTCTGAGTGGTTATGCACTGTGCAGCAGATGAAGACACATTATGCACTATTGTTATTGCACAAAGTGAGAGAAAGGAGAGCAGTTGCGCTTTGACTGTGCTTTTTAGACACTAACGTTTAACGTGTTCTCACCAATTCGCGGAAAGTTCCAGGTGACGCAAGTATCTGCGAGAGCGTACTGCCTTTTCACACTGGTAGCAACGACTATAAGAAGAGCGCAGTGTCCATCTAAGTCTTAATAAGTGAACAGCCTTTGTCGTGCTTTCTCTGAGAAAAGGGGTAGAAAGTGCTGATTCTTATGTGTGGAGCAGAGGAAAGAATTAGGAGGAGTAAGTTACGTCTTCTAGAAAAGATTAAAGCAGCCTCCATAAAACTACTGCCTCCTAACCGCACACGAGCTATTGAAAGAGTGTCAAATTACGCATTTCACTGCCAAGTCTAATACATTTATTCTGTCTCCTATGTTTAACGTTATGAAAACGTTGCGTGTGTCTGGGTGTTGTTGAGGATACTTATGAGGCAAAGGTGACTCTGCTGTAGACGATAGGTATGTCATATCATAATGGCATCCGATGCTTTCTTGTGGGTGTGATTTGTGCTCTTATTGAGAACTGTAAGCTCATGCTTTTGTGTCGCCACTATTCTTATTGTATACACTTGTATATGGTTATACCAAGCTAGAATAGTGCTTTCTTAAGTTGCACGTGTTTGCTGTGGTCAGGAAATGAACGGTCAGAAAAGTGATAAAATGAAAAATGATGTTCTTGGGGGGTCAATAATGTGTGAGCTATGTGTGGGTCTGTTACTTCTGTGCCTGTTGTTGTGTCTTAGAACGGTCGAGCGTGAATCAACTGAAGCTGCTCCTTGAAGGAAGGCTTTGGGAGAGCAGACAGCTTGTGTGGACTCGGTGCGAGCTGCCCTTGCAGTTTAAAACCAACCGGGGTGGCAGAAAAGCTGAGGGCAAAGCTGAGAGGTAAGCGCCTGTTCCAGGGCACCTTGCTAGTATTCAGGGAAGAGAGATCTTGGCCGATGGGTTCCTGCTTCCAATCTGTGGTACCTGATGCTGTTTATTTCAGGAAAGTGGTTAATCGTGAAATATAATCTTGCCCTGGATGAGCGAAGATGGGCTAGAAGGTCCTAAATCATCAGTTTGATGGTTGTATTGGAGTATGGAAATATGATAGAGTAATGAGACGAGAACATTACTCTTAGGGCGTTAATCGTTATCAGATAATTGCTTGGCGGGTATTCGTCACACAGAGAATAGGATAGTGTCTTATGAATCGCGGGTGGTGATACGATGCCATATATATATATAATGGTATAGGCCCAAATCAGAGAAGACAACTTAAAGTGTTTGAGACAAATGCTGCTCTGTTTCTTTCTTCTCTCAGTCCAAACACTGGGTATTCCTGGGATTGACACGCTGTGCATCAGCGCCTCCACGCCAATTAAATAGGAATTGCAATAATCTATAAAGAGAAATGCGCTAAATTGTGTCAGCGGCAAAGTTTTCATTATAAGAAGTTTTCACTTTATGCTTCTCATCCAGATTGATAAAGCTTATATGCCCTATCTCACCAGCCACAGGCCATTAATAGGACCTTTACCTTTAAGGAGATTTTTGTTGTTTGAGCTCGTTGTGTAGTTTTGTTTGTTTATGTCCTGAAAGGTCAGCAGAGGTAGACACAGAGGAAGTACAGTGACAGTTTAGCGGTCACAACATCTCTAGCTGTACCTAGGAAACTGCTCGCATCTGCTTGGTATCTGAGTCCTATTGCGCGTGTCTCCTCATAGCGCCTTTCACTCTATGTATGGATCACTAGCCCATCAGGCTAGTCTCTTCTGCACATGCCTAGGCGGTTTCCCCACGATGATCCGTCCGTGCTGTGAGCCAACAACATACACTTGTGTGGGCCACTGCCGCCTGACTCTTTTTAAATGTTTTTAAGTCACTTTTCTCTAGGTTCCTCTCTTAAGTGTTCTGTTTTAGGTGTTTGAAATGAAACGAACTCGAGACTCATTTCAATAAGACGTGAGCTATGATGGAGAGGTGGAGCCTGTGGGTCTTAACTAGAACCAGCTCATAGCAGCTGATTGCTCTGATTTATTTGCAAGTGTGTTTAAATTATACGTGCTAATACATTCCTGAGGTGATGATAACCTTCCACAAGACATGACGTTCTAAAGACTGGTAGCTTGTTCAGGTATCAAGGTCATGAGGAGCTAGATGTTTAGCTGAACTCACATTTGGTAGAGTAGATGGAAGACAATACAGCAGGCACCTGGAATTACTGAAAGGGAACAATGCCACGCAAACCTGAACCTCCAGTTCCACAACAGTGGTGAGCAGAAGTAGAAACTTGAGTCTTTGTGACAGTGGACTGTCCTTAAGTTTCCTGGCATAGAACCTTAGCTCAGAATCTTAAAATTACACTGGTTTTGTTAATTTGCTTTTTATCGTTCAGATATACAGCTAAGGAAAAAGAAAAAGAAAAGAAAATAATGATTCTAGTACTCGTTAGGTCTTTTCTGAGGACTTTTACATCCTTCTGAGTCTATAAGCACAGACATTTGCAAGTTTTTCTGGAAACATTTTAATCTGTGTCATTTGATAGGATATATTTGACAAATATATCTTGTCTGATGAAAAGCCAGAGAGTTTACTTAACTTTTTAAAAGTTATATATTGTCTGGCAGTGGTGGTGTATGCCTTTAATCCCAGCACTTGGGAGGCAGAGGCAGGTGGGTCTCTGTGAGTTTGAGGCCAGCCTGACCTATAGAGGGAGTTCCAGGACTGGCTCCAAAGCTACACAGAGAAATTCTGGAAAAACAAAACAAAACGCTGTATATTGTGCCATAATTTAATTGGAAAGATACAGTAGCCTTATACATGATAAAGTGCTTTAAATACTTGTGATTATTCTATTATGCTCATTTTCTTTCTTGCTTTGGTTCAGAAACTTCTATTTTCTACTCATTACTGCTCTAAGTTCTTATTTTGGTTGATAAATTTTCTTGACATTTGTTTCAGTTCCTGCCTGTCTTTGAAGACAGTGAGTACAATTAAAATAATATCTATGTTTTCTAATAGCTGTAGGAGACTATAGATTTTTTAAAGTCACTGCAAAACAGACTTAGATCAGAGAATACAAATCATATCTCACTGCATGATTGCATCCCATATCTGAGCTACTTGTATTGTGGGTACAATTATATTCTCTCTGTGGAAATGCTTTATGTATTTTACAACTACTACATCCTTCTTTGTCTTTTTTCTATTTTAGTGCAGCTTAAAAGAATGGTTGCGATACTGTTCTCAGAAATAATAGTTCTTTCCCACTGCACATGCATCCACTATTCATAAATAGTTTAAAGCAGCTGTTCATTGATTTTTTTTTTTTTTTTTTTTAAATCTTTGCACATATTCGATTTCCCACTCTAGGTCTGACTCAGGAAATAATCTACTGGGTTTAGTATTTTGAAATGAATTTCTGACAACATGGTTTTGAAGTTTCATTAATGAAAATCTGCAGATTTTGTCTTATTTTTCAAGTACAATTTAGATAGATATACTGTGTTGATGTTTTCTGACTTGAATCTGTTAGCTGGTAACCCTTTTACAATTCAGATGGCAATCAGGCAGACCTCTGATTCTTTAAAAATGTTTTCATGTGTATCTTCTTGTTTAAGAAAATAGTTGCTCTGGGCGGGCAGTGGTGGTGCTTGCCTTTAATACTAGCAGTTGGGAGGCAGAGGCAGGCGGATCTCTGTGAGTTTGAGGCCAGCCTGGACTACAAAATGAATTCCAGGACAGGACAGCCAGTGCTGTTACACAGAAAAACCCCGACTCAAAAAACAAACAAACAAAAGAAAAAAAATGAAAAGAAAATAATTACTCTGTATTATAGTACTCAGTCAGAAGATACTAGATAAAGTAAAGGGCTAATTATTTAGGGGGACCTGTGCTCTCTGAGCTCTAACAGCTGAATACTGGGATCTCAGTGGGCCATTCATAAGTTTATTAGGTTCATGCATCTTTTTTTTCTATATGCTGCACACATTACATTTGTAGTCAGGTTTTGTTCAGGTTTAACTATGGTTTTTCTTCTGGATCTGTCCATGGGGTAGGGTAGTAGGATTTTCTTGTATTACCTGCTCCTGCAGTGCTGCTGGGTTCAAGTGAAATGGACTGGTCTGTGAATGATCTTGTGTTCTTGCTTTGTTGCCAGGTTTGCCAAGGAGCGCAGGCTGAGAATATGGAGAGACTATGTGGCTCCTACTGCTAATTTGGACCAAAAGGACAAGCAGTTTGTTGCCAAGGTGAGTCATTCTTAGCATTTTGATATGCCGAGTAGACATCGCCAGGCCAGTGGTAATGCCAGATTCTGAGTAATTAGAAATGCTGTCGCTTTTGACTATTTCAAGAGGAGCTTTCCCACCGTGTGTGTGTGTGTGTGTGTGTGTGTGTGTGTGTAGGGTGTGTGTGTGTGTGTGTGTGTGTGTGTGTGTGTGTGTAGGGTGTGTGTGTGTGTGTCTGTGTGTGTAGGGGGTGTGTGTGTGGGAGTGTGTGGGGGTGTGTGGGGGTGTGGGGGTGTGTGTGTATGGGTGTGGGTATGTGGGTGTGTGTATCGTTTCTCATTGTAAATTAGAGTAAGTTCATTATAAGTTCTCAGATTAAATTGTAGGCATTACTAGCTCAAAATAGCTCTCATATTTGAGATACCTTTTTATTTGCTTTGCTTTACAACTGGCACTCTGGGATTTCCTGTGTCCTCAGCTTTCTCTTCATTCTCTCTGGAACTATTGTGGTTTCAATATTTTTCCTGCCCTGAATTCTTTATTGGCTGATGTGTGTTGGGGTGGATTGCTTGCTTCCCAGGGAACTAGAGCTGTTGAATAAATTAAGTGGTTATATCACCAGTACTGTGCAAAAGATTTTCCTTTTAAGGTTTCAGTAATTTGAGTGGTAGAGTTCTATACTTTCCCAAATCCTATGAAGCTTTCAGTCTGTTTTTGCTTTTGCTAAGAGGCACTGAAGATTTTGTCTATTTATAGGCGAAGGGTGGTTAAATATCCTCACTTGTGGACAGTGACTCTCTTTATCACTTAACCATGAATTTAGGTTGGAAAGTCACTAGGTGGCACTGTCAGCTTGAGAAATCCCCAAACTATCTTAAAATGGTAAAATTCTGAGGAATTGGCTGATTTGTTCTCTCTCTCCTCTCTCTGCGCCTGCCTGCCAGCCAGCCTGTCTGTCTGTCTATCTCTGTCTTACCATGCTCAAAGTACTGGGTTACTGAGCTCAGCTGGCCTCTTCCCCTCCGTAGCAAGTGTCTAAGTAGCTGTTAGGTGATGGTAATCATTCTCGTTAGTGCACATGAACAGGTTTTGTCCAAGGGGACATAGTCCCCAGTGCATCTTCCATATCTTGGAATGGACCTTTGCTTCCTTTCTCTGATGAATATGCTGTTGTGCACTTGGACATGGGCTGTTTTGCCATCTTGAAGCTCATTTAGTTTTGTTTATATGTCTTATAAGGAAGACTGTATCTACGCAAAGGACGACCATCTGCTCAGCAGGGAAATGGGTCTTCAGTATGCTAACATCACTGAGAGGCTATATACCAGTGATATAGATGAAAGATGAACCTAGCAGATCCTACTGAAGTAAACAGTTGGAACTAATAACCTTGCCTTTTTTTTTTTTGAGGCAGGGTCTCACTCTTGTTGTTGATGTTTGCTTCCATCTTGCAATGGTCCTTGCTCAGCTTCAGGGTGCTCGGATTACAGGGACATGTTTATCTTAAATGTGACTCTGTTGTCAACTTGAAAAGGGAAAAAATGGCTCTTTCAACATTCTACTTTTTAAGTTCGGGACTCTTTGCTCTCTGGGTTTTGTTTTTTAAACACAATGAGTATTTTAATCACTCCATTGAATTTTTATTTATTATGTTGTCCAAGTGGGGTTTATGAAGGATAACCATCTCTCTAGAACCTTGATGTAAATTTAGGTCATTTGAATTACTTAGAAAATTATCTTTATGGATAGAAAAAAGACTTTATGTTTTCTTGAGCTTTAAAAATTCTTGAGCATCGTTTTGGTGTGTGAAAGAGGGCCAAGCACAGAGAAGGTAAGTAAAGCCCACATTCTTCTTGAAGGATTGTAATAGAGCTTTGCCTCTCCACTCGGCTCTTCATACTGCCCATCTCAAGATTGGCAAACCATGGGCCCATGCATCAAGCATGGCTCTGCCCTTAGTCGTGCATGACTTGTGGATTTTTTAAAGGAAAAGACTGTTGTGTGGCATATGAAAGCTCTGAAATTAAGCTTCACTGTCATGAGTAAATGGGGGTATAGCCAAGTGTACTTGTTAGAGCACTATCTGTAGCTCTTTTTCTTCTTTGTAGACAGTCTCATTATGTAGACAGGCTGGCCTCGAACTCACAGACATCTACTTGCCTCTGCCTCCCAAATGCTAGGTTAAAAGGCTTGTGCTGCCATGCTTGCTAGTGGCTCTTCATACCCTACTATCAGATTGTTACTGGGGTATGTAGTTGGTACTGAGCTGTTGAATCAGTTGCAGAGCATGAAATATGTACTATCTGGCCCATTACATAAAATATGATGGGCCTAGAGCTATGCAAATTGTGTCTGTGCTTTTCTCATTGTTGTGACCAAATATCTGACAGAAAACTTGAGAGAGGAGTGGTGTGTTCTGGCTGATGGCATCCTGGCTGGACAGGCCTGGCCCCAGCACTAGCTTGTGCATGGAGTTAGTAGCATGTGGCAGGCTCTGCACAGGGGCTGGAATAGGAAGCAGAGAGTTTATGTCAGATTTGAACCACCAGTGTATATAACCTTCAAGGCCCACTAGTGACCTACATCTGCCAAGTAAATGCCACCTCGCAAGGGTCCTCTAGCCACCCAAATCAATACCGTCATCTGGGGACCAAGCATCGAAACATCAGCCTGTAGGGGACATTACACACTCAAACTGTACCACTCACCTTGCTCAGAGAACCTTGATGAGACATGAGGAGCTTGAGAGGAACACAGTCCAGGTAGTTCTTTCATGAAGAAAGAATGGCTCAAAAAGGAACAGTGTTTGATACAATCTTATTATCTACTGCAGATTGGCAGCCGCTTTGTTTTTTTGAGACGAAGTCTATTGTAGTTGTAATTTTGAGCTCATGATCCCTCTGCCTCTACCCGCCACGTGCTGGGATTATAGGCATGTGCCACCATGCCTGGCCATGTCAACTGCTTGGAACATTTGGCTCTTTCATATTTCTGAATACAAGGTTTATTTATTATTTCTTCTTTGTAAGCGTAACTCCTTTCTTTCATTCTGTGAAAGAAAATACATTTCGATTTCTCATTCAAATACAGTTATTCACATGGACGTACACACGGTCTTCTCCATTTTCCAGTATGATTATGATTTTAAATTAATAGTATTTATCTTGTAAATGCTAATTACTTTATTTATTTATTTATTTATTTTATTTTTTATTTTTTATTTTTGGTTTTTTCGAGACAGGGTTTCTCTGTGTAGCTTTGCGCCTTTGCTGGAGCTCACTTGGTAGCCCAGGCTGGCCTCGAACTCACAGAGATCCGCCTGGCTCTGCCTCCCGAGTGCTGGGATTAAAGGCGTGCGCCACCAACGCCCGGCTGCTAATTACTTTATTAAGAGCTATATTGCATAGTAAAGCTAATTTTCATTTCCTATACTTTTTGTTTTCCCTGAAGTTAGTAATTTTTGAAAACATTTACATGCACATATATTATGCATATTATTAATTCACCTCTCAAATTCTCTACCTGTCTAAATTTTTTCTCAAAACATTCATTCGGTTTGCTGATCTTACTTCAGTACTTCTGTCTTGAGATGTAGGCAGTGCTGCTCTGGACTGATTGACTGCTCTTTCTCCCATGATGAGTTTCACCTTTCGATTTCATCGTAGGAGTTTTCTTTGCTTCCTCTCAGATTAGGACTATGCTTGTTAGATCCTGTGGCTTTTTCTTGTTGATTTGTTGTATCACTTCGGTGGCACATTTGTTCTTCATGAGAACAGACTGCTGGAGGTAAAGTTTTGAAGCTGTTCCTCTCTATTTCCCATAACCACTCAGTTGATAATCAGTGGGTATGTATCAGATGCCGTTTCCCATGAGAATTGATACAGTATTGCTGAGTTGTCATTTAGTTTCTATGGTTTTGTTGTTGTTTGTCTCCCCCTTCCCTTGTGATCTGAAATGACTGATATTTTCATCCATGTATGAGTCTTTTTCTCTCTAGAAGGAATTACCAAAATCTTTTTAAGCCTAGTATTTCGTCACGTCATAATCATGTGACATTGTGCTTCAGTGTTTAGACCTAAACTGCTTTGTTATCCTTCATATATTTTCTCTATTTTTCCTTTGTCTAGAACTCCTCTCATTTGGATGCCATACCTTGTGGCTAGTGTTTGGATCTTTCCTTCTTATTTTCTTTGTTTTTAAAAAATGTTTTATTGTTTGAGGTGAAGGTTGTATTTGATCACCTGGGGATTGCCTTGAACTTGAGATCCTCCAAAGTGCTGACTGTAGGCATGCATGACCTTTCTTTCTCTTTGTCTCTCATTTATCCTTTTCATTTCTGTGAATTTCATTTGTTCTGTGAATGAATCTCTTCTATTATTGCTATTTAAAAATCAAAATTCCAGAATTTGTTTCATGTTCTCTCCTACTCTCTCGAGAAATACCTTTAATTATTTTGCAGTTCCCTCCATGTTCTTTGTGTTCTCTTGTTGGTTATTTTGGCTCCTTATTTTTCGTATTAGAGGCGCCTCAGGTATTTGATAGACCTTGGTTGTCACATTTAAGAATAAGGTTTTAATACTAGGTTGTAAGGATTGGAACTGTGTGGATGTGGGGCATATGTCTTGAAATTTAGCAGCTGTTTCAGAGAGTTGAAGCCAGTCCTGGTGTCCAGCCCCTTGGTTGTTACTTTAGATGCCTGATTTTTAGTTCCTGAGTCCTTCTGGGCATCTGGGGTTAGGGAGTGGGGCTCTGTTATATGTATCAGATTGACTGTTCAGTTTTCTCACTTCTGGCTCAGGATTGGCTTTTATGAACCCATGGAATCAGAGCCCACCAGCTCTCAGGGTCTTACTGCAGTATCTACCTCTCCAGTTATCTGTATATTCTTGAGCTTATTATGTAAATAGATGACTAGGGATGTTAAACACATCACTTAAAATTTTTTTATTTAAAAAAATAATTGGAGAAGGAATCAAAATAAGTGTTTGGGGGACTGGAGAGATGGCTCAGAGGTTGAGAGCAAAGGCTGCTCTTTCAGAGGTCCTGAGTTCAATTCCCAGCAACCACATGGTGGTTCACAACCATCTGTAATAAGATCTGGTGCCCTCTTTTGGCCTGAAGGGATAGATGCAGGCAGAACACTGTATACATAATAAATAAATAAATCTTAAAAAAAAAAAAAAAAAAGAAAGAAAGAAAGAAAAAGAAACACACAATAAGTGTTTGGTTCAACTTCCTTAATTGGTACCTAATATCCCATCGTGATGCTGTACCATCATTTATTTAACCAGTCTCAAGAAGGTTGCTGGTCGTGTAAGCTGGTAATTTTCCTCATATTTAGAAAGTGTAGTGAATATCTGTAAATGATAGTTATTGGCTTGGAGGTGGTTAGAACATATTTGCAAATAGGTCTTCAGCAATATTACCTGATAGAAGCAAGCTTGGTTTCTAATATTTGTCTGAAGAAGGATTGACCAACTTCTTCTGAAAGGAACTCAAAATAAATATGTTATGCTTGGCAGGCCACTGCTTTTTGTAACCCCAAACCAACTGTGACTTGGCAGTCATTTGTAAACAATTGAAAATGTTAAGAGGTGGGAGTGTGGCTCAGTGGTAAAATGTTTGCCAAGCATGTGTGTGGGCCTAGTTTAATCCTTAGTGCCATTTCCATGACCTCCTGCATTACCCCCAACCCCAAACAAAAGAAAGGTGTGTTAATAATGCCCAGTAAGTTTTCAAGGAAGCCGAACAAAGGTCTTCACACCCACGGGCCTGTCAATCAATTCCAAACAGGGCTCTTTCTTCTGTAGTTACCAGGTTTAAAGGCACTAATTGTATAGAACACAACTAAAATAACCAGAAGTCCTTGCAAGGGTGACTCTTGACCTCTTCATCAGGATGCTTTGATGTCTGATAGTTGATTTCTGGAGAGCTGTAGATGAGTGTTTGTCAAAAGGTTCACTGTGAGAAATCTGAAACTCAACTAAGGATTTTCTTGATACTTGTGGCCTGTTGAAAGATTGGTTTCCATCATCTGCCTAAGCGGTTTTATCCCTCAAAGAAAGAGCTCCAAAGGAGGGCTCTCCTTGTCTTTCCAGGTTAGCAGAGAAGCATGTTCCTTTCACAGCGATTAGCTGAGTCTGCCTGAGACTTTTGTGCCTGTTGTGGCCTGCCAGTTCCCTGCCTGCCTTCCCTGTGGCGTTTTAGCTGATCTGTGCAGTTTGTAGCCATATGGTCCCCTGAGCACGTGGCTTGGCTTCCCTGTCCCTACTGCTGGATCTGTGGGCATTGCAGATTTCACAGACCTGAATAGCACTGTTGGGGGGAGGGGAAAAAGAGCTTGTTCCAGAGTTGTCTTCTCACTGCCCTGCTTGTTAGAGACCTCATGTTAGTTCTCTAATAACATAAACAAATAGCACCCCACTTTGTGCTTTGAAAAGATGTAAAACTACTCAAACTCCATCTTTCAAGCTTATCGTTTGAGACTTTTGCCTGAAGAGCCCAGGTAGTTGGCTGGCAGTGGTAGCCATGACCAGCATTGCAGATCAGGTTGTATGGTAGGTAGCTATGGATATAGCATGGATCTGCTAGAATGCAATCATTTAGTTAGCATGGAATTGATTTTACCCCAATATTGCTGTGTTTCTAGTTCAAGAGTTATTTAGCATCATAGCTGAGATTCCCTACCCCGATTTATTTATTTTCTTGGAGAATTCATCCAAATAGGTTTACTGTGGCATCTCCTTATAGTTTTGCTTTACATTAACTTTAGTGATTAGTGGTGTTGAGCCTGTGCTTGTCATCTGTTTGTGTAGTCTGCTTTAGGGAAATGTCAAAGTCCTTTACCTGTTTTTCAGTTTTTAAAAATGGTTTAGAGTGCTGGGTATTGAACCCAGTGTTTTTGTCCATTTTTAATTGCACTGCTTGGTTTTGTTGTTGTAGAGTTTTAGGGATTTTGCAAATATTCTGGGTATTAATTCTTTGTCAGATGCATAGTTTAGAAATATCATCTCATATTTTATAGGTTGCCCTTTTACTGTTAGTTCTACTTTTGGAGCACAGTGGTTATTTTTGTTTATTTATTTTTAATTTTTAGGCAATCCAGTTTGGTTTTATATCTAATAGATCATTGCTAGATGCAAAACAGTGAAGTTTTTGCTCTGTGAATTTCTTCTAAGATTTAAGTTTCATAATTAAGTCATGGATCCAGTTTGAATCAGTTTTTAGTGTGGCACTAGGTGAGGATCTAGCTCATTCCTTCATGTCTCTAGCTTCCTGGTATCATTTGTTGCAGACTGTCTTTCTTCACTTACGAATCTCCATCCTTGTCAGTGGCCTTTTGACCGCATATGCAAAGGTCCGTTCTTGCACTATTCCATTGTCTGAATTGCAAGTCTTTGACAGTCAGTCCTGTATGCTTTCCGTATCGTAGCTTTGGAGTAAGTTTTAAGATAAACAAGCATGCGTCATCCAGTTTTGTTCTTTTGCCTATTTAGGGGTCCTTTGAGATCCAGTATGAATTTTGTTATGGGTTTTCCTATTTGTGCAAGCCAAAATCAAACCAATGAACAACCCGTCAAACCTCTTTTGTTGCTCATTTAAGTGGTACATATAGTAAAACTTGAAGGATACACACAAATTGGTTTGTTATCTTACTTTGTTTTCTTGTCACTGTGATAAAATACCCTGACAAACAATTTGTTGGAGAGAGAGCTCACAACTCAACATATAGTCCATCACCAGGGAAGGCAAGGTAGGGGTTTGACAAAACTTGTCACGTTGCATTTGCACTCAAGAAAACAGTGGACTTCCCTGGCTCTTCTAGCTTAAAGTACCAAACTCTGCCACATTCTCGTCACAAAATATTTTCAGTGGCTTAAGAAACCTCAGTTAGATTTATCTCAGCAGCAACCCCACTTCTGCTACTGATTTCTCTCCTAGCTTCTTTTCCCTTGCTGTGCTAAAACTCTGACTAAAAGCAGCTACTGGAGGTTTATTTAGCTTACAGTCCATCATGGCAGGGAATTTGTTTTAGTAAGAGTCTGAGGGGACTAGTCTTACTGTATCCACAGTGAGAACAAGATAACAACGAACCCATGCATGCCAGTGCCCAGCTCCTTCTCTTCCTTTTTATTCTGTCCAGGACGCAGGGGATGGTGGGGGTGGGGGTGATGATCTTCCCACCTTGGTTAACCCACTTAAGAAAATGCCTTACAGGTATGCTCAGGAACTCATCTCTTGGTTGGTTCTAGATTGTGTCAAATTGACAGCAGTATTACACATAAGGATTATGTGTAAATGAGTGAAACATTGCATTTTAAGAGAAAAGAAAGCAAAAGTAATTACATTTGGAATTTTGATAGGATTGCATTAAATTCACAAATTGACAAAATCAAATCAACAAACAACCCACCCCAAATAATATTTACATATTGTCAATATTAGATCTTCTAATCCATAATCATGGGATGTGTTTCTGTTTATCTTTGTTGTCTAACAGTTTTTATATGTGTATGTGATATGTGCATGTACACATGCATGTGCAGGCCGGAAGTTGAATTACCATCAGTTAGGTAAAATGGCTAGCCACCAAATGCCTGCAATTTTCTTGTTTCTGCTTCCCGGTACTGGGATTATAGGCATGTACTGTCACACTTGGTTTTTGACACGATGTTGTGGGGGCAGGGCTGATCTCAACCGAGGCTTTCAAGCTTGCACAGGGAGCACTTTGCCTACTAAGCTGTTCTTCCAACTCCCTCAACAATGCTTTATAATTTGCATTATATAAGGTTTTTGTTTTTTTTACTTCCGTGGTTATGGTTATTCTTAAGCATTTTGTTCTTTGTGATGCTTGCTATTGGGGATGAAATTCAGATGTTATTGCTAGTGTATAGAAATAACTGATTTTGTTTCCACTACTTTATTAATTCATTTATTGGTTTAATATTTGTAGAATCCTTGGGTTTCTTCATATGTTTTGTGAGCAGTATAATTTTAGTATTCCAATTTTTATGCCTTTTATTTGTTTTCTTGCCTAATTTCTAGTTTTATACTGAGTGAAAGTGGCTCTTTGATGAACTTTGAAGCAAAGATACTTAATATGTTTGGTGTGATCTAAACTGGCCAGTATATTCTCATGCAGTCATACAGAGACATCAGAAAACAAAGAAATGAAAAAATTGTCACTAGTCTGACCTTATCAAAGGCCTGCATGAGGCAAGGAAGTTGTAGGGATGGCTTGGCCGGAACATTAGCCTCCAGTGCAGCACATCGGCTAAGGCTTGTGGAATTTCATTAGTGCTACAGCTGCCAGATGTGAATGGGAAGAGATTTAGGAGGGTTCGTAGGATGGTTGCAGAATAGACCATGCCAAGAGTCCACGTATTACTGTTCATTGCCACCCTATAATGTATTTTGGTATTTTACGTGAGTGTACTGCATTTGTTACAATTAGTGAACCAATACTAATTTGTGGGTATTAATTAAAGTCATTATTTTATTTAGATTTCTTGTAATGTCTTTTTTTCTCTTTCAGTAACATTAAATTTGCCTATTTTACTTCCTTACAGAATGTCAGACTTTCCGTGTTTTCCTTGTGACCTTGATTGTTTTGAGGAGCAGTGAGGTATTTTGTAGGATGTTGCCCATAGAAATTTTGTCTGATGTGTGCTTTCCTTTTAGTTATCTATGGTGGTATGTGATATGACTGTGCTTAGTTGGCTTGTACCAGGATATTGTTGTGATTATTAACTTTTTTTTTTGGTTTTTCGAGATAGTATTTCTCTGTGTAGTTTTGGTGCCTATCCTGGATCTCGCTCTGTAGACCAGACTGGCCTTGAACTCACAGAGATCCTCCTGGCTCTGCCTCCCCAGTGCTGGGATTAAAGGCGTGCGCCACCACCGCCCGGCTAGCTTTTTTTTTTTTTTAAAAAAAAGCAAGATTGCATGTGTCCTTCTGTGATGAACTAGGGAGAATAGACGTAAGCACACAATGCTAGGGTGCAGGAGAAACAGCCAGATGTCAGTTATCAGTGAGGTAAAGGGTGTGTGTCTCCTTTCCAGTGGTCTCATCAAAGAGCACTCTGGTCTGAGTGGAGAAGCCCTGTTTTGGTTGGTGCTTGCTTTGCTTCTTTCTGTACCGAGATTGGTAGTAGTGTCAGAGCTGTTGTTGGACAAGGCTGGGGTGCTGTTGGGAGGGCATCTGTAGCTGAGAAAGCTGTTGGAAGGCTTTGTCATTTGATGCTAAGAAGCCAAATAGCAGCAGCCCCTGGCCTCACAGTTAGCATTGTGGGGGGCTGTGCAGATAGGCAGTGTGGCGGGGGGCAAAGAAAGGGATCGGTACTTCTTTTCCCTGACACAGCTCTGTAGTTCTCCTGACTTGTGGTAGCCTTTAGCCTATATCTTACCATCACGAAGACATTTTTCCTGTTACAACTGGGCTTCAAGCGATGTGGAAGGAATTGGTTTAGTGCATGTAATGTTGAGTCCAGATGGTGACTTGTTCCTTATAGATTGCTGCTCTTAGCCTTGGGTGATCTCTTGGTGCATTTACACGAGGATGGCTTGGTTAGAGATCTGTAACTTGTAGTGAAAGAGAGCCATGGGAGCATACTTCAGTTATCCTGAAGAACAGCTTCCTGAGAAATAGAGCTGTTCCAGTGTAGTCTGTATAACTGAGCTGATGAGCAGGCTTTGGATAGGAATCCACTCTGCATTTTACTTATTGCACAGTGTGTGTCTATACCCAGTATTTTATTGCTTCTTCCACGTCTCTGTAAGCAACTGCTTTTTTTCTGGGCAGTAATGACACAGTTTACAGAGAAGTAGAAAACCATACTTCTCCCCAACTTCCTTTCTTCCCTCCTGCTCTCCCTCTGAAAGCTAAGCTTTACATCCTTGGCAGCGCCCGAGTGCGCAGTTCTGAAGAGGAGGTTGCTAATCAGGGATATGCCGAGCAGAGAGTCTGCTGCTGTGGCCTAAAATTTAAGCTTCAAAAACCATTTGCTGCTGTCACTAACATGTTCGAAGGGGGTGAGAACACCAACTTTGTCACAGGGGATGCTTAGATCTTCACATTCTGGAATCAGGGTGAAGGTGTGACACTGTGATACTTCCCCCCTGGTGTCACTGCTCGCTGAGCATGCTTGGAAGCCAGGGCTGTCAAGATATTCTCATGTCTTAGTATGGGGAAATTCTGTATGTTTTTGGCAACTGACAATTTAATAAGAGTTAATTTGAGTTTGAGAGGAAGTACAGATCTGTCCGAGAGTAAGATTTTGGAAATATTGTGAGACGTGTGCATTTGAGATGACTGAAGATTATCTTGTTTTTCTTTCGTTATCCTTTCGAAGGAGTTACTAACTGGTATAGTGGCTGTTCTGCTTGGTATGGCTTAGAGGAGTCTTTTCTTCTCTGGTTTGCAGTTAGAAGAGCAGATAGCACAATTGGTGGAGCCCACATCCCTCAGGTGTTCTGTCATCCATTTTCTTGTCACATAAATCCTCATCCTTTTGAAGGAGAGAGACAGGTCACTGGACCTTTTCTTCTGGGGCCTGTTGTCCACTCTTGATAGCTTTGGGAACGTACTCTGTTGCCATGAGGAGCTTTTCTTGGCATTAATATGTCTAGATGGTAACAGACATAAGATTTTTCTCTTTTGGTTTCTGTAACTGAATCTATTTTTTTAGTTGTATCTTCTAAGGCAGTATCTAAGTACCTCATGGGCTTTTTATTTATGTAGGAATTTTTATTTATTTGATTTGGAGGGTCTTATACCTTTTGATACTACCCGGTTCTGGTAACTAGCCCTAACTTGGTCCTGGTTTGCCTTCATGTTATATGTATATTTTTTTATTGCCTCTGATCTTGAAGTTTCTCTGGCCAGGAGAATTTTTGGTTCTGACTTTCTGGGTTTTTAGAGTTTAGCTTTCTTGACTCAAATCTGTCATATGGATATAGTAAAATGACTATGGCCACTTGACATTGTCTTTTGCTGCATTCAGAGCTGTAAGTTAACCTTAACATATAGCAGATAAATAATAATTCCTAATTTCCTTTAGTCTGGGTTAGACCCTTCATTATCTTTCTGACTGCTGGGCTTTTCTTCCTGCGACTTCCGTTACTCATCATGATCAAACTCAGATCTTTCCTTCTGCCAGCTATACTCAGCCTTCTATGGAGGGACACACAGCTTGGTTCTGACTGGCTTCTTTTCCTTCTTCCTGTTTGATGGTACTTAGCTACTGCCATTTTCTGTCGTGCATATTTTCTAACTTGTTTTTTCTTGTTCTAAAGATTGTCCCTTAGAGTATTCCTTATTTCACCCATTTATTTATTCATATATTTATTTATTTGTTTGTTTGTTTATGGTATGTGATTGGCTGGTTCTTTGTAAAGGTGGAGAATAGCTGCTTTTGGATGAGTCTGCAAATAATGGAATATATGCTGTGCTGAAGAATCTTAGGCCTTCCAAGAAACAGGCCTCCTTTAAGATAGATACTTCACAGTGTGCTGTCCATCATGGCAATGAACTGTCTAGCTGCTTTTGTTTCGTGCATAAAAGAGAAAAGGAATTTTGCCAGCCTTCTTCCTTTTGTGGCAGTTGACCCCATAGTTCAGCCACCTGGTGGTTCCTGATGGGGCCCTGATTGAAGCATAGTGGAGTCTGGTTTTCACTCTGCAGATGGAATGGATGGGAACAATATTTTGTAGTCAGCAGCTACCTTGTAATGCTTGCAAGGAAAGAAGAAGAAAAAAAATTCCCATACAGCCTTGAAACAACGAGGTCTGCATATAATTGGGTGGATTGTTGACTACTGGCCGTATTATAGGTTCTGGTTATAGCCTTGTTGTGGTACTGTCCCAGTGTGAATGGCATTTTATTCTGTACACACTGGTGGGATGTTCTAACCTTCACAGAAGAATATTTGTGCTTTTGCCCTTCAAATAGATATCCTTGTATCCCAGACTGGAAGTTAATCGTTTTCAGCTGAGAGTGGGGTGCAATGTTAATGATTTTCGGTTTCTAAAATCAGACGTGTCCATAGTAGCATTCTAAAAAGATGGCTTGTAGAGTAGCTGAGGTAATATTTTTGCAATTTAATGTGTCTGCTGTGAGATTAACAGCTAAGCAGCTCCTTCTCTGAGCTGAAATGACAGTTCTTTTCGTCCTTCACTTGTCTTTGATTTTTCTGCTTTCTGTTGGGGCATCTTGTTTAGATTCTTTCTCACCTTTTTCTAATCCAACCCTTGCCTCTGAAGGTAGGATTTTGATTTTTAGTTTTAAACTTGCATCAAGAAAATTTTTAGTCCAGACTGGATTTAGTGTGTTGGATTTTTTAAGTTTTTATTCTTATTTAAACAGAGTTTTTACTGTCTAGCCCGGGATGTCTCATTTTGGAATTTACAGTATAGCCCTCCCTGGCCTCAAGCTCATAGCAAGCTCATTGCATCTACCTCCTGAGATTGATTGTAGGTGTGAACCATCACACCTGGCTCAGATTTCTAGTTTTTCAGCTCTATATTTAAGCACAAGAAATAAAATTGATCATCTTTATGAATGAAACAGCTTCTGTCTTATTAAGAGATTATTATAAGGTCTTTGGAAATTGATTACCACAGATGGCTGCTTATCTCACCTTTTTTTATCTGCCTGTGGTGGCCTGGTTCTTTGCTGTGTGATGAGGACCCTTGAAGCCAGTTTAAGCATTGTTGCCTTCTTACTTGCAGGTAATGCAGGTATTGAATGCTGATGCCATTGTTGTGAAGCTGAATTCTGGAGTCTACAAGACCATCCACCTGTCGAGCATCCGACCACCAAGGTTGGAGGGAGACAACGTACAGGTGAGACCAAGGAAGTGTTTTCGTGACTTTTCTATTACTGTGATAGAAACACCATGACTGAGACAACCTCTAGAAGGAAGGGTTTCTTTGCCATATGGGTTTAGAGGAACACGATTCTGTCATGGTGGGAAACATGGCAGCAAGCAGCAACGGTGGTAGGAACTGGATGCTCACATCTTGACTGCACACACGGGTCGGGAGTTGGGGTGGGGGTGTAAGAACATGCACACATTCCACGAGGCTTTGGAATGTCAAAGCCTACACCCAGTTACATACTTCTTCTAGCAAGGTATCTCTTAGATTTCCCCAAAATAGTGCCACCAGCTGAGGACCAGGTGTTCAAATACATGAACCTAGGGGGGACATTCTCATTGAAATCACTCAGGAAGGTTCAAGTAGAGAAGCCAGAAAATTGGTTAAATATAATAGTTAGATGTGAAAATGCCACCACAGACAGAGACAAAAAGTGAGATAAGTCTTTGACATTCTGCAGATATTATGCCTTTATATTTGTAGCCCAAACCACAGCCTCTGCTCTACTCCATTTCAAATAGTTACTATTGGCACTCCTCCCAGGGAGCTGGAGAGCAGTTAGGATTGGGAATATTTGAGATAGTGGGTGAATTTTATTTGAAGAAGATCTTAACATTCCTGAGAGAATAAGATGGAGAGATTTTGTACCCGACTTACATAGTAACAGGGCCTATTTTTGATGGTCATTTTGGTTTGGTAGTTCCTTATGTTTTTGCTTTAGGAAAGAAAAAAATGAATGTGTATGTATATGCTCCTTGGGGTTACCTGCTTACCTTTTACAGTTGTTAACTATACTATTTGTATTGTTTTGTACTATTTGCTAAGTTTGGGCTGAATGAGTGCTTGCCTGACTATATGACTTGAGTGTGTATGTCAGTTCTAAGAAATTATGCTTTGGATGAAATTCCAGCAAGAGTTGGTCTTCAGTGTGCAGGTCGGTAGTTTGTGGTTAGATTTCATGATGATTTTCTTCCTATCATGCTGAGATTTGATGTGGTAGGGATGAAGATAGAGGTTGAGTATTTTCTTGGGTTTGCGTATGTCTTGCTTTAAGGCCATCACTCTTGCTCCTGGTACTTCCCTCTGATAACCTAAGGGTTCATGTTGACTGGTTATAGAATTAGGCCCTTGGCGAGAGCGAGTGCCAGAGGGCACTTTTTAGAAATTAAACATCATGATTGAAGTCAGTGTTGTGGATTATCCACTTTTTTTTTATTTACCTCATTTGTGGTTCTAAAGATGTGAAATTTGCACTTCCATTGTTTTGTGCACACACATGTTGTAGTGCACTTACAAACTGAGTTTCAAAGCCTGTTTCCATTTGTGTGGGAGTTTATAGAAAGCCCTGAAGAGTAAAATCAAAATATCATGATTGTCTTTTGAGTCAGATCATGCATAAAAAACACATACAGGATGGGTGATTTCAATGTCTGGCCAATCAGTTCATTTGCTTTCTTTTTTTCTTTGTAGAGGAGGCAATTTAATGCAGCCAACAGTACCGTGGTAAGGTTGAGAATTTAAATGCACGAAAGCTTAGGAATGCCAGAATGAGGTTGTCTCAGTGACTGTAGCTGTGCCTCATTGCACAGAGTAAATATACATCTCCAATTTGATCAGGATTGGGAATCGTCCACGATTCTGCATCTGTGCCCTACAGTTGGAATTAAGGTTCCCACAGCAACCACAACTTTGAAATTCTTGAATGTTAATTTTTATGTCTGCATCATTAGCCAAAGCATTATGTTAATGTTGACTGTGTGGCTGGATTTTAAGCAGTTTTTAGGGAATGGGTGGTGTTGAGCTTAGGTGAAATAAGAGGTTTTCTGAAGAAAGAGCTAACCTACCGGGAACTCAAGTTTTTCCAGGTTCACCTGGAGTTCCTCAGCTGGTGAAAGATACTTTTCTCTTAGCCTAGTAGCTGATGGGCAGTTGTTGATTTTTTTTTTTGTTTTTTGTTTTCCGAGTTCAGGCTGAATTCTGATTATCCATTTCTTGTTTCCTACCAAAATGAGTTATGTCTTTCTTTCTTCTGCTCCCCACCCCCCTTCTCTTTCTGTTCACTCCTGAGGTCTTACTCCATTTTAAGAAAGTTCTAAGTAAGGCTTAGCTATAATAGTCTGCAACATATGGCTTTGAGAGAAATAAGGACTGGTTGTCATTATTTGTTCATTAAATTCCTCTGGAAGATTGATCCTATTAGAGGTCAGTGATATAGCACCCCCGAACATGATGGCTGTTCTGCTGTTTCCCTGAGAAATCGTTTGTATTAAAAAAAAAAAAAAAAAAAAAAACGAGAAGTAAGCACTTGAGAGGAAGGGCACTGAAGGCCTGTCTTGCAAACCACACAAGCCAGTTATATTTGTTGTTTTAAATTTTAGTTAGCTACATTTAAAAACTAAAATGTATTAGCTTTCATATATGTTTGTTAAAACATATCCAAAATATATCAACATTTAATGAATGCTAAAACATTAATGAAGTAGATTATTGTTCCTCCCCCCATCCCCAGTCTTTGAAATCTGGTTTATATTTTACATTTATACCTCATCTCAATTCTTTTCTAGCACCATTCAAGGTTTAAGTAGCTGCATAAGGCTAGTGGCTACTTGTATGGACAGCTCAAGGATATACAGTGAGGGCCCTATGATGAACTTGAAATTATTTTGTTTAACCATGAATAGACTAGTGGATAGTTAGATGCTAGGGTATGAAAACAAATGGGCTTGGTCATTAAGTAAGGGTCATATGTCAAAGACTTTATGTTAAGTTTTTTAGGTTTTTGTCTTGAGGAATTTTAAGCCGAGGAGAAAGATGTATTTAGACTTACAAACTCTTAATGTCAGTGATTTGATTTACAAGATATGAAAGTAATTTACATTTGTACAAAACTGATCTATAAGGAGTAGTTCTGGATTTTTCTTTTGATAAGCCTTAATTGACCAAGTACCCAAGGGAGAATGGTATGACAAATGAGAACTGTAGCTGTTACTCTAGAAGTCCCTCTTGGTCCTGCAGGATTCAGAGTATTTGCCTTTCTCCTTAAAGAATTCCCCTGAGCTCTTACGAAGAGCTCAAGGTTCTCTTCTACATTTACTTTAACGTTAACAAAAATTTACAGTATTGGTGTAGGAAGAAAACTTGTCTCTAGTTCCCAGTGGTACTATAATTTATATAGACGTGTGAAGCCTGGGGAGTAGACATACCCTAAGTTTAAGGTTTCTAGTTTCCTTTACTACTTTCCAATGTTTGTACCTATGACAGGCAGGAAGCCTAATCAAGTATTCAGGGTAGAAGCAGGCATAGGGGCGCCTGCCTTTAATCCCAGCACCTGGGAGGCAGAGGCAGGTGGATTCTGTGAGTTCAAGGCTAGTCTGGTCTGCATAAAGAGTTCCAGGACAGCAAGGGCTACATAGAGAGACCCTGTTTTCAGTAAATAAATAAAAATAAAAACTATATTTAAGGTAGAGCTATTGGAGGCTAGTACTTGTGTTAGCTCATTTGGTACCTTAGTACCTTAGTGCCAATTAGAAAAGGATGTCCCTTTTGTAGGAAGCCTCAGGCCAGTCAGTATGTGTGCTTGGCACACAGAGTAGAGACTGAATTTCAGCTCCTGTTCTGTCTTTGTCCCTTTGGCTAGGTGCCCTTGTGTAAGATATAGCTCACACAAGAATATGTTCCTGCTCTAGTTAGAATAAGATCTGGTAGAATCTCAAAGCAAAAGATGGTGTATTTTTGGGAGATGGGGAGTGGCCGTGTGACGGCAGAAACCCAGAATGCTTGAGGATTGTTTGGGATGAAGGTCTGTGGTGAATGGATTGTACAGGGCCTTCAGGCCTGCACTTGGGAAATTACCTTCGGTCTAATTACCAGGTACTTTCTTGAGGGTGAGTGGCTTTGAAATGAAGAAAGGTGTAACTCAATAGCTTATGGTATGAGTCCTGTCCAAGTAAAAGAACCATATGGGAGAGGATGCAAATGCAGAGCTGGAGGATTCCAGGGGAGAAGTCTTGGGTGTGAGCATTGTGATGGGCAGGCAGATGGCCTTGAAGCAGTTCCTGCCATGGGGTGGCCTTCTGAGCTTCAGAGGAGGACCCAATGGGGCTGTTGCCTTTTAGGAAACTGGAGTACATTCTCTTCACCGTTTCTCTTCCTCCTTCCCTAGAAATATTTAGTAGCTAAACATCGTCGAAAACAGATCTTCTGAGACATCTAGAAATTGCCAGGTGGGTGGTGGTAATAGGAAAATTGGAATTTTCCGAATTTTCCTCTTTCGTGCACCATCTCTTAAATTTTACAGGAAGAATGTTTTGCCTAAGGCTAACCGTATACTTCCCCCTCCCACTCTCTGGTTATTTTCTAATTGGAGCTAGGAGAAGCACTTAAAACACAGATTAGAGCAACTTGTTTTTTTTTTTTTTTCTCCCAAGCCTTTCCTATATTTCCCAGACAGGTCCTGTGTTTTGATTGGAGCTTGGTTTGTTGGTGGACAGTGTGATGGGAGGGTTAAATGCAAGAGTATGTAGTATTTCCTTAGAAGCATTCAGGCGGGTGTGCCTGCAGGTCTTGGTCTTGCTTCTGGATTATTCCAGGTGAATCCATTGATAGCTCTTAGGAGATAGACAGACACTCCTTCATGCTGAAAGTCTGTTTAGAACTCCCATGTGATGCTTTTTTGAACCTCCACGGGTATCAGGGGTTCTCCAAAGGCAGAGCTTGCTTTATCCAGTTGTTTGCTATAAAGAAACACGTGCTAAGTCTCAGGGAAAGGCTCTGGCTTTTCCAGCTGCTGCCTTGAAGGAGGTAGTACATTGTGCAATCTCAGGGCTTCCTAGGGAGCTTTTGGCTTTGATATGAAACTGGAAAGCCTAGTGCTCCATCGCCCAGAGCCGCCTTGGGCTTTATGTTACACTTGGAGTGTTAATGACAAAGGAAACAGCCCCCAGGCTTCCAGTGAAGGGGCTGACTTATTCCCTCATGAAGTCTGCACTTGCAGTGCTATTGTAGTTGGCACAGAGAGATGGGGCTGAAATTTACCTCAGAAGTCAGGTGCATCCTTTGCCCAGCCCCCAGGTGTGTAGTGGATCAAGTTTGCTTTTGGTTGCAGAACCTTTCCTCAGAATCCTTTGTGCAGCACTGCTGGCTCTCCCTCCCTCTTTCCCCTTGGACTCTGTCTCCGAGCTCGAGCTCGGTACTCAGGCAAGTGTGCAAATCCAAGGGTAGCTGCTTTCCCAGCTGGTAGCCCACTGCTTTTGGTATTTAGTCACTTCCGTTCCCTGCCTTTGAGCCTCCTCCCTGTGAACTCACCACAAAGGTTCTTTCACACCAGGGCCTGTAAACATTCAGACCTGGCCACTGAAGGGGCTTTCTAATCTCCTTGTATCCTTGCTGCCTTTACTTTGGGTGACTTTCTCAGGCTTGTACCAACTGGGACTCTTGGACAGGCAGTTGGTAGAGAGGAACGGCAGGTATTTGCATTATCAAGGATGCCCTGGGATTCTTGAAGGCTTTTTGTCAGAGGCAAGGTTGATTCAGGTTCTGATAACTCCATTGTTGTGCAGGACCCTGGGATGCTTTGCCATTTAGACACAATTTCAAGTGGTTCCCAGACTATTCCTTCTGGTTTTGACTTCTGAAAGATAGGTGACTAGTTCCTCTGGACCCTCACACAGACCATGTGACCAGTAAGATGCCTACCAAGAGAAAACCGTGGGGCTGGAGTTCCCAAGCAAAGTAGGGGCAAACCAATAAGCCCACTGACTGTGATTGCAGGCTTGTAACTGGGAGCATAAGGCAAACAGCAAATTAGAGAGGGCATTAAGCTTGGCATTAAGGGCCTTGGAGACAAGCAGAAGCTCTTTGAAATGGATGTAGAATTTCACTGGTTTCCAATGAAGAGATTTTGGGGACCATGGCAGTGTGATCAAAAGACATAGAATGTGTCAGAGTGCTGGCAGAGGCATTCAGTACCCATTTCCAAATTGTTTGGGCATTTTTGATCTGGGCATTTTTGAGATGGACACTTGAAACCTCCTTTATTGGAGGCTGAAAACAATTACTATTAGGAGATGATAGCTCACCTATTTAAGATTCCAGAATGTGTATGTCCTGATATTAATATCTAGGTGCCATCACTTAAAACATTGCTGTGATTTGCTGCTCAGCTGGAGGGCAAGGTGATTAGGTCAAGACATTGGTATCTGGGCAGATAGTAGTTTCCTAAAATGTACACTCCACTGATCTTTCTCAGTGTATTTTAAACCAGAAAAGACAGCATGTGCCCGTCTTGTTGCGTTTGATTTGCTTTTTTTCCCTCTCTTACAAATTATAGTTCTTTTCATTCCTTGAGCTTGAGATCCCCTTGCCTCTTTCTTTCAGATTTTATTTTGTAGGATTTTAATAATCTCCTAGTGAGCCTTGGTGATTAATCCTCTGAACCTTGTACATTTACCTCTTTCAGCCCATCTCTCTCTTCTGTTCCTTTAATCATCACAATCACACAGTTTTACATTTTCAACTTATCTAAATCTTGCTCATGCTGTGTGTTCATGTTTCTTACCGCTTCTCAGTGCCACTGAGGTGTCATAATTCTCTGTTGTTTCTGGACTTGGTGGCACCATCGTTTACTATTCTCTGACCTCTTAATGTGCCTCTGTCTTGCTTCCATTCTTAAGAATCCTGTTAGGTCAGAGACTTCTATACACACAGCCCTTTCCTGCTCTCCAATATCCCGTAGTATTTGTTGATGTGCATGCCTGCTTTCTGCTGTGAAGTCTTAAATGCTTCTGAGGCCAGGAATGGCATTTCTCATCTTTATCTCCTCTTTCAGAATCTTGTAGAGTACTATGAATATAGTAGCCAATTATCAAATGTTTAAATCCCATATGCTGAGGCATAAGACTTAGTTCCATATATTGCTTTTGAGGGGCATCATTTTGCCCACTCTAAATCCTCTGCTAATCCCTGGACTGCCTCTGATAGGTCTTTTCAGCTGGGGCCCATGGACTGGGCCTTAAGTCCCAGGAGTCTCTGCTTTCCTGTTTCCCATCTCCCTCCTAATTGCATCGCTTGTTTTTCTGGGTAGTTTACACCTGGCTTAGAGTTTTGCAGCTCCTTCTTTTCCCCACTCTGTTTCTGTCTAGTTTCTGCCTCTGCGTGACCAGCTCTGCCCCTTCCTGTATGGTTTTCCCTTAATATGTATTCCATTAGCACAGTGCAGCCTGGGTTCAATCCACCCCAGGGGTTAATGTCAGGACTTTAGTGTCTGTGAAGATCAGTCCTTGTTTGACTCTTCTGACACCTGCTCTTCCTCAGGCCATTTCAGACACCTTCTTTTCAGGTGTGCTGATTCATTGACGTCTTTAGGTGGACTTTTTACTCAGGGCTATGCTTTGTTTTTCCCTTCCTTCCTGTTGTTGACCTTGTTAGTTGTCAGATTATTTCTTTGCTGGAAC
Source organism: Peromyscus leucopus (assembly GCF_004664715.2). NCBI lineage: Eukaryota > Metazoa > Chordata > Mammalia > Rodentia > Cricetidae > Peromyscus > Peromyscus leucopus. Next base: position 59,651,180 of record NC_051065.1, on the reverse strand, counting down.
TAATTTTAAAATCAATTAGAGAGCTTCCCGTCATCTTTCTCTCTTTATTTATGAGGTGCTGATTGCAAAACTACCTACACTGTGTTTAGATAAATTACTTTTTTAAAAAAATGTAACATTTATATTCAAGGCAAGTTTAGTGCAGCCATCCAATGCTTTGCATTTTTGCAGGCCAGAGCTGTAGGCTTCAATTCTTGGTGGGCTAATTAGCTTTGGGCTGGGAGAATTTTGTTCTGTTTAGGAACCAAACATTTAAGTTCCTCATATATTATAGACTTTGTGGTTCTGAGGAATTATATTTATTAACAAGATGTTTATAATTTCAGGTGTGTGTGTGTGTGTGTGTGTGTGTGTGTGTGTGTGTGTGTGTGCCCTCCACACGCGCGCGCGCGGGACCTCCAGCAGAATGATGGATTAGGGTGAAGCAGCAGTGGGTCACCCCCACTGTTTGCACAGAGAATCTAGAGCTGAGACTAGAAAGGGAAGCTGAAGGACACAGATGCTTCTCTTTTCCCTAGCAAATGACAGACCCATTGGTTAGGCGTATTTTTGGTGTCACTTTTCATTTTAGCCTTTCTTTGAAAATCTGCAGTCATTTTCTAGGGTGTTCAAAGTTTATAGTCCTTAATTCACCCACTACCATGCGCCCGGCTGGTTTGGGGTACGAATGCCTTTGCTCAGCTCAGTGTCTTGTTTATGTCCACCTTGGTATAGGGCTGCTTCCCAACAGGACCTCTGTTCAGTTTAGCTGTGAAGACATTCTAGAAACTCTATGTACTTTACTTTCTCACATCTCTGCTTTGAGTCAGTTTGTCCTTGTTTAACTATGTGGCACACTTGGTAAGGCTAGGCAGAAGCATCACATGATCTTTCTGGTTACACACTGGTCCTCAGAGTTTGCTACTTCTGTCAATGCAGTTTGGAAAATCTGCGTATTAGATGCTTATAATTTCTAGTTTCTGCTTGCTCACTCCCTTTCTTTCTTCTTTTTCTCCTGTCTCTATGCAGTTTGATTTTCTGGGTCATGTAGATTCCTCATTTCTTCAAGTCTGTTGCAGACTAACTGCCTAGCATATAGTTGGTACTCAGTTATATAATGTCTGCTTGCATTCTCAGTTGCCATCTCAGCTCCGTGTTCATAATCTACTGCTGCAGATGGGCAGAGGGCACTGACCTTTAACTGTGACGCTGCCACTTGACGGCTACCAAAGGGTGTTTTCCTCATGACCAGGTGGGCTGGACTCTTTCTGTGTGTGGCTGCCTTTTGTAAGGTGGGCTGCAATTAGGAGAAAGCCTTGTTCTTATTCATATGGAGCCTGCCTAGCATCTGCTTCTCCAGCTGGATGGCTTGTTTTAGAATGACTGGTGTGCAGGAGCTGTAGGTGGAGCTTGGTAAGGGATTGCTGATGTATGTGGCTACCCAGGGCTCCCTTTGTCAGCCTCTTGCTTCTTCAGGCTTTGGCTTTAGGCCCAGACCCCATGAGTTGGGGTGCAGACTGTACTTGCTACCCTGTTCTTATCAGACCCTCTTTACCTTTTACTGCAACTGATGGGAAGAGAGCACACTGGGTCCTGCCTGACAGATTGACAGACAGTGCCATGTGCTGGTTTGGCTGGTTGGAATGTCCAGATGATTAGGCCAGTTAGCACCTTAAGAGGAGGAGGGAGACTTGACCTCACTCAAAGCAGCTCCTTTCAGTCACTTGTTCTTACCAGGGGACAGAAGCTGTCGTGGTGTTTTGTTCGTCCCTTCTAGTGTGTGCTGCAGCACCAGCTCAGCTGCCCAGTTCTGCCTGCTGCTTGAGCCGCAGTGAAGCCTTTCTGTCAGAGCTTGACTGGGGCTTAGAGGCTGAGTGCTCTGGGCGCCGCCTCCTCTCTCTGAAAACGTTTAGCCTCACTCCTCCTTCCTTCCATACTCGAGTCCTCTCAGAAGAGTAGCTGAGTCCTTTAGCTCAGACATTCCTGTTTGTAGGTGAAGTTACACTTAGTTCTGGGGTGCCTGGATCCAGAAATAGCAGGGCTCTGGGAGATTTCTGTTCCTCAGGGTAAGATACCATAAAGACCAGCAGGTAGAGGAGAGCAGTACCTGTTGCAAAGCCATTTCCCAACCCTAGAGACTAGAAATTAGTCTTTGGTGCCACTGAAGGAACCTGGCAAATGCGAATCTCAGTGCAGTAAAAACCCTGCTGCAGCCTTTCATTTTTAGCCACCTCACCTGGCAAGAAATGTGTCCTGAGGGCTGGAACCACAGTGTTTAGCTCCAGCCTCTCTCTGTGTATCAGGATTATGCTTGCATGTGCTCAGGTAGGAAGATGCTCCCCCTTTTCCTTGTCCCCATCCCAGAGCTGGGAGATTCAGAGGTTGTGTCCTGATTGTTTCCTCTTCCTCACCTCCTCACTCTCAGAAAGTTTGTTCTGCAGATGTCTCTGCAAATGTGAGCGTGGGTATTGCTTTCTTTTCCATTTGATTTGGATCACCTTCCCTGTCCCAGGTGTGGATCTTTCCAGTCCACTTGCTATTTATTCTCTGTCATGGAATGCTCTTTTCCCCATGCAAAATAAGAAATAATACCTTGTATTTGAATGAGAAAGTCACTCCTAGTGAGCCCAGTCTAGGCAGATTGTTGCTCTTGTACCAATGAGTGGGCCTTGCAGAGGGGCTTCTTGTAGTCTGTCTCTCCGTATTTTGTGTGGCTCTTAGATCCTTGGCGCTGTCTCAATGCCACATGAACCTGTCAGGAATTCTTAGTGATGTTAGGTTTAGGTTGCCTCTCATGCCTTGCTGGGGTTTAGCCAGAAAGAGCAGCCTCTCGAACAGGAATCTACTATCTCAGAAAGGGGCTACAACAAAATTGTCCTCTAGTTTTCTTTTTCTTTTTTTTTTTTTTTGTTTTTTTGAGACAGGGTTTCTCTGTGTAGTTTTGGTGCCTGTCCTGGAACTCACTTTGTAGACCAGGCTGGCCTCGAACTCACAGCAATCCACCTACCTCTTAATCTAAGAGTCAAATCCAGGATTTCACACATGCTTGCCATTATTTCTGCCTCCCAAGTGCTGGGATTGAAGGCGTGTGCCACCACCTCCCTGGGGTCTTCTAGTTTTCTTGAGCAACAACATTTAAACTGCTTATTTAATGTGGTCTTGTATTTTGTTTTGTTTTGTTTTTCCAAGACAGGGTTTCTCTGTGTAGCTTTGGAGCTTGTCCTAGAACTCACTCTGTAGCCCAGGCTGGCCTGGAACTCACAGAGATCAACCTGCCTCTGCCTTCTGAGTGCTGGGATTAAAGGCGTACGCCACCACGCCTGGCTCTGCGATCTTGTATTCTAAGAATTACATATGTGTGTCATTTAAGCAAGACTGGTGTACTACTTCTGGAGATTAAATCAGTTGATGTCTTCATTGATGTAGTCTCTGGCTGTTATTTCTAGATACAGGTTTAAGGAGGCAGCTTCTCAAGGCAGGAATCTTGCTTTGAAATAGTGAATGTGTGTGGCAAGGCAGAGTGGTCCTCATTTTAGCTGTTTTTGGTGTTGGTGGTTTTTTTTGTTTTTGGTTTTGTTTTTTTTTTTGTTTTTGATTTTTGTTTGTTTGTTTGTTTTGTTTTTTTGAGACAGGGTCTCATTGTTTAGCCCTGGCTGTCCTGGAACTTGCTATGTAGACCATGCTGGCCTCAAACTCATAGAGATCCTCCGACCTCTACCTCCTGAGTGCCAGGATAAAAGGCATGTGCTACCACACCCGGTTCATGTTAGCTGTTTTAATGGCAGCCTTCAAACTTGCTATTTGGTGCTAGTGGTAAAGATTCAAAACTTCAATTGTTAGAAAAGGTAAAGTTTGCCTTGTTGATACCTGTGGGAGGGAGCAGGCCTTCGACAGGTTCCACTTCTTTATGTTTACGTTTTCCTTGGTCTTAGTGTTTTTTTTTTTTTTTTTTCTTTTTGAGGCAAGGTCTTGCTGTGTAGCCTGTTCTTGAACTCCTGATCTCTCTGCTCAGGCCTCTCAGATGCTGGGATATAGTCTGTACCACCTTGCCTGGCTCCTTCCCCTCTGATTACCCCATACCTCCTTTCTTCTTCCCTGCTGCATAGTCCTCGTTACTAATGCCTCTGTTTCTCCTTTTCTTCTTCTATCTCAAATCCATCTTGGATCTGTTATGCTTGATTGTTGTGGGTTGGCTTGGCCAGTTCAAGGATGTAAAGCTTCTTCTGGTAGTAGAGCTAACCCAATTTTACATGCAACATGACACACAGAGGCCATAGATAGCAGTCTAAGGACACAGTGTTGACTCTCCCACCCATATATACAGTTGGATTTTTGTAACTGAGGGCTCCCTATCCTTGAATGCAAGGAGTTGTGCATTTGAAAGGTTTTTTTTGGGGAAAAAATGCATCTGTATTCAACATGCACTGATTTTCTTATTCTAAGAGTCAAATCCAGGACTTCACACATGCTTGCCATTATTTCTTAAACAAACAAGCGTACAAATAGTCTAGTCTGCCATTTTAGAGGGTCCTGAGTATCTTAAGCTCCCCCATCCTCTGCCCCCATGTAAGGGGGGGTTGTGATATGTTGTGTCCTGGAGAGCCAATCTATGGGTACTGAGGGATCTTTCAGCATCTTGGTGGCCCTGAATTGACCTCATGTTCTGAATTAGGGATTCTGGTGTTTCTGGCTGTTCTTTGACCTTGACATATCTCTTCTATCTCTGTTCCCTTCCCTGCTAGAAAATTGATGCCCATATGTGTGCTTCTAAGGTATCCCCTGATGCAGAGTTCTACAAGGGCAAATCATTTGATTGTTAACGTTAGATTCACTGCAAATATGGCTACCCAACATTATTGCTTCTCATTTACTGCAAATGAGCTGCAGGCCTTCTGGGCTTACACGGGACTGCTCTGAGGACAAAGATTAAGTGGATCTCTGCTGGTGCCATATATTTTGATTGAACAGTAGAGCTGCGGTGTGTATTCAGGGTCTGCCACTGCCTGCCACTGCCCTTGTCTCCCTGCCACAGTTGCGTGCCCTTAGTTCTCACAGTGACCTCTGGCTGAGCTTTTTTCCCTTTGAAAAGGGGCCAGATCAGCTTTTCTTAAGGTGTCAGTACTGAACTCCTTGTATTAAAATCTCTGTGGCTGGGGCCCAGAATGCTCATTTTCACAGCTGCTAGACATCAACTTGAGAAGCACTGTTCTAGATTGTTTCCCGTAGCAGTTGAAGAGTGGGTGTTTACCAAAGCTGTCTCTCAGGAGTTTGGTTTCTGACAATGCCAATTTTCTTTTTTGAGCCAGATTTAGAAGTAGTTTCCTATATAAGCACTACCATATCTCCAAGGTTAGGAGCCAACTGCCAACCAGACATGGCTGCTCTTAACTTGAATGTGCCCAAGGTGCCAGTGAAAGGCGACAGGAGGGTCTGTCTGAGAACAAGGCTTTCTAGGGAAGAGTCTGTAACACACTGTTGGAGCTGATGGTTAGGTACCTAGTGTTTTTTTTTTTCCAGGTCCATTTCACTTCATGGTAGCAAAAGGAAAGATTTATGAAGGACTACTCCGATGACTGGGATTTGCTCTCATTCATGTTATTCTGTCAGCTGGACTTGGTAAAACCTGGAAGAAGGAACAGTTAAAGAATGGGCTTGGCTCTGGCATGTGCAAATGGCCCTGGTGTAGTTGAAAGAAACTACATGGCACACAGAGAGAGAAGTCAGTGTTCAGTCCACAGTTTGGCAAACCGTCAAGAACCTTTTGAACCATGTGTACAAAAGTGTGTGGTGTGGGCTTAGTGTTCAGGGCGACATTGTTTTAAGATTGAGGTGAAGGAAAGCTTACCCCTTGTTAGGGCTTACTGGAGATGTGCTCAGGTCTGCTCAGGGCTCAGCTCTGGGCTCTAGCTAGAGGTGGAGAAATGCTGATAGCCATTCACTGACTTATGTGAAATAAACTATCAAAGACGTGATCTAAAGTCTTTTGAGTATACTTATTTATGATGTGAATTCTAACTGTCAGAAAGACTAGCATATTTGGATGGGCCGAGGACATTCTCTTTCTTATGGAGGAAGTTAGTATTTCTTTACGGAATCCAAGAAATGGAGGCTGCAAGATACTGCAGAAACCTGTTCGGCCGCAAGTGTCTGGATGTCCCAGGCAGGGATTGAGGCCCTGGACTTCTTGTTAAATCCATCGCCATTTGGTGAGACTAATGAGGACACAGGATTGGGTGGATTCTGAACTTGGCTGGAGGTCCCTTCTTTGGCAAGTGGGTTAGCCAAGTTTTACCTGCCTTCCCATGTGTCATGAACATGGATGTGGATTTGGTGGGTTGGTGGCCCTCTCTCCCTCAATGCTGAATGGATCTTTCTATAGTCCTGTTTTTCAATTTTTTTAGAAATGGAAACTGATTATCTTTAATACAGTACATAGTTTTTTTTTTTTTCAAAATAGTTTTTTGTAAAATCAGAGTATTTCCTATTACCAATTTTTGAAGGCAGCATAGTTGATGTATAAGAGAAACTTAATTTGTATTTCTAAGTGTTTAACTTTGGAAAGGAGTTGAACCAAATCCTCCCTCGGTCCCTTCCTCCCTTCGTCTTCCTCCCTCTCTCCCTTTTTTTTAAATGGCACTGGGGATTGAACACAGGATCTTGAACATGCTAGGCAAATGTTGTAACACCGAGTGAGTCTCAGTCCACTCTCTCTGTTTAATTATCTTGTCTCCCATGTGAGGTTTGTTTGGTAGTAACCTCCCCATTCAGAATAGTAAGGCTAACCCTGTGAGACCAGCTTCTCCCTTTTTCATAGTCTCAGTTATTAGTCCTTTTAAGAGATTTCCGTGCTCTGAGAGTGCGTGGACAGGTCACTGTCTCTTTAATATCAGATCATTATTTTCACACGGTGACCAAGTATAGAGGAGGGAGGCTTACACCTCTGCTTTCAGCTTTGCAGCAGTCTCTACTTGACAGATTTGTCCCTGGTTACAAATGGATAGTACTCATTTAAAGGAGCAAATATAAATTACTTAAATCTTACAACCCAGAGGAAGTATCACCACTGTTAATATCTTATGGCCTTTCACTGGCGTCTCTGTTCATGTTTTTTAACAGAACATTTCCCCTGGCCTTTAAATAATTTTCTAAAACAGAATTTTTAATGGTTATGTAGTTTTTAATAATATGGATGTACCATAATTTATTTAACCAGTTGCCACCTATTTTTGGAGATATAAATTATCTCCAATTTTTATGATTATATCTTTACACTTAAAATGAAAATGTGCCTTGAAGTAGAAAGCCTGAGAATCAGGTCCATTCAGATCAGAGGTGGCCCCTGGCAGATTGTTCTGGAGCACACTGTGCAGCGTTGCTCTGCAGATGCGTGCTCCCAGAGGAGCTGATGTTTAGTCCCGCTGGCAGTACACTCGCTAATCACGTAATTCCTTATCTGCCTGTGTTATTTAGAAGCAGGCTGGGATCCAGACCCTAGGGGTTGCTGCCAGCAGTACCCTCTCCCCTCAACTGCTAGACTTGCCACTTCTGCAATAAAGGATACAGGAGACTGGGAAGTCTGCTCCTGGGTTCCTTTGCTCTCTTCTGCTGCCCTGACTGGGAACACTGATGCAGGAATAGGATTGCTTATATGTGCACCTGCAGCATTGCTGTGTCTCAGCCCACTTGAATCTGCACAATTATACTGCAGATTATTAAATTGCATCCTATTGTGATAAAACAGTTGCCCCCACATAGAGGTATATGAAGCAATTATATTTAATTAACATATAATAGCACTTGTGACCAGCAAAGTAATTACAACCACAGTTGCTAGTTTAAAGGAATATAGCTCACCTCTGTCTTGAGGAGGTGTTGCCTCTTGGGGGTGGGAATGAAACAATGGTGCTCCCCACAGCCCTTCTGTGTCTCTGAGGAATGTTGAGTACTGCCCAGAGTCTTGTTTGAGCTCCAGAAGTGATGTGGGATTTCCAAGCAGTGCTGGTTCACACTGTTGAAGGCTCTGTGACCCCCAATTCCCATCATAGCAAAAAGCAGGAAGTCAGCCGTGTATCCACAGCCCCAGGTAAACCGTGTTCTCTGTACTCCATATTGTTCCCTCGTGACAGATTTTACTGGTTGGATGCTTGGGCGCCTAGTGAGCATCTGAGAATAATTCACCTAGAAATCACTGTAGCACTGTGCTTGACCCACCTGTGGTCGTAAGTAGAAGACACTCCCAGGCCCTCTACACCATTCAAACCTTCAAATTTGCCTTCTTGTCTCAGGTTATTTTTCTGTGCCTTTTCTCAAAGGGTCGGTATTTACTGTGCGTGGTCTCTTCCCCTTCTGGCTAAGGTCTTGCACTGCACTTACTTCAATATCTACTTAGCCCCTTCCTCTAGGCTCATCTCCTTATCTGGGAAAGCCCAGCAGCAGCAACAGGGGAGGCCCTCTTGTAGCTGTTTACTAGTTTGTTTTACATTTTGGGACTGTTTCTTATCTCCCTTCCTTCCCTCAGAGATGAGCGTTATGTCACTGCACATAAACCTAGAGAAAGATGAGGCTGGTGGGTAAGAACTGTTAACAGACAGTGATTTACTGCAGGAAGTCACCAGTGGGACCCCTCCCCCACCTCTGATAGACTTTTTTGCATCCTGTCTTACTGGCTCTGGAGAGAAAGCTGTGGAGTGGGGCGGGACTTTGGGAGGACACGCACAGGAAGCAGAGGGGAGGGGTTTTCATTTGTGCAGTGTGTAGCTTGGAGCTGCATTGGCTTCCTCTGGTTCTGTTCTGATGAGAAGAACAGGACCTTGTGCTGTTGACATGTTGCAATTCCAGGAAGAGCGAAGATGAGCTCAGGGCTGGAGATCATTTAGTAGTATTTTGACATTTGTATGGGCCTTCTCTGTAGTTCTGGAGAAGAAATTAGTATCTTGGTCACTTGGAAAAGTAATTTTAGTTCACAGAGTCCGCGCCACACTTGAGTAACTTTTGGAAAGTATAATATTTTACCTAAAGCCCATTAAATGTTAGGCACTCTTTCTATATTCCCTTTACTGCCCTTTTACCGATTAGGGAAATATTTATGTGAACCCAGAAGGCTGATTTATTTATTTTATTGTCCTTTTTAATAACTTGCTTCTCCCTGGTGCTGGGTGCTTTCTGAGGCCCAGACAGACGCCATGATTTCTTCTGTGATAATCATCTGGCCTCCTTTGGCCTGCATCCTCAAGGGCCTGCTTGGTACTTTCTGGCTTCAAGGAAGACTCGGGGTATTTGGAAATAAATCCAAACTAAATGCCCCACCCAGGAGCAGTGCAACCCTGGAGAGTGTAGGGCAGATTAGTGGGTAAGCCCCAGCAGGAGCAGCAGGAAAGAGATGTAGAAATAAAAGCACCACTCGAACCGGACTCGGTCCTCTTGTTTGTCTGTGTTGGAGTGGCTCACCTGGGCTGGAGAGCTAGAAGATAGGCACAGTGCTGCTGTTCTCCCCTATTTGCTGGCGCAAAGCAGCCACACCTCTTCTTACTAGACTGTGCCTGGGAGGGAGCCTGTGCTGGGGCCGCCTGTAATGAAATTCTCTCTGCCTGCAAGTGCACACCCTCAGGTCTGGCGCTAAGGTTTGGAGAAAAACTGGTTCCTGTAATCTCTCCTGTGCTGAGGATAACTGGCCTCTTGTTTTGGAAACTTGCCTACCTCTATGTGTATGTTTGTGTGTAGCAGTGGGGCCTCTTTCCTTCCTCATCGAGCATTTGTTGAATGGATAAAAGCCACTTTTTTAGCGGGTAGCTTGGGTATTTTTTAAGCATTTAGTTTTTATATGATCATGAAATAAAAAGCACACACGTTTTGCAGTAAAACACTAATGAAAAACAAAGCCTTGAACTCATCAGCATCTCAACACCACTAAATTAGAGGCTGTGATATACAGGAACTCATCTGCAAATCAGGAACAGAACCCGGTATTGCGTGCTCTGGGTTTACGGGGTAGCACTGTGATTGAGCCACACAGAGCAAACATGTTAAGTGTGGATGCTTCAGTGTGTAGGTTCGAAGCCCTTGGCTGCACATCAGAACCACCTGAGGAGCTCCTATCAGCACCCCTGTCCCAGGTCTCCTGAGTCAGCATTCCCGATGGGTGGGTCTGAGCTGGCTTTCCCTTTCTTTCTTTTCCTGTTTTCCTTGGCGCTCAGGAGGCTTCTGGTGGACAGCAGTGGCTGAAGCCCATCCTTTTTGCATGTTTGGGGATGGCTCTAGTGTCATTGGAGACCTGGTGGGAATAACTCTGGGTGGGGGCCCATGATTGAGAATTTTGGTATCTTTTTTTTTTTTTTTTGGTTTTTCGAGACAGGGTTTCTCTGTGTAGCTTTGCGCCTCTCCTGGAACTCACTTGGTAGCCCAGGCTGGCCTCGAACTCACAGAGATCCGCCTGGCTCTGCCTCCCAAGTGCTGGGATTAAAGGCGTGCGCCACCACCGCCCGGCGAATTTTGGTATCTTAACCAAATAAAATCTTACCGCTATAAATATTCTTTAGTAGTCCACCTTAAAAACTGTATGAAGAAGTCATATTCTTTTACACTGAGGGGGAGTTTTCACTTACGCTTAAATAAAAATGTCATAGCCACTCATCTCTTCAATGATGAACTTAAATATTTCCCTTCTGGAAAGCTTTTTCCTTATGAAGCACTTATTATCTGTCTACCTGGAAGGAGGAGAGAAATCATCCTGACTTCTCTTTTCCGTCCTATAGTTTGGACCAGTAGTCTCCTTAAAAAGCAGACTGCGTCTGGTTATGGAACTTGTCTGGGAGCTTTGATTCTCTCCTGAGAACACCTGCCTCGTGGCTGGGATATGTAAGTGGGTGTTTCCTCCTGTGCCATTGTCCTTTCTCAAGCAGTAAAAACTAGGCAGAGGATGTGGAGTTGTGTGTGGAAACACTTGCCTAGCACGCACAGGGCCTGGAGTTTGACCCCCAGCTCCATCGTACCGTGGAACAAGAATAAAACACAACAAAGGAAAAGGATGTAAATGTTGAGTTGTTTTTATTTTGTTTGTTGTTTTGATGCATCTTGTACTGAGTACCTCCCCATGACGGGTCCTTTCCCACTTTGTCCTTTACCTGCTCATTTTTTTGTTTGCTTGTTCTTTAAAATGTTAACTAAAATCTTTCAAGAAGCTTTAAACACAACTGCTGTCATCTCACAAGCCTAACAGAGCTGGCTTAAACCAGATCTCTAGACTTGCTGAACCACAGTGACTGTTATTAGTGATTTCTGCTGTGAGGGGGAGGTTGGGGTGGGGGGGGGAGGTGGCCTGCTGGCACGCCTTTCCTCTTTCTTCTTCAGCCTTTGTTAATGTCACCCTCAGCTGTCTCTTTTAATACCCATGGGACAAGGCTGAAGCAGTCGCCTTCTAGAGGGGACTGATCGTCAAAGACCTCGTTAGAATGGAACATAGTAGATTTCCTCACTTCCTAAACTTTGCTTTTAATGAACAACACAGCATTGTGTACTTATAAAGTTTAGGGTAACACAGACCTCTTTGAAAGCCCTATTACTAATCACCATAGTGTGTCCCTAGAATCTTGGAAGGTTTTCTCCATATTAAGTCTAATGCCCTGAAATTATTGGGCTGTTACCTTGTTCACAATGTCTGTACTCCCTGTGTTGGTTTGGATAGGGACCTGGAATGCCCTTTTGATAACCTGAGCTGTCAGACCCCCCACCCTTCTTAGTCAGCAGATTGCCCTGTGAGGACTTCAGAAAGATCTTCTTTTTGCTCTTGAGGGAAGAGATTGACTTGATGGGCAGCTGGTAGCTGAGAGTGGGTGCTGTAATCTCAGGGCTAGTGGGCATGAGAGCTGGACCCCATCCCGAGCGGAACCACTAAAACCAGAGGACAGCATGTGCCACCAAGATGTGTCTTGGCTGATGTTTAAATTGCATCAAATTAAAGGGTATTTCTCATTCTCCATTGACATGTCACCATAGGGCAGAATTAGTGTCATTTTTAACAGCTTTGAGCTTCTGGAACTGCCACTTTCCCTGAGGGTCACTAGGGATAGTAGCTCAGTAAGTCTTGTTCTAAAATCTCTCAGATGGAGGGCTTCTCACACGAGGGATTATTCCAGGGCTAGTGAGTATTTTTTTCCCCGTGGGAGGGGTTGTTTGTTTCTTTTTGTTTTTTGTTTTTGTTTTAAAACATTTATTTATTATGTACACAGTGTTCTGCCTGCATATATGTCTGCAGGCCAGAAGAGAGCACCATATCTCATTACAGGTGCTTGGGAGCTACCATGTTGTTGCTGGGAATTGAACTCAGGACCTCTGGAAGAACAGCCTTAACTGCTGAGCCATCTCTCTAACCTTTTTGTTTGTTTGTTTTTGTTTTTGAGAGAGAGTCTCTCTTTGTAATCCTGGCTGTGCTAGAACTTGGTATGTAGACCATGCTGGCCTGGAACTCACAGAGATCATCCTTGTATTGCCTCCCAAATGTTGGGATTGAAGACATGTGTGCCACCACATTTGTTTGCCTGCCCGCCCACCCTCCCTCCCTCCCCTCCCTCTTCTCTTTTCTTTAATCTAGATTTTAAAAGTTCCTGTAAATTTCTGTCTCGTAATATTGCACCACTATTAGGATATGTAAAGGGAATGTGGCAGACAGACGGACTTTTCCTCATGTGGAAGTGCTACACCAACAGTGAGCCCTAGGGATGTTAGCCCATCAGGTGGTTACTTTGTTCTTGCTCTAAACAAGTAGTTCTCAAGCTGTGAGTCATGACCCCTTTGAGAACGTGTCCTTGCAGGAGTCTCATAGCAGATATCGTGCATATCAGATATTTACATTACAGTTCATAACAGTAGCAAAATTACAGTTATGAAATAGCAACAAAAATAATTTTATGGTTGGGGAGTCACTACAACACGAGGAACTGTAGTAAAGGTTCACAGCATTAGAAAGGTTAAGAACCACCGCTCTAAACAGTGTATTGTACTAAGGTGGGGATGGGTCACATGTGTTCAGAGTAAAGCCCTTGTCAGAAATTTACAGTCAGGTACTAGGAGTAGTTTGAGCACATGTTGATCAAGGCAGCATGTGATAATCTGCTGAGAGATAGGACCCAGTGGTGTTTGGTTCAAAGGAGAAATAACTTACTTTTTCTGATCTCTTGTACTGTGGTGATAATCATGGTTGTTTCTCTTGTTCACCCATTTCCCCCTTTTTCTCATAACCAGTGTAGTAAGAGCATTTCCAAAACTAGCAGAGTGGAGTTTGGTGGAGAGGTTGATGCCATGAATGAAACTGAATTTTCTGCCAGCCAGACTCTGTGTTAGTCATTGGGTGTGTTTCTGTGCTTTAACCATAAGCATGTGCAAGGTCTTCCTTCTCCTTTGAAATTGAAATGTTTGCTTTTACCTAGCCGTGTTCTGAAGGCCTCTACTCAGGCAGCTCTTGGTATTTTGCTGAATGTCAGCAAGCATTGACTGTCACTTCTCTGATGCCAAGGAAGAAGGTGATGCCTTGACTTTAGGAAAATAGCCCCACCTTTTGGTAGCCATTTAAAGGTCAGCACCCTCTCTGTCCTTCTCTTGCCTCCTGTCCTCACTGTCATCTGTATAACCTGTCTTTTCTGGATGCTGCTTCTGGAAAAGGCCCTGGAGCTTCCTTTGAAAAAGATTAGTTCCCTTAAGTCTGAATGTGCTAGCTGATGGTAAGCTTGGGGCGGTGCAGCCCTGGAAATAATTCCATGACTTACAGAGTCTCCTCTTTCTGTAAGTCATTGTCTAAATGACCTTGAGAAAGGTATCTTCTGAGTCTTGTAAATTTCAGGAATTTCCTGAGACTATTTTATTTATTTGACAAGCTTTAAAGGAATGTTTCAATTTGCAAGTCACCTTGTTTCCTTATGATTTATGGGTTTAGCCCTAGACAGGTATAGTTTGATTCTTTGTTTTTAAGGGAAGTATTTTTGACTTGGACCATGTATGTCTGACATTCTTGGATTATACCACAACTGAAGTATATTTCAGTTTTGAGTCGTTTTCTTAATGAAATTAGCCAAGGCAATCTTAGTGGTTTTAGTGGAGGAATCTTATGTGTTGTTGAAGTCTCTTTTAATTTCACATGCCTTGCACCTGTCTTTTAGCGACTGGCATATAAATTGCATATAGACACAAATATTTTTTAAAATGTATAATGATGCTGGCTTTAATGAAGAACCTAGAGTTGCTGTAAAAACCTTTTTAAAATAAAGTTTGTATGTGGTGATTTTTAATGATAGATTATAATATATCTTTCATGATGGTGATTAAGTTGTAAGTTTAGTCAAACATCTGTTTATTTAGCAGTGATCATGAATATTCCTTTGCAATTAGCATTGATTTAGGGAAGATCTATATTTATAATTAATAGATAATGAAGGTGTGCTAAGTGTATTTAGGTTCCTGTTGGTATTTCTTCTACATTTTCATCATTTTTCAGCTAGACTCAAAGACATCATTTGCTTATGGTTACTTCCCTTTGTGAATGTACATTGTGACTTTTAAAATATCATTATGTTTCATGATAAAATGCTTGCTAAGTTCGTCTGTTTTCATTCCTTTATCTATGTGTACTACCAAGTTTCTAACCTTGTGGGTACAGTGTATGAAGTAAATACTGTTGTATGATTGGGCACTTATTTCTGCAGCTTCTGGTCTGTTCTATACAAGAATCATTTTGAACAGGGCCATTATTACATGACGCGGTGCTCATTTTCTCCTGGTGTCTTTGCTTTCTCTTAAAGTAATCACTGTATGTAGTCATCTTTTTTCACTTTTTGATTTTAGGAAAGTAATGTTCTTGCTAAAGTACCTTGTCAGATGGTAATCTTTCATCTTGGTCCTCCTGCCCTAAATTCAGAAGTGTAGGTGCGGAAAAGGAAATGACTTTGGAGAAGTGTGAAATAAATAGTAGAAAGAGAGTTTGGTGGCACAGAAACACCTGCTTATGAAGACACATGTGGAGCCCCCCAATGCTTCGGGGGGCTGCCGGAAGCCAGTTCTTAGCTTGCATGCACCTGCAGCTGGCTGCTCGCTCTCTTGTCTGACTTGCATTGTCCCATCTTGCAAATCACAGGGCCCTAGAACACAGTTTTCCCCCCTAATCTTCTGACGTGGAGATTGAGTCCAACAACTGTAAATTGTCAGACAAAGATACTATTAGTTTTTTGAGCACCTTTAGCAAGGAGGAAGGAATTTGGGGAGGGGTACTCCACTGAGTGATGATTTGGGGAAAGGCTGGAAACAAGGACCCTTATTGAGTTGTTGGTTTGTTTTGTTTTTAAATGTAGACAGCTTTAAGGATGCTGCTATGTTTTATTTTCAGAATTCTGCTACTTGGTACTAGAATCTTCTCCGAGTAGTCTGCTCTAGCCCACTGTTACTGACTCGTGCAGGCAGACATCTTGTTAGGACAAGGGGAAAATGACTGGAAGGTTATGATTAATACATGTTTCCCTCTCCTCTGCAGGGCTGCCACAGAGTTACCCATAAGTGATTTTATCTTCTTTTCACCACTGAGCATTCAAGGTCTTAGAGCATCCCCAAGCTCCTGACACCTTGTATGGTCTGAGTACGAGCTGACAGTAATAGTTTTCCATGGTCTGGGCCACTTAAAGGTGCTGGTGGTTGAGGGAGTGCTATCCTGCCTAGGGGTCTTTGGCTACTGTTTGGTCTTTTGCATGGCTTATTCAGCTCTAAGGCATTTTGGATAGTCAGTGCTTTTATTTGCTGAGGATGCTGAGCTGTGCACACCTGTGTGAGAGTATTGTATGTTACCTATCAGCACCTGTGAGGAAACAGTGGCGAGCACCTGAGGAGGATGGTCATGGTGGAGAATTAAATACCCCCAGAATGCCCCTTTCCCCCCTTGGTTTTATAACACAGACTCTGTCTGCCATTATCATGTGTTATAATTTCTAAAAGTACCTTTAAAAAGTAGTGTAACTTTACCATGTCAGTGTTTTACAGAAGCAGGCCAAGTTCATAATTTAATTCTCTTAAAGAAACAAGGTTAAAGATTTCCTTCAGCTCTTTCTTGACTGCTTTTTGAGCCCAAACCCTTGTGGTCTCACATTCGTTTCTTTAACAACAGTGTTTGTACCTCAAACTCCAGGAATTATGCTTTGAGATGGGAACGAATAGCAGGAGCCAATGAATGCTAAAATGAGAAATCTGTTTGTAATGTCACGGACTCATCAGAGGAGGGCATGAGAGATGGAAAGCAAGAATGGAAACATAGGAATCCTGCTGGTAGAGTAAAAGTCTCTTCTTCCTCCCCAGTTTTCTGAACCTTATTTCATTGGGAGCTATTGCAGATTGGTTTATGTGGCTGGCCTTTTCTTTCTAATTCCTTTCTCCCTGTGAGCATTCATCATTTCAGTAGGTGGTGTCTTAGGTCAAAAACTGATGCGTTCATAGAACAGAAATGCCTATTTGTACCTTGTTGATGCCTAGTCTCTGGTCTCCTTTAGTCCACAGCGGTGACTGGCCACTTTGAACTTCTATTTGAGGAGTTCCATGTGTGGCTAGGCAAGGCTGTTAGGATTCAGTTTTAACAATTTTGAATAGTCATCTAGTACAGTGTATAGTTATGTGCAGTATGACTGGAGGCAAATTATTGTGTATTTCTTTGTTAGCCTCTATTTTTATGTTTCAAATTTTGTTATTCATTTTTTAACTTAGTTGGAATGATTGTATAAATGTCATGTGACTGTCTTGGTGTTCAGTACCCGTACAGATGATTTGATTGCATATGAGGAGGCCATTGCTTGGGTGCCATGTTAAATACATAGAATTAAAGAAAAGTGTGATTTGCAGGGCAGTTTTCCAGGTTGGCCAGCTTCTTCAAAGTGCTTGTGTGTTACCTATCAAGTGTTTACATATTGAGTTCCTTTGACTTTATAGATATGTTGATGAACCCTATCCTTAAATAAATGTCTTGGGCTTTTGGTTCTATGTCTTGGATGTGGATATAAATAGCATTTGTAGCTGAAGAGAGGACTCCAATTGTAAGATTGCCTATGGCAATTCTTGCCCTTGTTCCAGAGGAGAATCAGACTAGAAATAACTTTGTTTGTGTTTCTCAGTCATGTAGAGAGCACCAGCAGTTGCACTAATATAAAAATTACCATATTTCATTGTTTTTGTTCAGAGCCTGGATGGCATGTCTATGACGGAGCCTGAGAACAGGTTCTCTAGGTGAAAATGGTTTCCCAGGCTACAGTTGCCAAAGGAAGCCACGGTCAGATAATCCCAAACTTTCACCTCTAGCCTGGGAGATCACTTAAGAATGCTATCATAGTCTAGTTGTGTTATGGATGACTGCAGCAAACACAAGTCCCGCTTGCACAGGCCCACAGCACAGTGTTTCCTGAGATGTACTAATTTTTCAGAACACACGAGTCCAGTAATTTTTAGCAGTGCTCTAGCTAAAGGCCATGTTGTGTCCTTGTCCATTATCAATTTCACCATGTTGTGTCATTGCTTACATGGCTTTCCTGACTTTTCTTGGCTTTATTTGACCAATATGGGAACAGATTGTAAAAAACATGGGGGAAAAAGAGGTTTTGGTCATTGTTGGAGTTTTTGGTCATTATAATGATGATTGACCCGTGTGTGGTTATTGTCACCCTTTCTTTCCTGTTTCTCTGGGTCTATTACTCCTCTGGGTCAGTAAGTAGCGTAGGCTTTTTCTGTCTTACATATTGGTCAGAAGTGCCCAGGTCAACAGTGATCTTAGGGCCCGATAGAGATGTGAGACAGGACACTGAGGTGAGAAGGAGTGTGGTACTCCCAGATCTGCCTGGGATGCTCTCTGGTCCCCTGCCCTCATGCCTTCCTCTTGACTCTTCTTTCTTTTGATTCTATAGCCCTGACCAAAATGTGTATGCTCATACTAGGTCTCTGTACCTTTTCTTTGGTTGAGCCAAACTTGTATGCTTGGAGCTGTCACCCCCAAATGTGCCCACTCTCGTGTTTTTGATCAGAACTACATCAGCCAGATATATGCTGGAGTCATTTGTCTGAATTGGTTGCTAAGAGCTGGTTAACCCTCTGATACAGGGCAGTGAATAAATGTGTGTTAAGAACTGAGCTAACTATCTGCTGAGAGTGGAAATAGATGAAAAATTGCTTGTTCTCTAAAGGAATTTATTGAGCAATAAGCTTAAAAAGGAAAAAATTCAAGGTCAGAAAGGAGTATGTATTAGAAATCACAATCTTAACTTCAGAATAAGCAAAATCATATGAATTGGTCTGCTCTGCATGAAATTGCTATAGATGTTAGGAGGAAGAAGAAAATGTTTAAAGGTAGGTTGGAATATGGTAGTTTAGTACAAGAAATGGCACTTGAACAGCCTTGAGGGTGGATGAGTAAAAGGTATGAGATGTATGGGATGCTGATACTAAAAAATTTTACAGGTCACTGGCCCATAATCCCTGAATGGCCATTCAAGTTTAGGAAGAGGTTTAAAAACAAAGAAACACAACAGTAACCAAACCAAAGGCCTGCTATTAGCACCTCTTCCATTTAACCCAAAATCTCTACTTGGGAAGAGAACATGCAGTCATGGATACCTTTCTCAGTGTCCTTCCAGGGTGATTCAGATGTACATCTGACTTTCAAGGAGATACTCAGAAGGACTGGAGAGATGGCTCAAGGATGTACTATTCTTGCAGGGGACCTGAGTTTAATTCCCAGCACTCATATGTTGAGCGGCTCACAACTGCCTGTAACTCAAGTGCCAGGGAATCCTTTACCCTGTTCTGGCTTGCATTCTCGTGCATCCCCCCTCCCCATATATATCCATAATTTAAAAAAAGAAGATAAGTGTCAATAAAATTGGAAGGCTGTGAAAGATAAGACGTTTTAGTTCTGTTTTGGTGGCTGAAAAATCATTGAAGGTTTTTGAGTTGGGATTCAATGTGATCACAGTTTTATGTCAGGAACATTCACTCTGCAGTTGAGGGTCTTGGGTGGTACTAATGATGTTTAGAACCATGGAAAGGGAGCCTGTAAGGTTTGTTGATTTTTCTAAATTTGAGACAGGGTCAGGTTTTGAATCACTAAGTACAAAATTGTCAATACAGATTTAATATTTTGATCCAGGAGGATAGGAGTTCAGTGAATAAAAATAGCTAGTGTTGGTTTAGTAGATTGAATAGCCACAAATGCAGGTTCAAGCATGTTGATTTGGAGGCACAGATTTTGAATAGAAATATTAAAAAGGAAGATGAAAAATGAGGGCAGTTTCTCAAAGTAATGTTTTGTATGGCAACAAAATGTTTGATTGAGGTTAACAAAAGCTTCTCGTCAATCCACTAGAGGTTGTGCCAGCTGCAGATGGGTCATAAAATAAATACTGAGAGATCTGAAGTTTGGGCTAGAAGATTTGAATGCTTTCAGTGTGCTGGTTCCCATGAGCACAGAGTTTCACAGCTGGGCTGTAGGTGAGAGGAAGGTTAAGGGAATGGAGGTCAATATTCCTTGTCATGGATTCTTAGGTTGTGTTAGGAAGTTATTGGATCTTAGAGAGAGGATGTGGAAAGTTGGGAAAATAGCTAAGTGGATGAGGAGCTCACTGCGAATGTGAGGACCTGGGTTCAGATCCTTAGAATCCACATAAATACAGAGAGCATCTGGTGGCCTGCAGATAATCCTGTCACTTGGGAGGTCGAGATAGGGAATCCTCAGGTCAAGCTGGATTGCTAGACTAGCCAAACTGGCAAGCTCTGGGTTCAAGTAAGAGACCCTACCTCAACGTAGAAGGTGAAGAGCAATGTCCATGTGTGCCCCAGAGAGAAAGGTTAGATAGTACATATGCGGTATAGTAATTGCATACTGCCCTCATATTGCCCTCAGTGGGTCGTGGTTAGCACCCTTGTAGTAATTAAACACTTTGGTGTTTTGGTCGCGCCCCCCCCCCCTTTATTGCAAGATGAATATTCACATTTAATGGGACAAAGACTTAAAGTCACTCAAATCCCTTCAGGTTTTGTAACAATTGAATTCAGGTTAGGTTCTGTTTTACTGCTAAGTGTGTTACAAGACAATCTTAGTTTTCAGAGCTTTTTGAAATTCAAAATTGTGGATCTGCAGTTTAAGGCTGTTCTGCTAGAGAACCTTAACAATGAAAGGACAGAGAGAAAGCCACATATGGCAATGTTCTTTTAAAAAATGACTATTCTCTTCTACACTCAGGAAAAGAATTCTTTCTCAGTTCCTCTCCACTTGAGCTAGTTTTCTTTTGTGTTCATAATGGTAACAGATACCTTATCTGTGTAGATGGTAGAGTGCTTTTGGTTTACCAATAGCCCTGGAGAGATGGGACATACTAGGGACTTTATTGATGTTCTTGAAATCAAACTGGAAAAGTAGATATCTATCATAAGCAAACAACTCTATTTTAAATGTTGTTGGCATTTGATCTCCATGATGGGCTATTCATTTCTTCCCTCTTGTTCAAAGTCCTAAGTGCAGAGCTGGACTTCTGATTATAAATGGCTATACTTGGGTCTAAAGAAATGAATGTAGCTTCTCTGGAGGGCTGTTTGCAGATTTGGGCCTCTATGCAGGGTAGAGCCTTTCACTGCTAAAGTGCTGTACTTTATTTCAAATGTCAGCGAGTCAAGCTGTCATTCTGTCAGTCCTGTCCATGACAGACTTCTTACGCTACCCTCTGTATTTTCTCAGGTTTTATATAGGAGTTGAGCCAGGGCTTAGAATTCAGAAACTTTACAGGGCAGCTTTGTATACTAATTAAAAAGAAAATTGGCTGAAGGGAATCTGTCTTCATTTGGCCTGGTGACATTCTAGACTGGCTTCAGTGTCCTCCTTTGTTTGCAAGATAAAAGTATGGGGTTTGGTATGACTCAGAGCCATACCCTGTTGTAGCAAATCTGTGGCTAGAGGAGGATTTGAAAAATACAGAGTCCTTGCAGTTTTCCAGGATTGTTGTTCTGAACAAATGACCCTCTTGCGTTCCCTGGTTACTCAGCACCCTGTGGACACTGGCCTAGTCATGGGCAATTGGCTGTCCAAATAGCGTGTGCGGTTTTGCAGCCAGAGCTCTTAGTGAGGATGAGGCGCAGTGCCTCCCCAGCTGACTGCTCCAGGGAGCATTACCCGGTGTGCAGCTGTTGCCTGAATCCTAAGTAGCATCCGGTGTAAGGCTGACGCCTGCCCGCTCCCCTTCCTTTCTACTCGCTGCTCTGTGAATATCTGATCGATGGGGCTGGGTATTGGCAGAGATCCAGAAAAGCCAGCCATGTTGTCAGATGTAGCATTTCGGCCTCTGTATTCTCAGCTTTTCTTTTTTGTCAACATTTAAGATGTGGTTTCCCAAACAGAACCGTAGAGTTATTCCAGCAGGAGTTGTATTGGTCACTCTGGACTCTGTAAATCATGAGTGATTTTCATTCTCTTCCCTGTTGAAAATGAGCATGTGGGAATATGGAAAGAAGAGGCATGAAGGTAAGCCCCTTGTATATTTACTTTGTTTTTTTTTTTCACATGCCATTCAACAACACACATTTGTTAAATACCTGTGTGTGCCAAGCATGATAGGCAGCTCATAAAGATGAGCACTTTCCTTTCTATAGAGACCCGTACAGCTTCATTGCCACCATACTGCTCTATTGTATTCTTGTTCCAGGGTTAGCTCTAGGCTTTTATGTTGCTTCCCATGTATCAACAGGAGAGAAATTTAGAGCTAGGGATAAGGAGGGACAAGCACACTCCCCTCTCCCGTGTAAGTCCAAATAGTATATATTGGGCCAGTATTAAGTTCTGAGGGCTATTACATATCTATAACCACACACCCCTGCTTTGCGGCTGAAATTACTAATAACCCAAATAAAGACTGTATCCAAATGCAAAGAAAAATTTAACCCTGAAATTTCAAATTGAAAAAGTAATTTCTCTAATTACCGTCCTTTTTATTCTTTCAAGCTATCAAAACAAAGTCTGCTTGGAGCTCTAAGTGTTATGCACTCTTTAGGCGAGATGAGGGCACAAGGCTTCTGGACCTAGTGATGCTTGCCTCTCCCTAGTGTTGTCTGAGGAGTGTCCCCTCATGACTGCCAGCACAGCATCGATCAGCTGCTGTTCCCTCAACTCCTGTTTGTGTCCTTTGGCAGAATGGAGATAAACAGGGTATTGACCCAGTGATCTTAGTTTTTTAGGGACAAATAGTGTCCCCCTTCAGATCTGCAGAGAACTGAAAGTCCAGTGGCTGCTTCTGAATAATGACTCCCTGTCAAGTGGCTTGGCTGAGTTTAATGTAGGAGAGGCTGGTTTCATTTCTTCTGGAGTAGTCTGTGCTTTGGACAGGATGATCTGACTGGAGAACTTGAACAGTGTAATGATAATAGGAAACAGTGTGCTGGGCTCTGAAAGGCAGAGGCAGTGTAGAAGAAGCTTCTGTAGCCGTGGGTACTCCAAGCCACATGTCGTTTGTAGGAGTGTTTGGAATGGAATTGAAATGAGGGTTTTTTTTTCCTAATATGTTTTTGTAACTGGAAAAAATCCTTCCTTTTTCTCTCTGCCACCTAACACAAAACCCCAGTTCCTCCTCCCTCCACCAAATTTTGTTTATTTGTGCTTACTGGTTCAGTGACAGGGCCAGGGTAAAGGTGGGACAGGAGAGGCCCTAGAGGGCCCGCATGTCTATGCGTTCTCATTTCTGAAAAATCTTTTGATGTTTTCCGAGAAACCTCAGGGTGTGTCGTCTTCCCCTTAAGTAAGCCAAAGCAGGTTAGTCTTGTGGATTTGCTCTTGCTCTTCATTGTATTCATGAAAAAAACCTTTTATCTTGCCTTCTAAATATTCAAGTAATTTTTTTTTGTACCAATAAACATTTCAACTCTTATGATGTCCTGTTTCTTGAGCCCTGCCCAGCTAATAAAGTTTTGTAACAATTGATTACTGTGAAATGGTTACTTCTTTGTTACTGCTTCACCTGTCTAAATCATAGTGAGGTAATAATCAGGTCTCTTCCCAAAGTTGGTTTATTCCAGAGTGCTCCAGCCTCTCAGGACTCACTTAGTACTTTGTTCATGTCTTGCCCAAAGTGAGCTATCAATTAGAAGTAAGTTGGAACTGGAAGTCTGCTAGCAAGCTAGGAGGCACAGAAAGATGAAACAGATACTAGACTAAAGATTGTATGTCATTTTGCCACAGTATTTTCTTTGTTGATTTTTGTTGGAATTGTATATATTGTCTTCTTTTACAATTTTATTAATTTAATTTAAAAATTATATTTAAAGAGAGAGAGAGAGAGAGAGAGAGAGAGAGAGAGAGAGAGAGAGAGTGTGTGTGTGTGTGTGTGTGTGTGTGTACACATGATGGTTGGTACATGTGTGGAGGTCAGTTCCCCTTTTACCGGGTGGGTGTGGGTGTTGAACTTAGGTCAGAAAGGTTTGACAGCAAGAGCTTTACCTGCTGGGCCATCTCTCCAGTCCCTATATTATCTTCCTGAATGTGAATAGGGCTCAGGTTCAAAGGACCATCAAGAGTAGAATATATTTTCTTTCTTCAAGTGGACCACCATGCTTCAGAACATCATGGGATGTTTTGCTGCTTTTTTACTATAACATTAGTGCCCTGTAGCAGGAATCTTAAAAGTTCTTATTAATAAAATCAAACCTGAGGCCAGTTATTGGGGTGAATACTGGAAGGTCAGAGAGACAGAATAAGCCACAGCTATCTCACCTTGCCAATTCCTCAGCTGGTCCTGTTTCCTCAGGTTGGAAGCCTTTTGAGTCCTCATCCAGAATGAATCTCAGCTGAACTGTGTTGCTCCAAAGCCTGAAAGCTTAACCAGTCAAATGCTTAACCAGGCCAAAATGCTTCTAGTTTCTGGTCCTCATGCCTTATATACCTTTCTGCTTTCTACCACCACTCTCTGGGATTAAAGGCTGGCTTTCTGGGATTAAAGGCGTGTCACCATGCTTGGCTGTTTCCAATGTGGCCTTGAACTCACAGAGATCCAGAGGGATTTCTATCTCTGGAATGCCAGGATTAAAGGTGTGAGTGCCACCATTTTCTAGCCTTTGTATTTAGAGGCTGTCTGTTCTCTGACCCCAGATAAATTTATTAGAGTACACAATATTTTGGGGAACACAGTACCACCACAGTGCCCTTACTGGGACCAAATTTCTTATAGCTTTTATTATGGGAAATTGTGCTGGAGTAACAAAAGCCAGTGGCTTCTCACTCCTATATTCATCACAGGTAGGCTGTGGCTGTGCCCAGCTCATGTTTGTGTTGAGATCCAGGCTGCCAGATTGTTACCAGTATCATAGTACTGAGGAGAGGGAGGTGTGGTGGAGAGGGAGGTAAGGAGGGCATGTTCATCCTGATTTTGCTGCATATCCTCATATACCAGGGCAGGAGCCACATGGCCAAGCTTGACAGTGTAGTGGAAAGTTGTTAACTGGTCCCACAGAAGTGCAGACAGTATTTTGAAACAATGCCACAGACTGGACAGTTACCAAGTTTATTCTGCCCTGAACATGGAATCCACATGCCTTCAAGAGGATAGAAAAGTTAAAATTGTTTTTGCCTTGCCAAAGGTTCACTGATTTGGTGAGCCAGTATTCATAGCATACAGAAACTAAAAGGATATATTATTCAAGCTGTGTCTACTATACTCATTAGCATTCTCAGAGTTCCAAAGCCTTATGTATTTATTTATTTTGGGGTTTTGTTTGTTTTTTCATACTAAGATGAATGCCTTTGTGTATATCAGCTTGTTAAAATTTGTAAAGGTGTGCTTCACTTTGGAGCCAGGTTGTAGGTGGTGACCTCTGGAACTCAGAAAAACATTTGGCTCAAGGTTTCCCACCTGTCACCAATTTGTATTTTGGGTAAATGATGCCAAGAATTATCTGTCGTTACTGACAGCTACTTCCTTTGGCTTGAAATAGCTGAGTAGATTCATGCTAACTTAATTCCCTGAGTCACTGCTTGCATGTTCGGTAGCAGAGACCAAGAAGAGAGCAGTGTCTTGTTCCTTCATAGCCAGTTGTGGCGATTAAATATTCCTACCTTTGTGCATCTGGAGGCATCTGTACAGCGTGGAGGCATCTGACTGAAGATGGGCTAAAAAGCAGTTCAGTCCAGGAAAAGCTTATTCCTCCTCTTTTCCATTTCTGTGTTGGAAGAATGACATTTGGTGGTGTGATTTGAGTGCTTATGCCAAAATCCAGTGTAAAATCTGATCATGCCTTTTCCTTTTGGCCAACTAAGGTGCAGACTTAAAAAAGTAGAACCTGTCTTGCTTGGAGACTTCTCAAATATGGTTCTGCTGATACTGAGCAGCCATCAGGGCCTTTGCACCTGGGAGTGAAACTTAAAATCTCTGCTGCTAAAGAGCAGCAGGGTGCATGCAGCATTGCTGTATTTGCGCCCTTCAAAATGTGTGGCAACTGACTGCAATGGATAGTCTAATTTGACGTGGTAGCTTCATTTGAAAGCGGAAGCTGCTGGTTTCAGAGCGGTTCCCTGTAGGATAATGAATTGTCATGCCTCTGCTGATTATCTAACAAGTTTGTACAACGTGTAACAGAAGCTGACAAGACAAACAATTTTATTAATTTAAGCCTGCTGCTAATGGGATTGCAGTGCTATATGAATGTAGGAGTATTATCCACAAATACAAGAGTGTACTACTCCTCAAATACTTGTAGTCTGGGCCTGGTAATGGAAACAGTCTATTAATTTTTTTAAACAATGTTTAGTGTTTCCATTTGTCTTCAATGAAATGAAATTCAGTTGGATTTGAATTGAAAAATACTTAAGAATGTCTGGGGATTTATGGAGCTCAAATAAAATGAGCTGTAATATCAGCTTTTGAAGTGTTAGAGTTGATAAATGCCAGTGGGCAGTAGATAAACATGGTTTTTACAAACCAATTACAATTGTCTTCAGTGTGTCTAGAGTTTGGTCTTTAGTTGAGAGTGCTGAGGCCTCTGGGGAGAAGGATTTTATTTCCAGTATGTGGCCTTTGATCTGTAGTATTTTAATTTCAAATTCTCTCATTTTTAAATGTGAACTTGGCAATTTGAGGTAGTTGAATCTTGGGTTGTTGACTAGAATTGATTATGTTTATGAAACCAATTTATCATCCAAGAGAAATGAGGCTAGTTTAGGTGAAGAAGAAAGAGATATCCTACGAATTCTCTATAATGTAATGCTGGAACCTGAGAGAGGTGCTCCCTGGGAGAAAGAACCCAACATAAGCTCCAAGGAGTCAGCACACACTGTAAGGCTAGACAGATGTTGAGATAATTTCAGCAAGAAAGGCTCCATGGCTTCTCCTCTGGGGACATTGGCTGGGGAGTACAGCAATGTAGCGGCTCTTGCTGCTTTGAAACTTACCAGCATGCATTCCTTTGGGATATGGGACATAAACTGTGCCAGATTAGAGTGGCAGGTAATCAGGAATATAAGGCTCTTGCATTGAAACAACAAAACAAAATAGGCTTTTGTTCTTTTATTAAAGTAAATCTTGGGCAGCCAGTGCCTGAGGCAGTAGTGTCAGCACTATGTATCATTTATCTGGGGGTCATAATAAGCACTCTGTTTACCCGGTCAGGTCAACCATCCTTTTCTCTTTGCCTGTATCACCCTTAAAAATCTGCAGTAGGATTGATTTAGACTCCTCCTATCTGATCTGTGTGATTTTCAAAGTGTATGGGACAGAGAAGGAGGGGACTATGGCAGGTGAATGCTGTAAGTGCATATTGGCTAATTTAAGACCCCCAGAAAGTAGAAAGTAATTCATTCTTCTCACCCAGAAGCTGAGCACATCCTGGCTTCCCTCCCCTTTCCCTCTGCTGCTTGTTGTAACTTCTGCACACCCTGAGGTCCTTCATTCCACCAGCCTGTGCGCCAGCCAGCCAGCCCCTGGGAATCCTCTAGTGCTTGTCCTCTGCTGGAGTCTGTGACACTGTACAATGAGGGCTCCCTCCAATTGTGCACCTGCCCCCAAACAAATTAGATGTACAGTTTCTGTATGTCTTAAGAGGCAGAATTGCTAGCTGCTGCTGGGGATAATAATATATTTGCAGAGCAGTACAAATTTCAAGTAATTTCCAATTCTATTCCCAGTACTAATAAAAGTTATTCTTCATTTAAATGTAAATGGTATTGCTCTGTCTATCTTTACTACTTTCAAAAAGCTTTTTTTTTTTTTTTAAAATAACTTTTGTATTGAGATCAAGATCTAGTCATTGGATAAGGTAAAACAACATTAAGTTCAATGAATTTATAGTTGTATATACACTGGAATATTTACCATCCAAATCAAGATGTACAATACTTTTAGGGCCCCAGAACATTCCTATGTGCCCGTTCCCAGGTGTGTTTTTCATGTTTGAGTCAGGGTGTGACCTACATAATTATCTCTTAGTTGTGCCTATTTCTTGAACTTCATTAAGTAGAATCATACAATAGGCACCTTGTTTCTGACTGTTTTTCACATAGTACACCATCTGAGATTTATACACGCTCTTATTTGTATCAGTGGTTTTCCTGTGTAGTGTTCGATTGTATGCACTGTGGCTTGGTTACCCATGTTCTTGTTCATGGCTATTTAGGTGATTTTCAGAGTAGGGCTAGTGTGTCTGTTGTGGCTGAACTGCTAATCAACATTATTGAGTAGTTTTATATTCTTTTCTATCAGGATTTTTGGATCATGGGGTAAGAAGTATTTGGTTTAGTTGACACTGCTAAATACTTTCCTAGTTTAAAGGCTTGAAAAGTTTCTCATTTACCAACTTTGTGGCTTTAATGTTTGTTATTCTGATCTCTTTCTAGTGGAATATCATTTTGTTTTCAGTTTGTATCCCTTGATGACCAGTGTGTTGAGCAACTGTCTACAATGTTATTGTATATTTGGGTGTCTCTTATGAAACATGTGCTTTCTTTTTTTTTAAAATTTATTTATATATCTTTCTATGTCTAAATTTTTTTCCTCCTCTTTTTTTAATTAAGAGATTTTCTATTCATTTTACAAACCAACCACAGATTCCCCTGTCCTCCCTCCTCCTACTCCCCCCGCCCCTTCCATCCTCTAGTCAGCAGAGCCTGGTACATTCCGTTGAGGCAGGTCCAAGCCCCTCCTCCCTGAACCAAGGCTGTGCAAAGTGTTTCATCATAGACACCAGGCTCCAAAAAGCCTGCTCATGCACTAGGGACAGGTCCCGATCCCACTGCTGGCGGGGGTGGGTGGGTGCTAAACAGTTCAAGCTAAACAACTGTTTCGTTTATCCAGAGGGCCTAGTCCAATACCATGGGGTCTCCTCAGCTATTGGTCCACAGTTCATGTGTTTACACTAGTTTGGCTAGTTGTCTCTGTACTTTTTCCCACCTTGGTCTTGATATTTCTTGCTCATAGAATCCCTCCTCTCTGTCATCGATTGAACTTCTGGAGCTCCACCTGGGAACTGGCAGTAGATCTCTGCATCTGCTTCCATCAGTCACTGGAAGAGGGTTCTATGATGACAGTTAGGGTATTCAGCCATCCGACCTCCAGAGTAGGTCAGCTCAGGCACCCTCTTGACCATTGCCAATAGTCTATGGTGGAGTCATCTTTGTGGATTCCTGGGAACCTCCCTAGCACTCTGCTTCTCCCTATTCCCATGGTGCCTTCATTTATCATGGTAGTTCTTTCAGTGGGAGGTTCAAATTGGAACCGGAACAGAGTGGGAAACGTGCTTTTAAGCTGATTTGATTTTAAAAATTGAACTGCTCATCTTTTTTGTATTGGTTGGAGTTCTATGTATTTTTTGAATGCGGCTCTTTAGTTGGATTTGTGTGTTATGAACATCATTTTCTATTCTATGGTTTGCCCTTTTACTCTCTTGAGTGACTGTTGGCTTTTGAGACAGGGCCTCGATAGATAGCCCTGGATGGGCTGGAACTTGCTATACAGATAAGCTGGCCTCGAACTTAAAGTAATTATCTTCCCTCTGCCTGAGATTAGAGCACACTCAACCATGTCTAGTTATTATCAGTTTTCTTAAATGGTTCTAGAAATAGTTCCTATGTCTTTGTTTCTTCATTTTGTTTAAGGGAGAAAAATAATTTCATTTCTTTTTATTTTTGAAAAGCTTCCCCCATTAGTGCTCCTGCCATGCTGGGGCATAGGTATGAGGCAATGTGGAATCATTAGTGTAGCCTTTCTGACTCCAGGTGAATTCTGTGGTTCCCTGTAAAGGCCCCTAATTTACTTTTCTTGTGATGGAAGTGGGACTAGCTTACCAGCCACTGAGACCATGCTATGCAAGCCCCAATCATTAAAAATACATATCTAAGTTATACAACAGCATTGTGTATAAGTGGTGCTCTTGTCTCTATTTGACAAATAAGGGAATGAAAGCTCACAAAGACGTCCTATGGAGAAGCATGGTTTGATGGAATGTTCGTACTTCATGTCCTTATTTCATTCACAGTTGGGATCTGTCCTGCACAATATTGATAGTAAATATTTACTATGTGTAAAGTGCTTCCTTAGAAAGTAAGCTATAAAAGAAATAATAGTCCCGTCCTGATAGAATTGACATTCTTATTCTGTCTATTGTGCACTACCTGTGATACATTAGAGATTGATAGTATATCAAGACATTTAGTTTAATTATAAATTTAACAGATTGGATTACTTTCTTTAATTCTTATTGATAAATTTCTAATAGCATGTAACAGTGTTGTTGAAATCTTGTTTTCAGCATGCGTTATTATTAGATCTTGTGGTTTTCATGCCGATTTTTATAGTAAAATATGGTGGGTGCATTTCAATTGATATGTAATCTATTGGTGAGAACTTGGAACAAGCAGTTTTAAAGGAGGGTTGTTGCTTTCAGATTGTTAAGTTAATAAGCACATATTGATTGGTAGACAGTGTATAGAACCTTTTTTTTTTTTTTTTTTTTTTTTGTTTTTCGAGACAGGGTTTCTCTGTGTAGCTTTGCGCCTTTCCTGGAGCTCACTTGGTAGCCCAGGCTGGCCTCGAACTCACAGAGATCCGCCTGGCTCTGCTCCCGAGTGCTGGGATTAAAGGCGTGCGCCACCAACGCCCGGCCGTATAGAACCTTTTTAATGAACAGAGAGTAATTTGTTATATAAGATGATATCTGTCAGGTATTCTCTCTATAAAAGAATTTTTTTGCAATTAATATGTGGGAGGCATATTGAAATTATGTAAATTCTCTTTAAATTATTTTAATATAGAGCCATGTTTTTATGCTTTATCCAATGAATAATGCATCAATAGTATCTTTTGTTTTGGTGCTCAAATTACCCCTGATTTAGCCAGTGATGTACCTTTTAAGCTGACTCCTGTGTCTGTCCCAATCCTTAACCTCATGGTTCTGGAATGAGACTTAATCAAACCAGCTCTATCTCAGCTCTTGAGTTAATGTTAACTCCAAGACATGTTCCTCTTTTTAGTAGAAAATCACATTTAAAATTAAGATCTGGGCTTTAGGTGTGTTCTTATTGCTGGAGTGCTGGACTGTTGCTTTCAGACCCTGTCAGTTAATTAGAACTAGAGGATAAATATATGAACACATGCACGCATGCACATGCACACACACACACACACACACACACACACACACCCTCCATAACCACCCTAAAACACCCCCCCCACACACACACACACGCACGCGCGAATTTATTTTTGTAGCTGTATTTTAAGAATTGGACACCATTTATTTACATCAATACTTTTCATTTTAACCCAACACCATAGGGTTCATCTCTCTTTCTCCAACAAGGAGCAGCCGTCCTTCTCTTCTCTTATTTACTGACTTGGTCATTTCCTCTGTATGTAACCAATTCTTTTATTTCTGCTACCAGCTTGTCCCTATGGTACCCAACGGTACCCCAATAGAAACTCTTGTTGAGCATACATGGGTCCCTACATTCCTGTTCCCCTCCTTGTCTGCCTTTCTTGCATTTCTGACACTTGACAGGCTGTGCTCTTTGTGTGCCTTTTTTAGCAACTTGTGCTGTGGCTAGAAATGCCATCTTAGTCCACTTATGATTTAGATTTGGGCTTCTGTGACTTGATTCATTAATCATTTATTTGTGTCACTAATCACTACTTATTTATTACTTGAAAAGGGATAGAATAGCATATATGTCATTTTGACATGAAGAAGTGACATCATCATCTATGAAGTTAGTGCATGAGAACTGTGTAATGATATTACAAAACAGCCACACACAGAGAAAAATGTCACATTGTTTTAAGTAAGCTTACAGTTTTGCATTGGTTGCATTTATTACTGTTGTATCTACATGGATTGCATGTAGCCACAGGACTCCAAGTTGGACATGCAGGATTAAGGTCGAGTTAGTTGTGCCTGAAACCAGCTTCATGTCTCGGTCTTAGACACTGAGAGGATATTAAGTTTAAATCTGTGTTTGAATCTGTAAATTGATACTACAGTGATGACTGTCCATGATTATTGCTTAGGAAATAAGGCTAAATGAGGGAATACTCTGGACTCTTCCAACAGATATCCCTTTCTTTTGGTTTGCTATCTAATCTGATTGCTTGCTCACAGGCAGTTAAGGGTATAGTATTTTGTTGACCTTAATACCATTCAGTTGTGAACTTTCCTACTTTTGTCTAGAACAATCGTGTGCCTCAATGATAACAGGACAATTACTTGAGTTGGTCAATGGATAACTTGGGAAGAGTCTTAAAAATTCTCTCCCCGTATTTTTGCCCTTGCCATCCTGCTTTTGCCATTATTAGGGGACGCTCCTTGGCAAAGACTTATATCCCAGGCTGGCCTTTCTGTGTAGCTGAAGTTGGCCTCGAACTTCTGATCTTCCTCCACTTCCTAGTTTTATAGGGAATAGTGTTTACAGGAACCTATGACCACAGTAGGTTTATGTGGTGGTGGGAATTGAACCCAAGGGTTTGTGCATGCTAGGCAAGTACTCCACTAATTGAGATACATACCCAGTCTTGTGAACTCTTCTTAACTGACATTTTTTTGTGTCAAGTAGCAGTTGTTTAAGTTTGTATTAGCTCTTTATTCTTGAGTTATTGAGGTCTGGCTATGTGTCCATATATGTATTGACTGCTGGTATTGTGAGGATGTGGACTTGAACTAGAATCTATATTATAATTGCAAACTGTGTGCTTATCAAATTTGTAGATTCTCAGTCTCAGTTTATAGCATAATTTTAGGGAAGATTTAAAACAGCATAGCAAGGTTTAAAAATAGATCTCAAGTGGTATGTTGTGCTCCATATATACCTTAACTAGGGCTTCTGGGAAGCACAATTCTTGTCACATCTCCATATGGTTTTCTAGGCCACCTAGCTCTAGCATTTTGGCCATCAGATACAAGATTAGCATGCTGGGAATCTTTAAATATTTTGCCTGCATCTAATTACGTTTCAGCTCCGTGGACTTGAGCTAAGTTCATCATTCCCAAATCTGAACAAATGTCTCTGTTGTGTGAGGACTAAGGCAGACAACACTTTTAGAAAATCTATATGTGAAATTTTTGTTAAGTTAATCCCTAGATCCCACGGGGTTAAATCTAAGGCAGTCCATGGCCGTGATTTTGTCAGCTATACTCTCGTGGGTTCTTCTTGGAATCTCCAGATGAGAAAGCTCCAGATGAGAAAGTGTACAGAGGTGTATTTTACCTCCTCTGCTCGTTGAGAATGGGAGGACAGTGAAAC
Source organism: Peromyscus leucopus (assembly GCF_004664715.2). Taxonomy (NCBI): domain Eukaryota; kingdom Metazoa; phylum Chordata; class Mammalia; order Rodentia; family Cricetidae; genus Peromyscus; species Peromyscus leucopus. Next base: position 59,618,446 of record NC_051065.1, on the reverse strand, counting down.
AAATAGAAAAATATGCCAAAGATAGGAGATTTTGAGACTTTAAAATAAACATGCAGTTACGTTCTTAGCTTTCTTGTCTCATTCATCATCCTTTCCCATGATTTTCTAGAAATCTTTTTACCTGGTCTCATTAGTCACTTCCTTCCTTCCTTCCTTCCTTCCTTCCTTCCTTCCTTCCTTCCTTCCTTCCTTCCTTCCTTCCTTCCTTCCTTCCTTCCTCCCTCCCTCCCTCCCTCCCTCCCTCCCTCCCTCCCTCCCTCCCTCCCACCTTTCTTTCTCTCTCTCTCTCTCTCTCTCTCTCTCTCTCTCTCTCTCTCTCTCTCTCTCTCTCTCTCTCTCTTTTAAGACAGGGTCTCTGTTTAGTCCTTGCTGTCCTGGAACTCACTTTGTAGACCAGGCTGAGATCCATCTGCCTCTGCCTCCCAAGTGCTGGAATTAAAGGTGAGCGCCAACACTGCCTGGCTTGGTTTCATTTTTAACTACCATCTTTCTTTGAAAGCTATTAAAATTAGTTTCATGCCCTGCAGGTCTTTACTCGTATTTGTTCAAAGCTCTCGTCTTTTCACATTACCCTGTCTTCATTTTTTTCTTTGAAGGCATGTCTTCTGTATAGCAGTTTGGATTGTTAATAGTATTCTCCAAAGGTTTATACCTTGATAATTTGTCTTTCAAATTACTGGCTATTTTAGGTAGGGGCTCTCAAGAAATGTACGCCTGAACTTAATTGATTAAATTGTAAATCGGTGGTAGAGATGCTTAGAAATCGTTATAATTATTCTTGTAATATATAATGGGTGGAGATTGATCTAGATCCCCTCCCTTCTACTTGTTTTGTGGTTACAAGTAAAAGCCACAGCAGGCTTGATTTCATGTCTGTAAATGTTTTTCAGAAGTTCTCTTTGTCCCTGATGTCCACATTAATGAGGATTGGTCATTAATGTAAGGACTTCCTCCTCATCCACTCCAACCGCTAAAGCCCTGTTTCTAGAAATAGTGTAGTCTGAGATAGCCCTGGGGTTAGGAATTTAACATGAGTTTTGGAAGAACATAGTTCAGTCTTTAAGTTCAGCAAGCATGGTGGACATCTTGCCCTATCAAAAGAGACTTTGGTCTAGACTATATCTGGAGTGACTGAGACCCAAGTAAGTTCAGATCCCTAGCACCCACATAAAAGCCAGGTGGTGAGGCATGCCTCTTTAACCTCAGTGCTGGGTGATTGGAGACAGGCTGATCATGGGGGCTTGATGGACAGCTAGGATAGTTCCAATGACAGGCTTCAGGTTCAGTAAGAGACACTGTCTCAAAAAGTAAGTGTACACTTTTATCTTCTATACCTACACATGGATGAGCATACATGCACACACATGCATACATATTGTATATGCAATTGGTTCATGTCCTTTACTGTGGGGGCCCAAGTGGTAAAAGTGGCTAAATATGTAGGTGGCTTAATCACTAGAGTACAATCTTTGTCAGGTAGTCTTCTTGTAGTGACAGGATTTAAAAGAAGAGCAAAACCGTGTTTCTAACAATATTCCCTATGGCACGGTCTCCCAGAAAGAGTAGAAACAGGCCAGATAGCCAGACATAGGGAAATAATCAAGTCAACTTTAGATGATTGATGCTTGTAAAAGATTTTTAAATTGTTATAACTTTTAGTAAAGTGCAGAAGTCTTAAATATATATTTTGAATTATATAGAATAAATATTCTAATTTTATATTTAATTTTATAATTATATTCTAATTAATGTTATAAACATTATCTACTTACTCATAAATTTATTTAGCACGCAGTGTTAAGTGATCAAAAAGAAAAGATGAGTTAGTTTATTTGTAGAGCAGTTAGGATTAAGCACATGGCAGGACCGTCAAAATCCTGTTCTAGGGCAGAGTGAAGCAACTGTGCTTGGGTGAGAGTTAAGTGGAATAAAAAACAGGCTTCTGGGGACTTGTCGTGAGAGTTGCCCATCTAAGTGAGTATCTTATATAAAAGCCGACGAGGCTTCTCTGACAGGAACTATGCTTTATGTTTCTCTGTGAGTTTCTGGAAAAAAAAAAACAAAAAAAAAAAAAGTGTTTCTCAAACTCTTTAGTTGAGAACTTCATTGTAAGTTAGAAAGTAACTCGAGAGTTTTTGTTTCTATGGATTAATTATAACAGTTGATACTTATGTAGTAGACATTTGAGAAGTTTAAAAATAGCCATTAAAACTAATGAATCCATGGCATCCTAGCATAAGTAATTTTTTGTATGCGAATGAAAAGTAACCATTATCAGAAAAAAAAAATGAGAATAGTAACACATTTTAAGGGGTGCAAACCTCTTTTTAATGTGACCTATTATAGCTTTGTGTTCTCTGGTCTGCCTCTGTAGTCTCTCTTCTGATGTATTATGTTAGTTGATGGATCTGAAAGAATTCTGGCTCTGGGTGTGTGTCTGATTGGTAGACGGGGAAGAAGAGAGAACCAAGAGTCTGGTTGCAGTTTCAGAACTGACTCCTTTTCAGCGGAATCTTCCAAGCGATAAGCACGTTGAACAGGCAGGCGTCTGCCTCGTGGAAAGCTTGCACGGAAAAGTGGCGTGGCTGTGGACTGTAGTCAGTGCTGTCACTTAAAAAGGACCAGGTATCGTCACTGTCTCGCCATCCTATGCATTTTGTCACCTGAAGTTGAAACTCACATAAAAATACCACCTGAAACTGGGAATGTGCCCCAATTCCACATAGATGTAGGGAAAGTAAGAAATCTCTGAAATCTTAGCCTTCCCTCGTCAAAGAACAAGAGCTCTTGTTCCTTGTGCTGGTCCTTGCTGCCTGTGGGTCCCTTGTTTAGAATCCAACAGGAGCCATTTTACTGAGCATTTGTAACTCTGCTACTCTTTAAGTTTAGGCTGACTTCTAAATAATTCCAGGTGGCAAACCTGGTAAAAAAAAAATGGTACAAAGTAATGTAATGCTCTCATTTTTAATCTAGATAATTCCCTTGCTGTAAAATAGATACATGAATGCTGTGAGTCCAAAAATGATATATATCAAGTAGTTCAGTTAAATTGAGCATAATTCATTTTTCCAGTTATTTCTATTAATAGTAACTGATTTTTCGTTGATTTATTGACACTTGCTGACAAATGTTCTTTTTTACTAAACTTTTGGGTGAGAATCCAAAATGGATACCATTCTATTAACCACCTTATTTTTTGTGGCACTATTATTTTAAGCAGTGACAAATACACTGTACTCTATTCTGTTTGAAAAACAGCAGTATTCCAGAGAAGTGTAAACTGAGACCTACTGCTACATTGTCATGGTCTATTAAATCTGATTTCAGATCATGATGTAATTATCTATGGGTAGCACATAGACTAGCATGCAGTTCTAAACCCAACATTATCACTGTCACAGAGGTGATCTTAAGGTTGCTGACTTTTTACCTATTCATGATTTTTTTTAAAGAAATTCTTTGTTTCCTTTACCAGAAGATCTGTCTGCTTCCTTCTGCCCACTATTCCTACATAGTGTGTACTTCTGTCTTTTCTTTGGTAGAGTGCATGCAAGTGTGGACGTATCTTAATAGTGCAATTTGTGTTCTCTTCGCCTGACTCTGCAGGAACTGCATGTACTTGCCAGGTCTCAGATGTCACTGTGTTGCAAAGGCCACTGCTAGTTTCTCTGTCTGGCCCCAGTCACTACCTTCAGTTCACTGAGTGCAGAGTAGAGGGGAACAAAAGCAAATTGAGTCAAAGTCTTGGCACACATAAAGCAGAGTGTGATTAGTATCAAAATTCCTTTTGATGTTAGTACATTTGAGCTTTTTGTTGAGTTGATTTTCAGAAATCATCTTTTCTTATTTCTTGTTTTCATTTATGTTTTAAACTAAAGAATTTGTGATTAGAGAAAAATAATTTGTAAGTTAGTTTCAAATGATGTTTCCAGGACTGGTTTGTAGGATCAGATGTGAGTTTTTCAAATTGGAACCTTTTCTAATAGGCCCTTGGGAAATGTCTTAGCTAAATTGCAACAGTGATTGGTGAAGTCGATCGAGGTAAATTGCTCCCATTGCTGAGGGCTCAGAAACCAGGCAGTTGAAGCTAAAATTCCGGGGAAATCGGCCTGAACTATTGCATATGGTTCCCCTTTGGATGGAGAGGGTGGTTAGTGTCACTCTTGATGAATGAGAGGAGATTAAAACGGTTTTTTTTTGGGGGGGGCAGTGAATTAACAGCGTACTTTCTGAGAAACTAAAGAGAAATTTATGAGAGGACTATCAGGATCAGTTGAATGATCTCTCTCTCTCTCTCTCTCTCTCTCTCTCTCTCTCTCTCTCTCTCTCTCTCTCTCTCTCTCTCTCTCTCTCTCTCTCGTTTTTCAAGACAGGGTTTCTCTGTGTAGTTTTGGTGCCTGTCCTGGAACTCGCTCTGTAGACCAGGACTGGCCTCAAACTCACACAGATCTGCCTGCCTCCACCTCCCTAGTGCTGGGATTAAAGGCATGTGACACTACTGGCAGGTGATTACTTTCAACATCAGCTACCAATGATGCCATTGGACTTGAGAGGTTTGACCCTAGAGAATAGCATCAGGAGGATTCTGCTTGCTCATTGCCAGTAAGCTCAGAGATTGAGGAGCTACCAGAATATTTTGAATTTCTACTTAATGTTCAACTACTGATAGTTTCTTTCTTTCTTTCTTTCTTTCTTTCTTTCTTTCTTTCTTTCTTTCTTTCTTTCTTTCTTTCTTTCTTTCTTTCTTTCTTTCTTTCTTTCTTTCTTTCTTTCTTTCTTTCTTTCTTTCTTTCTTTCTTTCTTTCTTTCTTCCTTCCTTCTTCCTTCTTCCTTCTTCCTTCTCTCCTTCCTTCTTCCTCCTTCTTCCTTCCTCTCTCTCTCTCTCTCTCTCTCTCTCTCTCTCTCTCTCTCTCTCTCTCCCCTCCCTCCCTCCCCTCCCTCCCTCCCTCCTTTCTTTTTTTTTTTTTTGGTTTTTCGAGACAGGGTTTCTCTGTGCAGCTTTGCGCCTTTCCTGGAGCTCACTTGGTAGCCCAGGCTGGCCTCGAACTCACAGAGATCCGCCTGGCTCTGCCTCCCGAGTGCTGGGATTAAAGGCGTGCGCCACCAACGCCCGGCCTTTTCTTTTTTTTTTTTTTAATTTAAAAAAGTCATCCTGACTGCTTGTGACTGGTTAGAACAGTGGTAATCAAGCAAGTATTTGTATTTGGTAATCTGTTAACGTTAGACATGTCCTGTGTCTTTGAGAAAGTCCCTTAAGCTCTCTGCCACATGGCAATAATAATACATCACGAAATTGTGTGGCAGCATTAGGTCCTTTGTAATTGGTAAAACTCAATACTAACAACATCTGTCTATTCATTTTTCTCAGTCTCTGGCAAGTGCAGACAGCACTGAATTAAGGAACAAGCTTTAAATCCTTCAATTAAAGATTTTGCTGCTGAGGCCTGGGGAGTGTTTCTGTTAGTTCTCTGTGACTCTTGGAAATCCTTCCTTTGTAGAAGTTTTAGAAGATGAAGGCTTTCATTTATCAAGGAGGATAAAGGATGTGGTGACTCCCTGAACTGTTGAATATTGTGGGCCTGGTACTTGTATGGGCAGAATAATATAGTTAGTAGGTTTGCAACTCCTCCAGACCTATTACAAGATCATATCTCCACCCATTTCTCTTTCCTCCTTTCTTCATCTATAAGCATTGGGATGTTTATTTAGTATTCATATTATAATTTCCCTCAGATGAACTTGTATCATATGGACAGAAAACTGTAATTTCTGTTTAGTGCCTGATGTGATCTGAATGTTTTCCCGGAAATGTATGTGCTGAAAACTTAATCCCCCATGTACTTAAGGGAGGATTTTAGGTCACCAGAGTGGAGTGGATTGATCCCCGTAATAAAAGGAGTTTGTTACCCCTTTAGCCAGTTCTGTGCTCTCCCACCATGTAAGGGCAACTGAGTCCCTCCTTTGTGGAAGATGTACCAACAAGGTACCACGTTGGGAGCAAAAGACAGGCTTTCACCAGATAGCAGGCCCCGTGGAACCCTGCTTGAAGGTAGACTCACAGTTTCCAAGTCTGTTCTTGATAAATGACGCAGTGCTACATATTGTATTACAAAGCATCCTCATTGGACTCAGATGATACCAGAAAGTGAGGGTTTAGATTACAAATAGGTTGATTGGTTTGTATGAATTCTCTCTTACACACTATACAATAGTCTTGTTTTTGCTGTCTCCTAGAATTGCTCTTGCCACGAATTTGGTGCAACTAAATATTTTCCTGTTTCCCTACCATTCTGTCCCTGTCTAATTTAGGCTGACTTCCTCCAGGCTCTAGTGCCTATGTTCTGTGGTTTGTAAAGAGCTGTGTACTTTTATAGCCTCTATAAATAACAAAATAGAGCTCATGGCAACAACACTGTTGCACTGGCATGTTTAGATAGTGTGTGTGAGAAAGATGAGAGAAAAGGGATGTGTGTCTAGAGTACAAAATATCTACATGCAAAACTATTCATGGTTACATACTCATCTACACTGTTCTAATTTTGCTCATTTATTAGTGGGTGACTTCCCTTTATCTCTAGGACATGTTATGTACAATATAGGCTTGGTTGCTGCTGCTCTCTTCTTGTGCCCCCTTTCATCTTTAACAGTAGAAATGGTAAACAGAGAGACTGCTTCACAGTATGGTGAGATTCCAGCCAGATGCTTGCGTGCTGGGCACCCAGCTTCCTATCCTGGTCATCTTTTTTTGTTTCAGTGGATCACCACAGCTGCCTTCACGTATTTGGAAGATGTGAAGCCAGGAGCTAGATGCTATTTCTATTAGTCCTGTCAATAGAGTTTGATAAAATGCAAATGTCTTTAAAATGGTAGACTTCCAATTAAAAGGCTCCAGCAGGGAGTCTGTTTTGATAATGAAAGTGATTAAGAAGGCTCTGTTTTTTCCATTGGTATGAATGCTCAACTAAAATAGCTTGACTTTCTGTCTGTAATTGGACTCTGTTAATGAGCTTCTAATAACTTTGGTTCTAATAATGATTCTAGCATCTCTTTGTTATCTTCAGTAATCAATGCTGGGGACTTGAAGAACATCATTTCTGGATGACGGTGTCATATAAAGTCCTTAATGTCACCCCTTTCCCCCTTCATTCTACAGAATCAACAGGAGTGAAGGCTAATTTCCTTTAATTTTGAAATCTAGGTGCATCCTTGGTCTGAGTAAAGCTAAACATACCATGGCTTAATGTCTGTGTTTGGAATTGCCTTCAAAACCTGCTCCTTATAATAGGCCTAGGAGCATTGATTTGGGCGTGTAAGTAGTAGGTGCAGAATAACACAGAATTAATGCAGCTGAGGCCCCATCTGAAATTCAATTTGAAGAGTGTTTAGTATGTTCAGCCCCTTTCCATAGAGACCTGGCAGCCCCAGGGAACAGCTGCATGTTAGTAGAAGCCTTTCTGGTAAAGGAAGCTGGAACATTGAATGTGCTGTGTCTCCCCAACCCACGTAATATGGGCTATGTACTGGGCTAGAATAGTTGTCAGGGATGGGCTGCATGGCTAACTCACAGCACCTCATTAACAGCCTGTCACCTTCCATCTTTTCTTATTAGAGTCAATGTTTATGTTCTCTGACTTTAATCAAAGTCTGTCTTCTCACTATTTTTCTATCTTGTTCACTGTTTATTCTCAAAGGACTTTCTACTTTCCCTTCTAACAAACTTATGAGCCAGTCTGCCTGTCTACTAGGAAATATTTCCAAGTGATTACAGAGGCAGCAAGAACAGTTGTGGTCATGGTTAGAATGGTCACCAAGCCTGCCTTGCTATGTAGGCTCATCATCCTTTGTCATATGGCCTTATGCGTATAGCCATCTCTGTGGGATTGTTGAGGATTGTTTTCTGTGCTTGTCTTGTTTTTGTGTGAGTCCCTCCCCCCCACTTTTTTTTTCTGGTTTCAAATGTATGTTAGTGTTCATGTTCTTTGGACCTTATTACATAGGGGGAGTTGTGGCTTTTAAAAAAGATTTATTTTTAAGAGTGTGTGTGTGTGTGTGTGTGTGTGTGTGTGTGTGTGTGTGTGTGTGTGTATTGGGAGTACATTCACATATGCAAGTACCTTGGAATTCGGAGGCATGATATCCCCCTGGAGCTGAAGTAATGGGAGGTTGTGAGCTGTCAGAAGTGGATGCTGGAAACTAATTCCTGTCCTTTAAAGAGCAGTATGTATGTACTCTTTTAACTGCTAAGGCTCAGTTAACTCTTAACTCCAGCCTAACTTGTGACTTTTTCTTTAAATGTCAGAATGGGCCAAGGAGACAGCCCAATGAGTAAAAGTACTTGCTGAGCAAATGGGACAAACCAGCTTTGTCCCTGGAAGCCATGTTAAAGACCCTGGAGGCATGTATTTGTGACCCCAGCACCTCTACTGTGAGAAGGGAAGCCAGAGATGGAAAATGAGCAAACAGCAGAAGCAGGAAAGCACCTGTCCCACCAACCAGGAAAGGAAGAATCAGCTCCTAAAATTGTGCTCTGACCTCCACCCATGTGTGTCATGGTGTGTGCATACCCTCTGCGTGCATGCACACACACAATAAACAAACACACAGATGTCAGAATTAGAGTAGAACATGGCCTTTCTTGGTGGTCAAGGTTAAGATCAGAACACACGCTAAAGATTGTATATAGTGTCCCCGTCCCGTCCCCCCGTCCCCCCCCCCCCCAGCTGAAATCTGTTTAGTGCCAGCTTTGTTCAAACTGTTCTTCAGGATGGTTAGGCACATTACATGGGGGCAGGAACAGTGTACAGTCAAATTCCTTCTCTTTTGAGTAGGATTGTAAAGGGGACAGCCAGTCAGTAATAATTTAAATTCCACCACTCTCCATCCCTCTCATGCCATCTTCCTACCTAAGAGAGTGAATTATACACCAAGAAGTTAAAACATTAGTATGGTGATCCTTTGTCTTCAGTGCTCTCTGAAGTTTATGATTTTATCCCTGCAGAGGTAACTACTTCATGATTCACGGAGGTATTAGAAGTTGAACTGAGGGTAAAGGACTTCCCTTGATTCCGAGTGGAAATGTGTCAGCTCCTGATGTAGAGTTAGAGTGGTCCAGACACAGGGAGAGGCTTTCGTTGTTTCTTACCCTTTAGCAGTGACAGTGCTATATAGTTCCCCTCTGCTTCCTCAGGGTGGTGACTAGCCGGAAGCCCAGGTTGGAGTGTCTTGCTCACGGGGTCAGGGGACAGAATGTCAACATGTTCGACTTGTACTACCTGCAGTATTGAATTACTGCTGAATTTCGGGGATATTTTGGTGTCTTTAGCACAATTAATTCCAGTTACTTCTTTTTCTGGCAGTCCTTACCTGGTATGTCTTCTGTTAGGTATAAACTAGCTGTTGTCTCTGCTGGCTCAGGTCTGGTTATTCACTGTGCCTGAATGGAATAGGGACAAGTGACTCTTTAAAGTATGTCTTTTCTTTAAATTATGTTGGTAGAATCTTATTTTAAAGTTCTGGATATTCCTGTGTTTTTAGATCAAATACAGAATTTCCTGTGGGGAGATGGGGGTGGGAGGAGAAAGAGAGAGAGAGAATTACAGAGAGAAGAAAGAGTCTGGCCCTCTCCTCTTTATTCTTTTCCGTTACTGAGGCAGCTGTATTAACTGCAGCTGTGCCCTTTTGTGGCCCACTACTGGTGTGTGCACTGCTCAATCCTCTCTTGCTTTTTAAACTCTCAGCCTGTAATGAATTAAAGAGTTTTGACTCCTCCTGATAAGGATATTTATGGGTCAGGCTGGCAGCATTTCTCCGAAGTACATTACTGTCTCCTTTGGGTTGAAGTGTTTGTATAGCAGCATCCTTCTGAATGGAAGGAAGTAGAACTGCTTGGAGACCTCTGGCTGCCACCGAGCTTTCCTCTTTGAGCCACTCCCCTTCAGTGTGCAGTGTGGCAGGCAGTGAATACCAGCACCCAAAAGGTCTTAAGCTGGTAATTAGGTTCATTCATGCTTCATTCATTCAGTGATCAGGTATTTCTTTAGCACCTCTATAGAACTCAAATGTTTTTCAGTATCGTGCAACTTACCAAGAGGCTACAAAGATGTTTCTGAGGGTAGATGGGGATAGTGGGTGGGTACAGTAGGGTCAAATGCAGAATAGCATTGCATGGTAGATGACAGTGCTGTGAAGAGAAGGAAGAACTCAGAGCAGCAGAGGCGTTTGAAGGGTGAGAGATTGCCTATCTTGGTGATGCTGTGCCTGGACTGATAGTAGCACATAACATCCTCCAAGTTTGCCCTGCGCCCGGCTTTGTGCCACGGGCTTTCCTGTGCTGGCTGTCTGATCACTAAGACATCAAAGCCCCATAAGGTTGAGCCTTTGTTACCTTTATTTTAAGATGTTAGGAAATTGAGGGCTGTCTACTTGAAGATACTCACACAAAGGTAAATTGCTGGTGAGTAGAGCCCTTGGGAATAGACCCAGGGCCTGGCCAAAAGAATGTGCTTGCAACCACTACATATTACTGTTGGAATTCGCTTGACTTTCAGTTCAGTGCTTTATCTGGGTCACCAGTTCTTTCAATTAAAAAAGTGTAGTGAAATGAATGGGTTGAGTAATTTGTGTTGTGCTGAATGCTTATTGCTATTTCATGCTATACAGTTAATTGCTTCTGTATGCTTATTGCTTAATTACATAAAATGCAGTAGTTCCTTTATCATCTTTCTGCAAAACTGCCCCTTATTTACTGTGACTTAAGCAAACCAAAAAAAGCAAGAGAGGATGTTAATTTTTAATTTTGGTGGGCAGAGTTCTTTGGGGGTAATGTTTTATGAGTGTGCTGATATCTGATAGTCAAAACATGTGTCTGGTCAGAAAGCAACTATCCAACATGGGGGCATCTAACAGCTGTCATCATGCAGCATCTTTTCCAGGCACCAGGATGACATCTGGACCTAGTATTTTGGTATAAGAGAAATGGTTCTTGCTAATCATGTTGTCACAGGATCATACATCAAACAGAGCTGGGGGCTGTGTGTTTCTGCCAGTTGCCTTCTGATCATTATTCACCATGAGCTGATGCAAAGAACATGATCAGCTTGGGGGCCACAGGCTAATTCTTAGTGTACACATACTATTGGTGTCTTAAGGGATCAAATTTAAGTTTTTAAGTCTCTGTGTTGGTGAAAGTGATGTGGATGGGTGGTGTTTAGCCAAGCAGAGGCCTGGTCATGAGTCTTGTGTATTCATGTTCTTCCACTTTATTGCTACATTATACCCTTAACTCTTTGAGTTCTACTTACAGATAGATTGATCTAACTTAATGAGAATCTTACAGGAGTGTAAAGGATAGAACAAGTCTAATAGCTTTTACTAGTAAGATTTTTCAGCTATGATGGATGAAAAGTAGACTTTGTATTTATGAAACATAACCTGCCATCTTGACTTTATTGGTGATATACGACACTTAACTTAATTCTTAAAAAGCACTCTTCACTCCCTCCCCCAATTAAACATCATAATAGATAGTGGTATATGAAATAGTGATGTGTTTAAAAGTGAGTAGACTCTCTCATTTGATTAAATGTGATAGCTCTAGCATGCATCATTACTTGGTTTAAGCCCCATTCTCATCTCTATTTCCAGAGACTTTAGATTGTTCAGCTGATCTGGAACACCTGAGTTCTTTGGTGCCAGCCTTCTAGTTTAAAAACACACACTGCTTACTTTTCACTGTTAGTCTTTGCTCTCCCAGCAGATAATTTATGTGACACCTCATTGGGAGCAGTCTTCATAAATGTAATCAGCACAGAGAGCCATTGGAGGATGGGAGTGGAGCATCTATTTCAGTGAAAACTCATTTAGATTTAATGCTGTTTACCTTCACCAAGATAAAGAAAGAGCAGTGTCTATGCCCTTGAATCTTAGAGACTTGGGCCTAGAGGAGACTTTTGAGTGTATGTGTCTTTTCTCACTAGTCAAAATTAGATGTAAAGACTTCAGCTGAATGAATCTTTTCCATGTGAACAGAGGTTTCATATTTCCTTATCATTCACTGTTTTCTTGGCCTGGAAAACCCTGTGTAGTAGATAAAGGGCTTTGTTCCCTCAGTTCTAAAGTGATTCATTTTAGCTGTGGTTATTTTAAAACAGGTGTGATGTCTGTGATCTTCCCTCTTAAACATGTTACTTTTTAAGGTTGGAAGAAATGAATGTATTAGATCTTTTGTTTGTTTTTGCCAGATCTCTAAGAAAGTATATTTTCTTCATATCCCAAACAAATCAAAATATTACCCCAGTTTCTCATGGTGTCACTATAGTGCTTAATGTAAAACAGATCATTAAAGGGTCCTTTGAACACTTAACTTATAATGGGCTTGAGGCTGTTGCTCAGTTGCTCAAGAGTACTTGTCTAGCATGTACAAAACCCTGGATTCGGTCTCTAGCTGTGTGTACCTGGTCATGGTGATGCATGCCTGTAATCCTAGCACTCTGGTGATGGAGGCAGGAGGATCAGGAGTTCAAGGTCAGCCTGGGCTACATGAGATCTTATCTCAACTGAAAAAGCAAACAAATAAAATAAAAAACATGAAACTCTTTCTCCAGCAGAGACTTTGTATAGGATAGGTGACCAATGACCATCTCAAGCTCTTGGCTCCAGCTCCTGGCTCTCGAATGCTAATGTGAGTCCTTCTGCCTCAGCCTCTTGTATACCATGTACTACTATGTATAGCTCTGTGGTTTTTGTTTGTATTTCCAGGAAATACAAATAAAAACTCCCAATTTCAGTCTTACAAATTACAGTCATGAACTCCACCTGCAAAACCCCAGCAGAATTCATATAAACCAGACATGTATATGCCGTGTTTGTCTTGATTTCACTCTTTAATTATGAAACTTATCCCATTTGGTAGTCCAGAGAAGTTTAATTTTCAGGTTATGCTGGATTTATGTGATTGGTATAAACACTGGGTAAAGAACCTTCCATTTGTCCTGTAATCTGTGCCCTTGATCCAGGGCATAGTCACCACAGTGTTGTCTACAAATGAGTATACAGATGCACATGATGGTGCAGATCATTAAAATGATATTTTAAAATCATAAGACTCAAACTTCCCTTAAAAGCAAATCACTTCTCATTTAAAACAAAACAACCTAACATTTCCCCTCTTGGTTATACACATAGTGTCATATCCTTGAAAATTCAAGCAATGTCTTTTGAAAATCAAAGTTCTTATTAACAAGAAGGAGTTAGGGTGAAATAAGGATCAGGGATGTTTGTTGTAATTATAATTTCAAAATAAGAAAAAAGAATATTTTTAAGGAAAATTATTTTACATTTATTTATTCGTTGTGTGGTTGTTGAGCATGTGGGCATGAGTACTTTTGTGTTTTGTCAGCCATTTTGAAGTGTCTTAATTTCACATGACACGGCCATCATTGTGCATTTAGCAGTAACATTGCTTCTTGCCACATTAACTGAACTCTCATGCTTCCTCGTTGCTGTCTCTTTAAGGAGACTCTGGTGTGAGTCCAGTCGCGTCCCTTCCTAGAGGCTCTTTAGAACCCTGTTAATGTGGCATCACCGGTCCATAGTCTGGCCGTTGTTGTCACATGTACAGTGCCTGGTGCCCTCTGAGAACTGAGGAGGACGCAGATGCAGAGGGAGGAGAGCCCGAGGCAGAAGTCAGGGTGATATAAGGTGGGACACCAAGCTTTGCCATCAGCCTGCAGACCTGAACTGGACGAGTGCCCCGAGACTGCAGAGCAAGCGGGATCTTGTCGGGTGCTCTCCTGGGGCTTTGAGCTCTGAAGGAATAAGTTCCTGTCATTTGAAGCCACCCAGCTTGTTTTTGCAGTTCTCCCATTTTACATTTGTGATTAAGAGTGACTTTCCCTTTTGAACAACATTTACAACAAACAAAAACATCACAGCGCTTTTAAGTGAACAACACATATGGTAGGGTGTCCATTTTATCTTATTTTATTTTTCTTCAAAAATGTGCTTAGGGTTTCAAGTGATCATAAGAAATGACTGTTTCTAGAATCTGTTTGAGAGGCCAACTCCAGCCATTGCTGCCCTTCTCTTCGTAAGGCTTCCTGTCACGTTTCACCTGGGCTTCCTGACACAGCTGTTCTCAGAAGCTGACTGTGTCTCAAGCATCTTGCTCTTCCTAGTGTAATCACATTCATTGATGCCAGGAAACCCTTGATTGGGAGTGGTGAGCAGAGAACACAGGTCAGCATTGAGGAATGGTAGTCTTTCTTTAAAATATATTTTCATTTTGTACCATCTGGGTCGGGTTTCTCAGCTTGTTTCCAGTAAATAAGAATGCCCTCTTAGATTCCATTATTACTTATGGTGTCAAGCTTTAACTCTAAAAGATGTCAACTGTTTACATAGATTCTTTCTGAGCCTGATTTTGGCCATTATATACATGTTGCTTTATTTCTGATTTTCAAGTTGTTTGTGCATCATGGTGGGGGGTGGGGTAGGGAGGAGAGCGAGAGGGAGAGCATGTGCGAGCACGTTTGAAGGCCAGAGCAGGATGTTGAGTGTCCCACTTTGTTCCTTTTTCCTGTAAGACAAGGTCTATGAATAAATGCAGAGCACAGCTGGGAGCCTGCCAGCCCCAGCAGTTCTCATTTCCACCATCACAGGGGTTAAGTTTACAGGTGCATTCAAGAGGCTACACCAGCCTTTATGTGCATGCTGGGGATTTGAACTCAGGGCATCTTGCTCAGGCAGCAAGCATTCGTACCCACTGAGCTGCTTCCTCAGCCCCGCATCATGCACTTTTAAAAAGAGTTGTATTGAGATTTATTGGTGTTGTAAGAAAACTATACATATTTAAATGCATAATTTGTAAAACTTCAGGAACTAGATATAACCCCGAAACCATAACTGTAGACAAGATAGTGAACATGTGCCCTTTTGTATTCATCCCCATGTCCCTTTTCCCCAGCTGCCAACCACTCATCTGCTTTCTGCTCCCATGCATCAGTTTGCATTTGCTGTAATTTTACATGAATGGAATTAGATAAATGTACTTTTGTTTTAAATCTGGTTTCCCTAGCTTCCATATTGTGATGAGCATCCATAAGTATTTCTTTTTACTGTTAAATAGTATTCCGTTGTTATATGGCAGTGCCGTGGTCATGGTTTGTTCATCCCTGTATTTGATGATGGTTTAGGTGGTTTGCTTCCAGGTTTTTTTTTAGTTTATATTTAAATGCTATGAACATTTATGTATAAGCATTTGTATGGACACATATTTCTTGACTTGTATGAATATCTTCTAGGAGAGTGACTGGATCATAGGAATGTGTTGGCACCTTTCCTTCTAATTGTTTCTAACAGTCCTTTCCTTGGCCTTACCTTGATCTTCTGCACACGCCTGTGCTGTTCAGTGCTCTGCTCAAGTGATGCTCTTTACATCAAGTCGTGGCTCTCTTTCTTTGCTGGCCTCATCTTCCTGGTAGTCTGCCTTGAACTCTGACTACCTCTGCCTCTCCAGACTACGTTTATCCTGATAGCAAGTCTCATAAGACAGGAGCAGAGGCCATTGTTTGCTGTCCCCTATAAGACAGAGAACAGGCCCCACTTGTTTTGTGGTCTGTTAGGATCACTTCTTTGCTGTGTTATCCAGAGTTCTGAAAAGCAGTTTGAGTGTCTCCTCCCCCTCTCTTTAGGCAAGAAAGCCCTTGTTGGCTAGAAACAGATCCCATACTTGACTTAAATTAATGCACTTTTAGTTTTTGTACTTAGACCTATATTTCTATTATGTTAATGTCCTAATTAGTCTTCCATTCCAGACTTTTAAGTTTTCTTAATACCTTTAGAAGTGTACTCCTCCCATGCCATTTAGAATTACGTGTGTGTGTGTGTGTGTGTGTGTGTGTGTGTGTGTGTGTGTAAATACATAAAAACACATGCTCAGACTCTAGAATATTACTTGTATGTATGTTTTCAGGATTGATCACTTGGTGTTAGATAGCCAGTTGGTGTGCTCTTCTCAGGGGAAGATGATTTCTCCTGCTCTCAGCATTTCTGAGTTGCCTGCTGTTCTTTGTGTCTTTTCCCTATCCACTTTAACATGCTTGCTGTTGTCCTTGTTCGACTAATGTTTAGGCAGTCATATTGGTGAGACTTTTTGGGTGTAGCTTCTGACACTCCTAGGAGACAGGGTCTCAAGGAAACCTCTCTGTTCTACTGCCTCTGACAGTCTCTTTGTCCTCTCTCCTGCAATGATCTCTGAGCAGTTTATGTGTGGGAGTTGCACTGTAGATGTATCAGTTGAGACTGGGCTCCACAGCTCTGTATTTGGTTGGTTTAGTTTTCTGTAGTGGTCTGTTGCAGAGAGAAGTTTCCTTGATGAGAGGACAAGATTTATCTTATTGGCTGCATATTTTTGTCTTCTTTTGTGTGTGGCTTTTAGATGATGTCTTAATTTTCTGTATTTGAATATTTGATTCTAGAAAATACTCATGTTTGCTGAACTATTTTTATTTTTCTATTCTTAAACATAGTTTTATTGTTACCATTTCGTGTCATCAGTTTATTGTCTTCTCACAGCTGGGTTTCAATCTCTTTAATCTTGCTTTCTCTACCCTATCTGTTTGTTTATTTGTTCAATGCTTAAGTCTTGGACATAGAAGTCTTTTGCAGTGCTCTGGAATATTCTGTTCCTTTCAGAAGTCAGCTCTCATTTTAAGTAGTGATTGGCATCCCATGTTGCTCTAGTCCAATTCTTCTTTTTAA
Source organism: Peromyscus leucopus (assembly GCF_004664715.2). NCBI lineage: Eukaryota > Metazoa > Chordata > Mammalia > Rodentia > Cricetidae > Peromyscus > Peromyscus leucopus. The sequence continues at coordinate 59,601,688 of NC_051065.1, read as the reverse complement.
AACTGTTTGTTAAATACCTGGCATGAACTCCCCATCTCTTCTGCCCTGTTGTTGCTTCTAGAGTAGAACCGGATCGAATCTGAGCAATTCATTTGTTTGAGTTGACCTTAAGCATAGGACACTCCTTGAAAGTACTCTAATGAAAGGACCTGCCATTTTTTCTTCATGGCTTTGATGTACCAAGTTGATTTTCCATTGCAAATAGTTGATTTTTACCTATACTTTCTTGTTTCTGTATTTTCCCAGTTTTTGTTTTAAGAAGCTGATAAATATAGGGGGTGGCAAAGCATTCAAGTAGAAACTCAATGTGCTTGTTGAAGTTTTATATCACAGCAGTTTCCTGGATGAAATAAAACTTTACAAGGGCTGATATATGGATGGACTATATTTAATAGCAAATTATGTTTAATAATTGTAAATATTATGTAAAATGGGTGAGTGGCTGGTACGCATACATATGGATGTTGCAAAGAAATTACAGGGAGCTGTCTAATGCCATTGTCTGTCTAAATCCCATCCATGTGCCAAATGAGAGCTTGGTTTTCCTGGTGGTCCACCTATTTGTTTGCACTCTGTGGGGAGGTGGGCAGGAGTAGTATGAGTGAGTAACAGTGTGAAGCAGCTGCAGCAACTGTGACTTTCCTCCAGTAGGCTGGGTCACTGGATAATTTCTTAACCAACAGTTACAAAATCCACTCATTGTGAATAAAGGGGAAATTTGAGGGGGGGGGGAGTTCTAGTTGCTATGCTGTTCAGACATCTGAGTGCTGGGTGGTTTGGAACTGGGCATTTCTTATAACCTAAGGCTTGAGATAATGGTAATGGCCAGCCATAGGGATGAACACGAAGATGTTGGGGTCATATTCCTTCTTCATACCTAGGGCTTATGACTACTCCAGCTCAGTGCTATGTAACTCCAACCCAGAACAGAAATTTCTGCTCAGGGACCAATTAGTTTTAAGAACATTGTGGCCTTTTACCCTTTGGGATCTGTGGGCTCAGGGAAGGCACATTCTTCTTTACTCTCATTGTCACCCACAGCATGATGATACATTTCTCCTGTCTGCTGTGCACTCACCTCTGGTTTTCAGTCATTAGGGCCCCTTTCCCTGTACTCACAGAGTGGATTTTGTAACTATTGGGTTAGGAAGTTACCCAGTGACCAGCCTGCTAGGAGGAAAGTCACAGTTGTGGCTGCTTCACACTGTTAACTGACCCTTTCTCACTCCTGCCTTCCTCCCCATAGAGTGGAAACAAGCAGGTGAACCACCAGTAAACCAAGCTCTTATTTGGCACATGGATGGGGTTTAGAGAGACAATGGCATGAGACTGGTTTAACATTCTGTGTAAATAAGATGACACAAATAAGCTCTGGGTTTCTTGAAAAACTGTTGTAGTTGCTCATCACTAGCAGGCTTTGGTAGAGGAAATATTTCAGTCTTGTACCATAACTCCGGGTGGGTTTTCTTCCTCTGACTTCCAGTAACCATGGTAGGTAGAGGAGGCCTGGCTGCTCATTCGTGGAGTGAAGGCCGAGTCAGCAATGGGTGAAGGGTGGCACTAGCTGCCGTTACTGAATTTAAATAGGATGTGACAGTGTTGATTTGAAAGTGAAGATCCACAGGCGGGAGTGCAGTAGATTTGTCAACTCTAAAAGAAACAGCCTATTTTGAGATTTTCTTTTAATGCTGCTACATAGTGGTTTTTTTCTTTTAATATAGAAGATTTATAGTAAACCTTTAAAAGTTAATGAAAGTTATTATTTTTCTTTTTATCTTTTTCCCTTGGTCTTTGTCTCTGCTTTACTTTATTTGGAAAATAGCCCAAAGACTTTTTCTTCTTTCTTCATGGTCACATTTGCCCATGCTGGCAGCTCTCAGAACTTAGTATTGTTTTTTTCTTATCCTCCTCTTGTGTCTACTGGCTCACATTCACCTTTCCTTTGCTAATGCTATCTTCCTATGTCTTCCACACAATGGCTTGCTTTTGCTATTCTCATGGAGTAATTTCAGAGTCAACCTCTATAGAAAGAAACAGGGTAGTTTTTAAATCAGACTGACCTGGGCTTGAAGTCTTTGTGTGGCTTAGTAATGACCAATCTAACTTCTTTGTACTCTACTTTCTTTTGTCTATAAAATGGTGATACTGTCATTCTTAATCTGAATATTGAATGGATTTCACATAGTACTTGCACGTGCTGTGCATTCAAATATAATATATATAGCTCAATACTTATTGTCTCTCAAGCTTATTTAGTGATTCTTGAGTAGTTCACTTTGGATCCCTAAGGTGCTTACCTACAGCCTTTAGCTTTTCATTTACTATGTATGCAGCTCACCTGCTTGAGAGCTGCTGGCTTCTTTCCTTAGGTCTGATATTTTTCTCTCTTCCCATTGAAAGATTTATCCTAGTATTCTTGACTTTCATTTTGAATGGCCGATTCTCAAGCGTCCTTTTTATTTGATTTGTTATGCTAATAATCTTAAATAATTTGCTTACTAATTAGTCTATGTGTAATAAGACATGGTACTTACCCGCATACAAAATTTCCTGTGCAAAAACCCATAGTTCAGCTTTTCAGTGGTGGCAGGGAATTTGTTGCAGCACATAAAGAAATTTCTCCTCTCTCTCACATGAGTAGTAGTGCCATGTTACACAAGAATATGTTGTGAAAGCTAGGGATTCTTGGTTGTTGGAGCCATTTAAAATTGGTTAGGGCAGTGTGAACAGAACACCTTTTGAACATTTCTAGTCCTAATACATCTTTCTTCTATCATAAATACCTCTGAATTGGCTCTTCATTTCTAGTTATTTCTTTCTCTCATCTAGTTATATATATATGACTTCAAAATTAATCTTCCAGAAATACACTTGATTCTGCTACTCATTATATGTTAAACTTTTAAAAGCATAGAAAAAAGGGCAGCTTCATATAGGCCAGTGTTATGGTTTCTGCTTCCATATACCCATTTCTTATATGTCCTTTATGTATGCATGGCTTTTCGAGTGGTTCATAAGAAGTTTGAGATGTGTGGAGACACTTTATATATGTGTCACTGGGTAGGGTCCAACAGGCTAAATGGGACAGTCATGACTACTGAAGATTTGACCCACCCAAAGTAGCAACAAGTTATATTTCTAATAAAACAGCACAATTTCCCAAGTCAGATTATTTTCCATGTGTACTTCATGCTTTCTTTCCCCTTTACTTCTCCTGCTCTGCCCCTGCCTGGATTGCTCTCTTCTGCTGTTGTGTTCCCACTCTTCAGCATTCAGCAGGTAGCACCATCTCCATGAAACTTGTAAAGATTTCTCATGTTAGAAGCAGCCTCTCCTGCTGAGCTGCCTCCAGACTTGATCCTCATCTTGTTTTATGTTCCACACTTTTTCCCCTCACATTGTAGTGTATGGCTCATCTCCATTGCCAGATTTTTAGCTTCTTTGAAGGAAGGATTCATGTTTGATTCATTTTTGTATCCCTGGCATGTAGAGTGATTCCTTGCAGGCCATAAACAGGTGCTTTATAGAGTGGTGGGAGAGGTCTTCCATGCCTTGAGGCAATAGCAAGTTTAAGAACTGTTTGTTACTTGAAAATTCCCTCTAAATGGGCTGAAATATTTTGTAGCAGTTTAGGTTTGTCTTTTTTAAATCTTGTCATGTAATTACTTTCATATTACACCTAGTAGACAAAATAGTTTTGGTTGGAAAATTGAACCAACATGTAAAGCAACTAAAGGATTTCGTGGTAAATAGGGTGGTAGTCTTAAAGGAAACAGTAGGCTGGGCACCTGCATCAGATTTCTTTTAATAGTTAGGATGATAAAGTATCAACATTGTCAGTAACTCTTCAAGTCCATGTGTCCAGACTCCTGATGCTATAGTGACCATGTAAAGCCCCATGAGGCTAACTTCCAGAAATAATCCCAATAGGAATGCCTTCAGCATTGTTGTATTGCTGTTTTCTTTGACATCTCAGATTTGGACCTGAAATCACGACTTCTTCAAAGACATCTTCCTTCCACTGTAATTTTTCTTCCTGGTGTAATGAAAGCCTGTCCCAGTGTCCTCTGTCTGCAGTTTAGCTCACTAATCATAATGACACCATTAGTCTGTCTTATCTCTTTTGCAAGAATTGTTTCAGTGCTGTAACTGACAAATTAGACAATGAGAAGACAAAATCCTTAATTTTAGATTCCGTTCTATCCAGTTGGGTCATTTAGAAGATGAGAGCAACAGGCAGCCAAGTTCCTGAAGAATGGTTTCACAACACACTGGGAATCTAGTTTCCTGAGTTGTCCTGTGGCTGAAAAGTGAGTTCTTTATGATTCTGGTAGCATTTAGAATCCTACTGAGCTATAGAAAACTCAAGTTTTAGGACTTTCTTGTTAGGCTGCATTGCAGAGACACTAACACTGCCCAGTCAGTGAGAAACATGAGGGATTTTCCCACAGGACACCAGGTAGCAAAACTTGGATCAGACACGCAAAATCCTATTTCTACTCAATGTGGGAAAAGACAAAAACAAAACAAAATACAACTGTCTAAGGAAAGGTGTCCAATGAGAGTGGGTATCCACAGGAGGATGCTGTCATCCTTTCCTTGAAGAGGTCTAGGCAAATGCTGATTGATTAACGGGATGATAAGAACCTAGAGATTTGAAAAGACTTTCAAGTTCCCATATCACCCATGGGTGTTGTGATTCTGTGGGTTTTTTAGTTCATAAAATGTTGAGACCAGTTAAGTTCACTATAAAAGTAATGCATTACTCTTAATATTTCTATACACTGATTATAAGTTTATGAAGTACTTCTTGCTAAAGACGCCTATACTATATGGCAATTACCTTGCCTGCTTTAGTTTTTTTTTTTTTGTTATTGTTTTGTTTTGTTTCTAAAATATATCCATTATACCAACTGATAAAAGTGAACTACTAAATTAAAGAAAAATGGAACTGGTATATTGCTATGGTCATTGATGTTCCTTTATAAGTTTAAAGCAAATTTGATTGATTGATTGATTGATTGATTGATTGATTGGTATAGGATCTTATACTGTAGTTCAGGTTTGTTAGAATTCAGTATATAGCTCACGCTGGTCTCAAATGACTGCGGTCCTCTTCCCTTAGCCTCCCAAGTTCTGGGGTGAGCCATTGTGGCTGGTTTCCTCTAATTTTAACCCCTCCAGTTCTTTCACCTTGCCGGGCCAGAGATAATGGCAGGATTATTGTTTCATAGGAGTTAGGAAAGGAGAAACAGACTTTTGTTTCTGGATTTTCATTTGGAATAGAAATCTTGCTATGAACCTTTGTGACTTGATTGACAAGTCTTCACTTTTTTTCCCCTCCTCCAGTCCTACCTTTCATTCAAGGAGTATTTTCTGGTTAGCCTTGCACAAAGCAAGGTGATCAGATACCCCTGTGTCTGGTGTAGCTTCCCTTCTCTTATTAACAAGCCAAAGCAAAAGTAGTCTTAATGAAGCCTCGCATTAGCAACAAAACTGACCCAAAACATGCTTGGATTTTCAATCTTAGAAATACACAGGAATAATACCGGAGTTATTCACAATAATCATTTCACAGAGGGGAACCCAAGATACAGAAATCTGGTAGCTCTTTTCAGAACCTGGTCCAGATTCTCTCTTTTCACTTCAGATCAATTCCCACAACAGTTTAGCCTAAGTTGTGTGTCATTTCATCAAGAGGTGGCCAGTTCCTCACAGCCAAGCTGCAGTATTTTGACTTTCCTCTGGATTGCCCTTTTTATCTGCAACCTCAGTAACAGCTCTTAGTACAGCATCTTATTTACCTTTTTAATTTCCTGGTGTGTGTGTGTGTGTGTGTGTGTGTGTGTGTGTGTGTGTGTGTGTGTGTGTGTGTGTGTGTGTATTGGAGGGAGGGTGCTGGTGATCAAGTCCAGGGCCTCTCATATCCCAGACAGTAACAATACCACCAGGCTGTATCCTCAGCCTCTTGTTTCTTGACTACCTCTCCTAAGCAAAGATGAATTTCAGTGCTGACTTCCCTTGTTGTTGAGTACAGTCACAGCTGAGGTCTGCTTATTCTCAGGGAGAAAGGTGAAGCTATTTTAGTAGAATCTTCATCAGAGCAGTAGTCTCTGTGATTCATTGCACAAGGCAATGTGCAAAGCCATGCTCGGTTACTGCATTCTCACCAGGAATGCCAATATGATTCTGCTCTTCAGATGGGGTGTAATTCCTTTGAGGTTATGATACCTCAAGCAGCCCTGGGAGTTTATTTTTCTACTTAAACCTCATTCTGTCATAGGTTACAGTCCTATGGGGCAGATATGGGTTGTTAGTTTGCTGAAAATAGAATTTAATTGGTTACTGTACAGAGTAATGATTTTTAATTTGGCAAGAGAGTCATGATTCAATCAGCCTATTAGGTCTTTAAAGTTATGTGGAAGGGAGAGGAAGTAGCCAAAGCCCACTTGGAACCTCTGTGTGATTGTGCACACTGGAGTTCTGGCCATCTTGAATATCAGTGATGATGGGCATTTAGTGGTCTATACTGAGGTTTTTTCATCTGCTATACATTTGCTTCATATGGGAATGCCAAAGAGAAGGACCCAGTGGGTGAAGCATTATCTTGGTCCCCAGTTTTCTAGGTAGGAGGGGAAAAAAAAAATTGGAGCAGCAACGTAGCCGACCAATGATTTCTTCTTTAATTCAACCAAAATAATGCAGGAATGTAGGGAATAATGGTAAGATGACACATAGAGCAATTAAGGGAAATAATTCTGGCTTTACTTTTCTTTAAGGGTGGTTATAGCTTTACCTGAGGAGGTGAAGGTGAGTCACTTTCCAGTATGACACCTCTTTTGATTTGGATATGCAGAACTATGGTGCTGTTCCCAGCAGACACTGAACCAGATGTGCCTACTATTACAGAAGTGGTGTCCGACAGCTGTTACCTAAACTTTGCATTATCCTGATTCTTTCTTCTTCAGCCCTTTTAATTTTCTGAAGCCTTATTAGAGGTGGATATGTTTTACTCATGAGGAACCGGCTACCTCTCCTTGGTGATTGACAGGGTATTGGTCTGGTGACAGTGATTAGCAGAACACTGTGATTCTCATTCCCCCCTGATGAATATTGTATTAACAGACTAGCAGCAGCTTCTTGCTGCCACAGTCATTTGATCTCATGGGGAAATGGATTTCCTTCCATTTTTAGGTTTTATAGACCAGTGCTTATGGGAAAGGCTGGGTGCATTTACCACACTGATGATTAAGGTTGCAGAATGCAAAAGAGGTTGTGGGCCAGGCACACTCACCCATTCCCATGGTTCCTGTAGTGGCTGTATTTGCTGCCTTTATCCTGGTTCATTTGCCTCTTGTGACATTTCATGAGGGGGAACATGTTTAGTTATCTAGTATTTATTAGATGTCTTCTCTACCCAGCTCTTTATATGCTATGCTTTGAAGACTCTAATCCAAAAATGTGTCATAAAAATTGGACTTAGTGTGCATAAAGATGAGGATCTCTCTTTATCTCATAGTGATGCACCTGCCTCTGCCTCCCAAGTGCTGAGATTAAAGGTGTGTGCCACCACAGCTGGCTTGAAATGTTTATTTATTGTTATGTGTATGAGTGTTTTGCCTGCATGTGTGTCTGTGCACTACATATGTGCTGTGCCCATGGAAGCCAGAAGAGGTTGGCAGATTCCCTTGGGACTTAGAGTTGTGAGGCACCATGTAGGTACTGGGAATTGAACCTGGGTCCTCTAAAGAAGAGCCAGTGCTCTTGTCTGTTTAGCCACCTCTCTTCTTTTTAATGTTGACACTTTAATTGTATTGATAGGAAACATGTTAAATAGGAATATTGAGGGTTCTTAGATATTTATAGAAAACCACCACCACCACCACCACCCCAAATCGATACTTTAGTAGACATGCCCAATCCTTTGACATTGGAACATGACATTATTATGTACAAAGTTCATGTTTGAGAATCATGTATTCAAATCACCAAAAAAAAAAAAACAAACAAACAAGTTTTGCAATAAAAAGGCATAATATTTTACATTAATTTAGAATTTTATGCTGGGCTATCTTCATTTCTGTGTCCAGTGATGCTGTAGGTGGTCTGTGGGTGACAGGTAGAAATGTCTGTATGTTTAAAAGCAAACATAATGAACAGAACACTACTCACTTTGGTGAACTTCTGCACCTAGATCATGTTTGTATAATAATCACTTTATAAGATAGACATAGACAGCATAGCTAAGCTATAGAATATTGTCCCAGAACCCCACTTCTCCCTCCCCCCCCCAAACTGGGGAAGCTTTCATCTCCTGTCTAACTGCATAGCTTTTTGACTCCCTGTTTGAAATGCTATCCTTTCGATCTCTCATCCTACATATCCACTCACTTGGTCCTTGTAAACTTCACATTGTGTCACCTTTCTTCCCAAAAGTTTTCCCCTCACTCCACAATGGCTGGCATCTCTGGCTAGCAAGCAAAGCTGGCTTCTTCGTGATTGATCCCGACTGTCTCACAGAGTTATCCCTTGTCCATTCTCCCTGAACCCTCCTGCTGCCTCCTTTTCCTCCCTCTGGAAACAAGCTCATCTTCAGGTCTGAAGAGAAGTGTGTCTCTATTCCTTACATCTGACATGATTCCATAGGAGAATGAAGAACTTTTCTCAAAAGGCATAATGTCAGATGATGGACTGTCTTTCAATCTGCAGTAATTTAGTAGCCCAGCCTCAGCACATTGTTCTTCTTTTTTTTTTTTTTTTCCACTTTGTGACTACTGGGGAGGACATCACCTTGTCAGTCCCAAGTTCATTGGCATGTGTTTTCCTGAACTCTAATCAGTATTGAGATGGACAGAAAATGGGGTTTTGAGTAAGTTTTTCTTTTCTTTCTTTCCTTTTTTTTTTTTTTTTGATTTTGAGTAAGTTAATGAAGAGGGAAAGCAATATCCTAGGTTTGATTTATTGAAAGAGAGAGTGTATAGAACAAGAATAAGTTTTAGAGAAAGCCATGATTACCTTGACAGCAGTAAGGCCTAAAGAAACGTGACAATCAGGGATTGATGTGTGTGAAAGCAAGGCAGGCCTTCAGATCACCAGTGGGAGGGAGAAAAGGATATCTGAGCAGAAATTAATTGAAAGATGAACACTGCAGTGAGCAAGGGCAAGACATGCAGCCGCTTCCAAGATTGTTTACTGACTGCTTCCGTCATGAGCTGAGTCCTATTATACAAAGACAGAAGTGATATTGATTCATTTTGTGACATCTGATGCATTCTACTCAAGAAAGGAGATGCTTGTACAAGTTTATTAATTGTGAGATGACATTCTTTAAGAAATATTACCTGTGATAGCCACTAGGGAGTTGAGCCATTTAAGCCTTTTGCCCTTAAAGTAATTTAACAGTTTAGTATCTTTCTGGGTGACTCTAATTGCTAGAAGTTCAATAGTCATGAAATTATGTTAGCATTCTTGCTATTGAATTCATTCTTAATGTTTATTTTCAAAACCTTAGATGTGTGTCTAAATCCTTGAATTTTTTCCAAGAGTTATTCATTGTACACTCCCTAGATATGAAATACCAATTTTACAAGCTAGCAAAATGGTATTTAATGGTGGCTGACAGGATAGTGTTTAAGGATAATATATATTGGATACTTAAATTTTTCTATTATCTGACTCTTGGTACAGATCATTGAATTTAAGTTGTATTGAGATTGCAGATATAGCTGCCTTAAGAACCCCTGCTATGCTGCCTGTTTATTTAGTCTCAGACCCTTCCCATGCCTTTTTGCTTTCCAAGCATGCACAGAAGAAAATAAAACATTTCAGCTTCTACCTTCATATCTACTTGCATTAGGAAAGACTTCTAAAAACTATGAGGGACATTTTTCAGGATGGTTCCCTGGCATCAGGCATGGAGCCATACCAGTTTTATATGTTTTATTGATAGCAGGTTTTTGTTTCTGTTTTCCCCTTTTCTTAGGCTTAACTTCCTGATTATACCTAATGATCCAGGGTCTTACCGCACACAAACTTGAAAATTGAGGTCTAAGTTTGGTAAACGTGGAGCTCATGCTCTGCTTCATATGCATATCATTTTCTCTTGAATTTTGTTTTAAATTGATCACTGTATTTTAGGCATATGCAATGTCTTCATAATGGCCTCTTGGATAAAATACATTGTTCAGTTAGATAAGTAAATGGACTCATCTGAGTTACTGAGCATGACTCATTTCAAATCTCATTTGAAACAATTTTTGTCCACCCTTTGTTAACCATGTGTCCTCCTGATTTGTAATACCTTTTGCTTTTCAGAAGAGTCAAATAAGCCATAGAGACCAGGATTTGGGTTAACAGCTCACCCTGAGGACTCTATCCTTATGTCTTTCCTTTGATCTGTTTTTGGTTTTCCTTTGATCCTCTGCTGTGTTTCTCTTAGTTGCCCGTGTGTGTGCATGCACACATGCGATGTCTAAGAATGAAATATTTGAATTCAGTTGCAAGGAAATGTGAAGTAATTAAGGTGATGTGATACTGTATCCATAACCTTTGGGGTTGACTGAATGAGATGCCCATGGTTGGCTTACATAGGTAAATTTGTTTATAATTTCTCCCATCTGTCAGTGCGGGAATGTCTGGGGCACACCCTTTTCTCATCTGTTTTTATTCTTTCATTCATCTGCCCTTTGGAACAATTTCTCATTCCTCTAAGGCCCTGCCACTCTGAACTCTTAGGGTACAGCGTTGGTGTGTGGTTGGAAGGGATAATATCTGTAATTATTGAATACCACATAAAGCTCTTACTAAAATGGAATGGAAAAAAAAGCAGAGCCATTAATGTTTGCTTCATTCTTTTATCTTCTCTCCTCTTGAACAGTTTAGCTTACTAGAGCTAAATTAGATGAAGTAAATAATGATAATTTACAGAGATGGTTTCAAGGCAGTGGCAACTGAAGTGGAAAGGTGTAGCTCTTTATTATATTGTTCCTGAAATTCTGCCACTACAACTGACTATACCAATGGTCAGTTTACAAAGTCAGTGTATGTAAGACAAATTCTTAAATGGTCCTATTAATAAAAAACACCCAGAGCCAGATATTGGGGTTAAAACAGAGAGCTCAGAGGAAGAGGACAAGCCACAGCCAACCTCACCTTATCAGCCCTCGGCCTCCAAAGAGACCTACTTCCTATATGCCCATGCCTATATGCCATCTCATTCCCTTTCTGTGCCCAGCTACATCATGTCTTCTCTCTGCCCAGCTCTGTCACTTACTGTGTGTCTGTCTGTACAGACCTCCAGACCTTTATGGTTAACTAGTGTTGAAATTTAAGGTGTGTGCCACCACACCTGACTCTGTTCCCTGTGTGGCCTTGAACTCACAGAGATCTGGATGGATCTATGCCTCTCAAATGCTAGGATTAAAGGCATGTGCTACCATTGCCTGACTTCTATGATTAATATAATGGCTAGCTTTTTGCTGTGATCCTCAGATAAGTTTTATTAGGGTGCACAATATATTGGGGGACACAATATATCACCATAAGTGTATGCTTTAGCAACTCTAAGATAGTAGCTATGCAAGTAGACAATTAATACTGTGTATGGGTGTGCATGTGCATTTGTGTCACATCATGCACTGTTGAGGTCAAAATATAACTTTGTTGTGTAGGTCTCTCTACCTTTTTGTGGACCCAGAGGGTCAGATTTCTCAGTGGCAAGCACCTTGACCCACTGAGCCTTCTTACTGACCCCAAGAGACAATTTTAAAAGTATCTGTGTAATGAGAAGAGTTTGATTGTTTTATTTTGTTGAGATTTCTTTTACTTTTACACTAAGTTTTACATAATGCTATTTGATTTCTATTTGAATTGATTGACATAATGGTCAACTAAATGTTTGCTGACTAGTGTAGAAACTAGAGAAGACCAAGTAGTATAATCCACCAATTATGGACACGTAGCCATTTGAGCTGTTAATGTTTAGAAATGATCTCAGGCAAAAAGCATTGCTACTAAAACCTATGTAATTGTGATATTTCTGGCAGATTAGTGTAGATTAAATTGCTGGCACTGTTCCTTTCTGTTCACACTCCTGTTGGATGGGGTCAATTTATTTTATAATTTAAATCTTGTCGGTCGAACTGGAAAGATTTGAGGAGCCACTGGTGTTAGGAGTAGAGGAAAAGTTAGCTGACGAGTCAGCAGCTTTGTCCTAAACTAACTGCAGCTTTTCTGGCTATTGATTTCCTCACCTAACCTGGTTAACTTTGGTGGTGGAGTGGGGGGGGGGGGGAGTTTGAGGTTGCTAGCTCACCAACCAGGTAATGTCTGGCATCTCTTCTTTTTCACAGTATATACATGGTTGCTTTTTGATCCAAGGCTGTTTCCTTCTTGATGATAATGAGAAGCTGATTATTCACTCGGTGGTTAGTGATACTGTGATGTGTTGCACTGCTTTCCACCCGGAGCTTTGTGTGCTCTACTGGCTTTCCTTTTTCTTCCTTCCTTCTCTTTTCTTTTTATTCTTCCAGAGTTCCCAACTGGGATTAAAACTTTTAAACAGCTTGGGTCTAGAAGATCTAAGATTTTTACAGATTTATTGGCTTTGACTTTTTGAAAATGAACTTCTAAAACTTTCTATTCCATTTTGAAGATCTCCATGTAGTGCCCATGTCTGGACAGACTAACAATTAATGCTGGGGGTAGGGAGGGTGGAAAAAGCTTTGCTCATCACATTTTCTGATGTGCCCTACCTTTCTTTGACCTGATTTAATGGAAACATTTCCACCTCAAAGGAGCCGCTCAAGAATGCACATACTCTCACTCCTAGGCTGGTGGCACAGCTTTGATGTTCTCATGCCCTTGGTTGAATGTGAATTGTACAACATGGCACATTTGCAAAGAATCATAGGGAATTGACCCATTTAATGTAACATTCCTAGGCTGATGGGCATTTAGAGCTGGAAGGAACATCATTTATATCTAGTCAATTCTTCTTTTTAACAGAGGTGGAAATTGAAGTCCAGAGAGATTAAGTAATTTTATTCAACAAACATTAATTGAGCAGTGCACCATGTGTTAGACACAGTACCAGGTGCCGGGGGCTACAGAGATGAATAAGTTTTAAGTCCCTGAGGAGACAAGTACATAGTTCCCAGATCATAAGTTTGCAATTAGCGGATCAGGGCATAGAGTATTTGTGAATCATTCATGATCACATCTTTCTGGATTGATAAGATGGAATTTAGTTCAACTCTCTGTCTCTTTTGCTATCTTTTAATCATTCAATAGATGATTTTTTTTTCTTCTTTAAAAACTAAATCCAGCATTCACCTGAACTCTATTATATTCTTTTTAACTAATGTTTGTTATTGAAAGATGAAATTAAACTAGATACCTCCATTTTCCCAACTACTCAACTGCCTAGAATTTGACTGAAGCAGCCCTTCCCACCTGTGTGGGTATGTTAGAGTTGTTATGTGGTTCCTGTTATTACGACACGTTGCAATGTTTGTGCTCTGTTGTCAGATCTTCCTTCAAATTCTCTTCTCCCTTGGATCACTGGTCTGTGAGTCTTCTCCCCTGTCCCTTTCATTCCCATGGAGTTTCAGCTCCCCACTTCCCAAATAGACCATCCTCCTGTGCATCTCTGTAACTGGTCATGTGTCTTCACGCTTAGCTCAAATGTCCTGTTCTGAAGCTTGGCACCTTTTCAAGAATCTGGGTCCTGCTACCCTTCTGCTGTTCATAGTGCCCCGTGTATGTTTTTCAGCCCTGTAGTTCTTGGCCTGCATATCAGGCTTTTCCCCCTTTTCTTCCGTTGAGAACAAGGACAGTTTCTCCAGTAACTGGCATATGCATATACTTTTTAAACAATGTAATTGACTTACCCAGGGTTACTTAACACTCTTAGGGAAATCTGTGTGATGGCTTTGCTCCCCCTTTCCTCCCAACTCCAGTCCATTTTGTGGTTGTGCCCCTCCACATTGTGCTGGGTCTATAAGCCAGAATCTTTCATTGCTGCCAAATAGCAGCCCATAGTGGTTTGCTGTTAATGGTAAATTTATAGTTCTATCAATTGTGTCAGTATATTAATTCAGTTAAGAAGCTTAAACATAACCCTTAGTTATACTCAAATCGATTGGCAACCCTTTTTTAATTCATAAATTATATACGCATAAACTTGAGCTTAGCTCTGTCTGATTAAATCTGAGTTTATAATTAGTGTGAGATAAATTATTGAATTTTTTTACAGCTAAAGTAAGGGAATTTTACACTTTTCACTCTGGCAGAGAAAATATCTTCTATAGCAATACTGTTTGCATATTCAATTTTAGCCGAGCCATTTGGGACCGTCAGCATGCAGGCAGTCCCTCAGCATGCCGAAGACTGATCTGCCTTCTAGGAACCCAGTATGCACTGCGCAGAAAGACAGGTGTGTAGGCTGGTTTCTCTCATCATGTACTTGTGTTGCTGCTGAGGATCTGCTCACTGAGGTTTGGTGGCTGTTTCACTCAGGTTGGGACTTCTGCCGTGTGCTTTTTCTCTCGGAAAGATATAAGAATTACAACATGCTAAAACAAGGAGTATCCTCAAAGTAGCAGTCGGGTGTTGCCATCAAAATATTCAGAAAGACACGTTCATTTTCAGAGTAGCCTTTTCTTTTAAATTTGACTTATTTTGATGCCAAACCTTTATGTGTTATCTTTTAGGGACACAGAGGTAATGATGTAGATTTTTAGGCTGGTGTGGCTGTGAATTTTTTGTTTGTTTTTTTATAGTAACCTCCTGGTCTTGGGTTATGTTCAAATCTGTATGATTTATTAGGTAAACATTGTGTAGCTTGGTGGCGAGATGTTCTGGCTTTCTCATTAGCAGTGACCCTGGGTAGTTTCCTCACATTCAGCAACATTTGCTGGAGCTGCCCAGAATTCTTGTCATCTAATAGTGAGGCAGAGCAAGGCTTCCAGGTGAGGAGGTCACCTTGTCCCGCTCTCCCAGAGAGCAGGGGTTGGTTCACGCCCAGTCCAAAGTTAGTTTCCCTTTTCTCCTCACATTTGTGCTCTGCTCTTCTAGGACAAAAGGAATACGACTGCTTTCTCTTACTCCAAGCTATTAGAGAGGCTGCATGGGGTTTTTAGTTGCCATGTTATAGTCTCCAATGCCTACTGATCTTGGAGTTAGTTCAAATTCTTGCCTGTCTTCAAGTGGTGTGCCCAAGGATCTCCACTTCTCTGAACCTCTTCCTTTTTTTGTGAAAAAAAAAAAAAAAAAATCGAGAATTAAATGGGAATGGTGTCATCAAGAAGCCAGTATGTTGCTTTTGCCCTTAAGTAGCTTTTCAGCTCTAGGATGTAAGGGGTATATGTACCAGCTTGGACCAGACATACTGAGGAAAGAGAGGAGGTTTGACCATAGAATTCACAGAAGTTTTCCTGGGAGTTAATGGTGGTAATTGAACATAATTTTGTTGTTGTTTGTTTGTTTAAGACAGTATTTTACTATGTAACCCTGGCTCGCTTGGAACTCCCAGAGATCCACCTTTCTCTGTCTCCCAAGTGTTGGGATTAAAGGCATGTGCCACTAGACCTGGCTTGAACATGTTTTTTGCAGAACATTTGATGTTTTAATTGATAAGTTGATTTAATTGATTTTAACTGAGATGACAGTCACACTCAGCTAAATAAGTAGCATAAAATGGGACTAGATGATGGCTTTGTGGGGCTTATTCAAGAAGCAAAGAGTTTGAAGATAGTTTTGGGGACCAGAAATGGGCCAGCTTGCTCAATTATGTTCCTAAATTGTAGCTGAGTAATCTCTTTTAGCACTCAACTAAATATCAGTATTCATATCTGAAAATTCTCATATTACTGTGGAAATTGAATTTGATCGCATGCCTGATGCTTCTCTCAGATTAGAGTAGTGGAATATTATCTTGAATGTGTTCACTTTTTTTTTAACTATGGTAAAACACAACACATAAAAATGTGTTATGTATACACACATTTTTGTGGAACCTACTTGTCGACCTTTTTCATCTTGTAAGTAACTCTGTGACTAGCAGCTTCCATTTCCTTTCTTCCCCAGTCTGGATTACCAGTGAACTCTGCTTCCTGCGTCCCCTTTGTGTTGCCTTAAGAGATGTTTCTAGAGTTCATTGCATGACAGAGTACAGAAGAGCAAACCTGATACAGTGGAGAATGGTATTTTGTTGCTGTTATCAGGCTCCCAGTGAGTTTTGCTGGCTGCACCGTTCCTTCCTTTATTTATGGCTCTGTGATACAGTAGTCATATTGGCATGTTGAAGCTAACTTTAGTTTTTCTTCTTTACCATAATTGTAATTTACAAGAATAAGAATGTGTCCTCCTTGTAGTTGGGCTTTACCACGGAATGATTCAGTGCCCATGAGAGAGTGTTCAGCAACATATCAAGAAGAGAAAAATTATAGGTCATCTTGTTCCTTTATTGTGTAAGTTTTCTGTCTTGCAGGCTCTGTAGATTAGCTACATACTGGCTTGAAAGACTCTGCTTTACTTCTTGCCAGTTGTTAAATCATTCAGGCATTTATTTCTCTGCCATCACATATTTAACTATGGAAGCTTTCCATGTGCCATGGTCCAGTGGGTTGGATGTTTGTGCGCATATGCACAGTGGAGGTAGACATGGGGGTTACAGAGTGCGATCTCTCAGGAATGTGCTTATAAAGAGCCCTGGAGACGGGGGCTAGTAAAGTGCTTGCCTAGCATGTGTGAGGCTTCAGGTTCAAAAGAGACTTGAATTACTGCTGTCCTCTAGTCAGTTTTCTTTGCCAGTTACACAGAGAGTACTTTTGGTTACCGTGTCACATCTAGACAGGAAGCAGACCACACCAGTTATTTAAACAATGCAAATATAAGGAATTTGTGACAGACTGGGAATACTGAAAGGGTACAGATGAACCCAGTGGCATAAAATCTTTTATACTGACACGTGTGATGCTGATTGGGCATCAGATTTCTCAGGTCTCAGAAGTAAAGCTCATAATTTCAGCTCTGTTAGTTGTTGTGGGGATTTTTACAGAATTAGTATGTTAATGTGCCAGTCACATAGCAGGCACCAAACAGTTCATTTTGCTTTACAATAATTAAAAAAAAATTAGAGTAGTGTTGGTTCTGTGTGTTGTGAAAGTTAGGAGACTAGCAAGAGGACAAGTTAAGGTATGGTTGTCATGGTGCAAAGGTGGTTATGGTGGACATGATGGACATGAAAATAATTTTTTTCCCCCTGAGGCAGGGTTTCTCTGTGTAGTTTTGGTACCTGTCCTGAATCTTGCTCTGTAGACCAGGCTGGCCTCAAACTCACAGAGATCCGCCTGGCTCTGCCTCCCGAGTGCTGGGATTAAAGGCGTGCGCCACCAGTGCCAGGCATGAACATATTCTTAAGTAGACACAATTTCATATTCTTTTATGGCTTGGTCTGGAGAACTGCAGCATTATTCTCCCTGATCTGGGTGCCAATCTCATGATCCTCACATGGCAAACAGTTGTGTAGTGAGAAGCCAGCCTCTGCTTGCTCTTGCTCTCTTCCACTCGCTGTGGCTGTCCTGCGGGGTTTGGGTATCTGTGAGCTTGTTTACCTTGTTACAAAGGATGCAAACAGGTGCCGTGTGGTCAGTTTGAGATGAGGTGAAGGACGTCTACTAACAACCTCCACTGAGTTCTAGTTAAGGTCCCTTCCTCATGGGTTAGGTCAAGACATGCCCAGTCACCTGTACTGAAACTGTTGTCACAACTGGGTGATGAGTCTGCGTGCATGCGTGCGTGCGTGCGTTTCATAGTCCCTTTTCTCGTCACTTGCCCATTGTTCTCCATTGTAGTAGTGGGCAGTAAATGATAGACCCTTTTGATTAATGCCATGTACACCATAGAGTAAAGGAAAGTGGTCTTCATTACGTGACATTAGGTGGGTGCCTGTCGAGGAATGGCTGAGTGTAGGCTGGCTTGGTGGTTAAAATATATGGTACTAGACATGGCAGCTTAATTTAGACCTTGGAGGGATACAACTGGCCAATCAGAAAGTCAGTGTCTAAAGGGGAGGCCTTTCTGCCGTGCTCTTACATAATTCAGTCTCCTGTTTTGAAATGCACAGGAATTTATTGCACAAATTTGACTGGAATTCTGGCTCAATTCAAGGTTCCTCTGGCACCAGTGAAATAATAGTGTCATATCCAGCATCATTTTCCCTTCTGTGTTGTTCCAGGAAGAAACTTTAATAATAATTATTATTTTTTAATATGGTGAGGAAAGGAAGATATTCACAAAGAGGCATTTCTCTGCAGAATGATCCAATTCTCCAAATAGGCCCATCCCATCTTGCTGTTGGTTATAGAGAAAATCGGTTTCCTATTGTAAGAGATGTATTTTTCCCCTCTAGTTCCTTTCTTCTCTTGGAGAACTGTGGGAGGGCTTGTGGCACATTGCTGTGCTGGATGGGTTTCATCTGGCTTGTAGCCTGTGCTTTAAGTAACAGGGTTGTCTCTTCCGAGGGCATTGGCTCTCCATTTTTAGCATGGGTATGAAGGGTAACAAAAATGGAGGAGACGATTTCTCCATTACTAGAAAACATGATTTGAGGCCAACTGGTTAATTATGAGCCTTCAGTGAGAAGGAAAGTGGTGCCAGTGGGGCAGTGCCAGCGGGGCAGAGCGGTTGTGAGATGGCCGCTCCCTGCGGCTGCTGTGTAGTATACCTATACTCTACCTCCGCGGTGCCTCGTTAGCCTCGGCTTCCACTTTTATGTTTTTATTTTTCATTTACTCACTGTTTTGTCTGTTTCGTTCTGGTGCTGGGGGTCAAACTTTGTGTATGCTAGGCATGCGCGCTACCACTCAGCTACATCCCAGCAACACTTTTCCCCAGTCCTTTCCTTCTGCCTGTAAACTCTGGTTTGTTGTTGGTAGGCTTTTTAATGTCATTGCCAGCAAAGGAGTTTCCCCTTTTAACACTGACTCACGTTTCTAGTTCATCTAGAGAATTCTTAGCCAGGTAGAAAAGAGGCTTCTCGGAGATGCTAATTATTTTTCGTTTCTCCTCTGTTCCATCTGTTCCTATGAACAGCAGATGAGTTCGTTTCATTTAGCAAAACTTGATGCTTGTCGTATCACTGCCCGATCCTCCTCTCGAACAAGGGAAGGAGTCCCCAGTCTTGAGCGGCCTCCTGTTCTCCTCTGCTGTTTACTTGGTTAGTGGTGCTGCATGGAGGTCAGGCCCAGAGCCTGGTGTGGGCTAGGAGTGTGGTCTGCCACTGAACTGCCTCCTCAGCTCCTTTTCTTTGTGGTGTTGGAGATGAAGCCAGGGCCTCACGCTTGCTAGGCAGACACTCACTCCACCACTGAGCTGTAGCTCCAGTTCTCCTTCATCTTAACTCCAAAACACCCCAGAAAATGCTTTGGTTTAGAATTCATCTCAAATTTGTGAGGCTTTGGGTGATTTTGTTGTTGTTTTTGTTTCTTTTTCTTTTCTTTCTTTACTTCATCTCAGGTAGTTACTTGTTTGTTTTTAATATATTAAGTGTTGAACTGTTACAGCGGAGGTATTTTTAGTTTATCAGTTTATCTTTCCTTGAATGGTAATTTGTGTTCTGTAAGGATTTCTGATTTCCTGATAACCACTGGCTATTGACAGATTGTGGTTTTTGTTTTTCATTTTTTTTAAAGATGGCAAGTAATAGAGTTCATTGTATTAAACTTGTAAAGAAACAGGCAATTGCCTTAAAGATATAGCCAAGCAGGGCATGGAGGCACATGCCTGTCTTTATTCTCAGGTCTCAGAAGGCAGAGGCAGGAGGATGACAAGTATAAGGTCTGTTTAGACGTCATAGCAACACTCTGTCTTAAGAATACAGGTTAAATTAGAAAAGAGCATACTGATTGTTTGGCTTTGGTTTTTCACAGTTGTGCAGTGAGATTTCAAGTCTAGGTGCTCTGATAGGATCGTTAATTGCCAGTAGTTCTTAGTCAGCTAATGTAAGTGGATTTGCTAACCATGTTATGGAGCTGCAGTGAAAGGTCTTTCCTTTTTAACCCACTTGGAGATGTATCAGTTTCACTTATTCCCATAATCACAATAAGTACATTTGAGTTGTTAGAAATGGTCCCCATTTTCTCTTTTTATTATTCACCATTGGCTCCATGCTGGGTACTTTTTAGAAACCACAGAGATCTTTTTTTTCCCCCTCACACTGATCTTCCCTTGTGGGGTGTGGCTGGTAAGATAAGACCCCTATGAAGTAATTAAATTATGGTACTAATGTAGAAACTGATTAGTGCTGTAACAGTGCCTTATCTCTTCTGTCTCTTGACATTAGCTCTCTTGTTAACACCCATGTCAGATGTTGTAAAACTCAACTCAGCTAAGTAGATATCATTTTCTGGTGGAATTTGTATTTTCCAGCCTGTGCTCTGAGCACCAACTTAGAGTTAGTTTCTAGTTTTGACGAGAACCTATCTTTTTGCCTAGTTTTCACTGCAAACCCACCCAAAGGCCTAGATGATTATTTTTGACAATCACCAGTTAGACCAGAGCTCCTACCAGACTCAGTCAGGAGCCAGACTTCTGTTATTTGGTTGGCAGCAAGTGGTCTACTTATTCCTGGTCATCTGGTGCCAGGGGATGACTGAGGAATGTCACCTTCAGATCAAGATCGCTCATTTCCCCTTTGACTTCTGGGGTGCTGACCTTGAACCTTGTTCTTTTCAAATGTCCTATGCCCTCACTGTTTTGTTATCCTGGACTTTCTCCTGGATCCTCTGCTCCTCTACAGAAGGTGGTCCTGCCATTGGTTCTCACCAGAGCAGGCTTTTCCTCTCAGAGCATTTGTGGGTGGGAGAAAGGTTTTTGCCCAGTTGCGTTCGGGAAGCCACAGCTGTGCAGGAAAGACAGCTGGGGCAGGTCCCAGGGCCGCCTTCTCTTTAAATGTCCTTCAGTGAATCTGGGACCTACCTTTCTGTTGACTGCACAGTTTCGTACTTGCAATTCTTGGCTTCCTTTGGCATTTAGGTCTGTGAGGTGTGGTGCTGTTCTTTTTATTCTACTCTTCCTCCTTCCTGCAGAAGCTTTTGCAGTGAGGTGAGGGGACCACGTATGGTTTGCTACTTGAACAGTGGTTAGGACCCTTAGAGCCTTCAAGCTATTTATTCTTAAAGTCCTGACAGGGTCTTTGGGGTGGGGGTTGACAGTTGGCTCCTGTTCTTCCCTCCCTCCCCACTCCTCACTGTCTGTTCTCTTTCCTCCCCTTTCTCACTGCATCTGAGCAATAAATAGCAAGCACTTCTGAAAAGGCTCTTAGTTGGCTTATGTAATTGAGTAGAAGAGCAGTCTCTTGAGGGAGATTTTTTTCTTACATGATAGTCTTGAAAATGGTTCTTTAATTTTGGGATGTGCAAGTTCCTGTGGAATATAATCATATGCTGTGCACTGGAGATAACGGGTCAGTCCCTTCAAGGACACGAGGCAGCCTTCATTTGCTTTACTTCACTCACTCTTGGTTCTGTGAAACTGTTCTGCTGGCAGTTTGCCAGGAGACATTTGTAACTGGGACTGTTTCATGGGAATGCCTCTTCCTCTGCCCTTTCCCTGTCACCATGGTTAGTGTGAGGCTGGCCCTCAGGAAAGAGTGAGGGTCTGCCTGTTCCTGTCTGCCTGGGTGTGGCCAAGTGGCTTCCCCTGTAACAGAATCTCAGATTACACTTCTAGCCTTAGACTAGTTGGTACTGAGGAGTATTTGGAAACTGTGTCTTCCCACCAGTACTTAAGTGTTACCATTTGTCATCTCTCTAGAAGGTCAGGGAGTATTGAATCCCCCAATTGTTATTAACCTACTTGTTTATTTTTACTGAACCATTTTATCATCGCCATGGCTTTCTAGCTTTTCTAAACCTCCAATCTCTTTTATCTTTTATGGCATTGACTTCGAGACTAAGCACATTTGTTATTCTTTCTTTTCTACTTCCCAGCATTTTCAAGTGTGGCTATAGACCTTCACTTTTTCCTTGAGATATGTGTGAAATGTATTGGATTGTAAATTTAGTACTTACCCATATCTGTGTCTGTAATAGACTTGCTTATTCTTAAAATGTATTTTGAGTGAGGAATACACATAGAATTAAGAAATAAAGCTGCCCCCACCTCCGTTGCAACAACTCCTGGTAGGTGTTTGAGCATGACACTCCTATAGACATACTTAGGTATCTCCCATCTGGCTAAGGTGGCTACAAGTTTAAACGTCACCTCTGCTGCCTTGTAGCTTTGTGGTTAGCAGACTTTTTTTGTTTTGTATTGTTTTGTTTTGTTTTTTTAAATAATAGAAATGTGCTGCTCTGTGTGTTAAGGACTACAAACCAATGGATATCCTTGTGGATCTGTCTCCTGGCTGCCAAGGGAATTGAAAGGTCCTTGATTGTAAATATGCCCAGGGCATGTGATACTGTTCCTATTTTAAGTCTATAATTCAGATGGAAATTGCAGCCTTTGTTTATTAAAAAGCCATGTGAGGCAGAGCTACTGGGACTGGTCCATTATTTACTGTTTGAAATTTTATTCATTTAAGTCTGATCATGTCTGTTCTTGTTTTAATTCAACAGTTTAAGATCATCACAGAGTGTGATTCTGCTTGGCTACATTAATTAATACATTATAGTTTGTTTCATTTTTTAAGGCAAAAGTCAAACTTCTTATTGACCCTGTTTATTTCATAGCACATTTTGAAGTTAAATATTCCCTCTGCATCATAGAAAGCCACATCTGTGCTGGACCAGCTTTTTTCCTTGTTTTGATAGAGGAGAAGAATATAAGGCATGTTTTGTGAGGGGAATAGCAGCCAGTTAGTCTGCTGCACACAGAAATAGAAGTAGAAGTCGTGGTGAGGAATGGCTGACAGTGATCAACTAGGTTTAGTGGTAATAAACACCTGGCCTCTCTTTTCAGCCTTGACATTATCTCATATTTGTTTCTTAATATCACATATCACATTTATGTATGAAAGTCCCTGGGTATCATCATTAGTCCTGTTTGCCACTGTCCTTTAGCTTCCTCTCCCTCTATCCTGCATCAGTAACCATTATCTGTGTTTCAGATCTGTGTGTGTGTGTGTGTGTGTGTGTGTGTGTGTGTGTGTGTGTGTATGTTTATACCTTTGCTGCTGATGCAGGTCTATGAATAACATAATACTCTTTTTGTCTGTTTATTCTGTATTTATATAGTGTTTTAGCGTGTCTTTCTACAACTTCCTTTTCCTGCTCAATATTATTTTCAAGTTTATTCCATAGTTTTGTTGCTCTAATTCAGCTTGATTGCTATATTTTATTATACAGCTACACTATGCACAGTGTTAGTATGGACATTATTATACTTGTCTTCTGTATGGGGTCTGAGGTCTAGGCTGTAAGTAACATTTCATTAAATAGAGGGGTGTGTCAACCAAACATCATTGTGCAATACCATGCCAGAGTGACATTTTATATTTCTACTAGTAGGGAAAGGACATTTCTATCAATTTCCCACATTCTTTCCTTAAGAATTTTTGTCATTGTGACGGTTGTAATGTAGTTTCTCTAGTTACTGAAATTATTCTTTTTTCATAAATGTACACTTCTGAGTTCTTTTTTTTTGAGCTTTCGTTTTATTTATTTATTTATTTACATTCATGATATTAATCACATTTGTGGTATTCATAGATTACATTCGCAGTATTCATTCATATATATATATATAATATATATATATAATTTTAAATGTCGAATGTCATGTCTTGAAGGGAGTAGGAGGTCTTCATTACAGGGTTACAGCACAATGGGAGGACCCCGGAGGGCAGAAGTTCACTACTGATGTTTTACAATCTTGCATCTAAGCTGTTAACGCCCATTATTCGGACACAGACAAGGAACTTCCCTTAGGCATTCAGGAGGGTGGAACCTGGCAGGGAATTAGCATTGGGGGGGAATATCAAGGTCAAGGTCTGCAAGCAAGGCAACAGTTACCCAAAACGGGGGCCAGGACCCTGCAGGTCCCCTTTTATTAAAAAATGAGCTTCTGACTTGGGTTGCATGGGATGTCAGCAGGTCACCTTACCCATCATGGAGATGCCTGCCCAGGCCACACAGGTGCTCTGTCTTAGGTTGGTGAGTGCCCCCCAGGTATTACCCATCTCTGAATACTCATTATCATACCGGCTCAATCGTGTGTGAGCTGCATGGTTAATTGCTGCCAAAGATCTCAAAGTGGCACTGGACTTGCAATCTGTGTGTTCGATACAGAAAAGATCAACAGAGGTCCTATCTCACCCATAGCCAGTAGGCTAAAGGCAATTGAGCCATTCCCTTCCTTATCGAGCCATACTGTACGTTGGAGTCCTTGTTAGACTTCTGAGTTCTTTAGTGAACTGTCTCTATATAGTCTTTGCCTCTTCTCCCATCAGTTTTATTTTTCCAGTTTGTCAGAGTTTCTTACCATGAGTGTTTGATCTGATGAGAAGAAAGTTCCACCACACCTCCTGTCCCTCCACCTAAAAGAAACTTGCATCTGCACAGATGTAGACCAGCAGGAAGTTGCTCTGTCTGTGTAAAGCCATTGCCCCACTGGTATTTAAAGACACTGCTTTAGTAGTTATTGCCTCTCTTCTGATGTCACTCATCTTTTTGCTGCTGGACTATTGCCTGTCACTTTTCTCATCTGAAATTGGAACCCCAAACTCTTCACCCTATTCTTCTCCCTGCTCCCACCTCACTTCTGTCTGCATTGCAGCACAACTTTCAACGTAGTCCTCTCACTTGCTCTCAATTTATTATTCTTCCCATTCTCTTGTATACTCATTCTGAGACCTAATGTGCCCTTTACTCCTCTTGTCCCCAAGAACTACTTTCATGAATTTACCAAGACCACCCTTAGCTGGATATAGAATTTGAACCTCCAACCATACCTTGCTTGGTCTGCTTTGCCGTAATTGATACAGTTGATCAGTCCATCACTTTTCTTAGCTGTTCTTCTTTCTCCCTATACAGATTCATTACCTCTCAGTGTTAGGTTCCTAAGGATACAGTTATCACTCTACATGCTACAGCTGTCAGACTATTAAACCAGTTTACAGACACTCCGGGTCCACATTTGTGCATCCAGCTGCCCACTCAGCTCCATGTGGATCTTAGCAGCTGAAGCTTGCAGGCCCACACCTCAGCCCCTGCTCTTACTCCTTCCTGTAGTCCACACCCTCTGGTCTCCCCCTCTCATTTGATGACCCCTACTCATCAGATCCCAAAGTCATCCTTGATTCTTGACTTTCTTTGACATTTTACATTCCATTTAGGATCTACCTTTAAATTCTTGCATTTTTAAAAATTCACTCAGTAAGTCTTTGCTTCCCCCTTTTACTTTGCTCTGTCTTTCTGATAGAGAACTTAAAAGTCTTACTAGAACAGCTTACCCACCTTTTACTTACTCCCAGCCCCAGACTTTTGAACCCCAAGAAGTACTGAATCGTACTTCAAGGTCATTATATTTTAGGCTACAGATTTTAGGCTAGGAAAAGCCTGAAAGCAAGGATTTGACAGGAGGTCTCTGTTTTGCCTTTCAAAAGATCTTTGACCCCCCACACTTCCCTGTTTTGGCTCTTGGCCTAAAATGCCTCCTGTCAAAGGTCAGATGTGTCTTCATGTGCTGGGCTGTGGGTGTTGGGCCTCTTGCTGGAGGAGAGAGATGATTGTGGTTGTCTCTCCATCTCTAATGTGAGTCATTGCAGGCCTACATTCAATGTCAGTTCTCAGGAGGGATAGTGATCACAGCACATATTGGTTTGTATTATTATCCACCTACCAGATAAAGCAAGCATTCTCTTGTATTTTTATTTTGAAAAAAATATTTCCATGTAAATTAGAATCTAAACTAGACAGTCCCTTTTAGCAGGAAGATTCAGCCACAGTCCTGTTTCCCCAGAATACATTCCATACCTCAATTGCCTCTTAGAGATTTCAAAGGCTTTTATGTACCTGGTAATTTGGAGGAATTGCTTTTATTTTGTGGCTTCTTAGGGACTTCTAATATCTCTCTTGTAAGATGTTTGTAGATGTCAATAGCTCCTAGCTCTGAAGGGTTAGAGTAACAAGATCATTCTGTTTTCACTTGTGATACCTTGTCTTCTGCTTGTGCTATTTGTTCTTTCCTGGCTTCATGAGAGGCATATAATCAGACTCTGAGTTTGCCCTGTGTTTTATTAGGGTGCTTGCTGGCATACTATTTCGTCGCTTGCCTTCTTTTGAGGGGATTTTGTACCAGTCCAGCCCCAAAGAGTATCTTCAAAATAGAATTCTCGTTTACATAACAATGTGTCACGCATATGTATGTACTGTCCAATGGCTTTCACTGGGATACTTTCCATTTTTAATTTTAGTGTTCCAGTCAATTGTCATTTTCTCATTCCTATATGGAGTTTCAGGGTACGTAGGTAAGACACGGAAATTTAGCCTTCATGACACAGCATAAGGCTCTGAAAGGTAAACATCATTGTTTTGTTCAATTAATTTAAACCATTTTTGTTCACTAAGGCTTTTGTAACCACACTACAACTCTTTGTAAAGAGATTTTCCTCTCTCATTGGTTCTACTTTATTCCTGAGGGCTGATTCTGATAAGCATTGATTTTTGTCCTTATTAAAAATCCTGTTGGAACTGGGATGGAGTTCAGTGGTAGAGGGCTTTTCCTAGCATGTGCCAAGCTTTGGTTTGGCTCTCCTTACTGCAAAAAGAAACAAAACAGAACAGAATCCTGTGCATTGCTAGTAACTAAAATATGCCAGCTAATCTTCTGTGCCACTGAGTGTCATCGATAACTCTGTCTAGGACTTCTTTGTTAAATGCTATACTTGGCAACAAGTATCAACTCATGTCACATCAAAGAGATGATTCCAGTAAAGTCCATCTTGGCCCACCAAAGAATTTACTGGTTTTATAGGAGTGTATGTAGTCCTTTATAGGAGCATGAATGACTCAAAGGTTACCACACCATGAGAAGCCCACCCTAGCATGAGTGATGATGCGTGAACTCTGGGTCCCTGCAGCTCTGTTCATAAATTGCAGGCTGCTTGATAGGCCAGGGGGAGGTGTCTTTTCTCCCTAGGAATTGTTTATGGCTTTTTTAACTTCCAGGGAAGGATGTGAGCTTTAGATTCAGCTTTCTGTAACTTAGGAGGTTGGTATTTTTTCTTCTTCTTCTGCACAACAACTTCTTAATTTGTGGCCCCTTGATCACACCTGGCTTCCAGGACATTTGTAAACTATTCATAGTACACTTTTTTTTTTTTTTAATTACCCAGCATTCCCTTAGACTGGGCAACTCCTACTTAGCACCTCCACTTTGATTCTTCTGTTCTGTAGAATTCTCACCTTTAGGGTCAGACCTAAACATAGATAGTGGTCCTTTTGCCGCAAGACCTTGTTCTGAGCTTGAACACTCATGCTCTTGAGAAGATGTGTTTTCTCTTTCTGAGAATGATTACCGCCCCCCCCTTTTTTTTAAATTCTACGGAGGAAGTAGATGACAGTGGGATGATGAATGTGAAGCTCAAAATTCCTTGTGACTGAAAGAATTATTTACATTCTCATAAGAGATTTTCTTGGCCATGGCAGTGAATTGAAATGTCTTAATATGTGTTCAATACATCAACGCTCAGTTAGCATCTGAGAGGAAACACCTACTTCATTTCCTTTTTCCTTAATGTTGACTTTAGGATGAGCTTTAAATGTAGCATTAAAATGATGAAGGTTCTTTACTGGAAAGCTACTTAGGGAAAAAACAAGTTACAAATGCCTTCTTTAAATTAAGTATTACACAGACGAGACAGAGGGATCTCACATTGTCAGAAACAAAATAGATGGTGAAGTCAGGACCATGTTAGCCCACCATGGAGAATGGAGATCACTGGTTTACATATATGATAGGAAGCAATTTCTGCTTTTCTCCTTTTGTACTTCTTTTTAAATGTAATATGGGTCTTGGAGACCCTTACATCTATACATGCATTTATGTTCTCTAGCATACTTAATCTGAGTATATACTAAAAGGGAGGTACTGTATGTGACTCTGAGGAGATAGAGGAAGAAAGAAATGTGTAGGGTCTTTGCTGTCATGGAACTTAACGCCTCGTGTGAAAGAGACACTGAAGTAATCACATTAGACCGGATACAATCTCTTTCTTAAGCACATCCATCAAGTTTCCACACTCCCACCAAAGGCAGGAAGCTCTGGACTTCTTAGCCCTGTCGTCAGGACTCAGTGTTGGATTTCTACCCTTTTCTCCCCTGTTCACTATGCCACAGTCACATTACATTAATTCAGTTCTAAAGGTTCTCATAACTCTGAAGTTCTGGTCATTCCTACACTTGTCACCTTCATCCAGACGTTCTCATTATCTGCAGGGGACGGTTGTTTGGAGCAACCTTGGAAGAGGAGTGTAGGGCCATAAGGTGATGAGCCAAGTTGTGCATGTTGAAATACATTCCTTTCTGTCTCTTTCCTTGTTCTGTTTTTTCTAATTCTAATTTTCACACTATTTTTCCCTGTCCTGCAAATACATTAAATTCTATATGTTAGTGAAACTTTTCTGAATCACTTTCTCCTTTCCATTTCTCTGAATTCTTATCACATCATTTTGTACTTATTCAAAACTGCTTTGTATTGCTACTTTGTATCTGGGATCTCTTCTATTACTATGTTAAATTTTCTTTTGAGTCCAGAATGTAAACGTATTAGCTAGTTTATATATAGTTAGTAATTGGTAGGTACTTAATAGCTGTTTTGAAATTAGATTTAGAGTATGTGTGTGTGTGCATGTGTGTGCATGAATGGGCCCAATGGGTCCCAGTGTATACTGAATTTCTTCTGTGTTGCTTATTTCCAGCCGGGGTCACTACAATTGCTCCTTTTGAGCCTGCCACTTGAAAAAGAAATTCTCCCAATGAAGCATTTCAATCAACTATTTAGTAACCAGTTATAAGATGTCTAGTATTTAGTTAATATTTTTGATCCTAGGAGACAATTGTTTCACATATATTCCTATGTGTTACAGTCTTGCCTTTGTTAATTTTTACCATTCCCAATAGCATATTCTATTTTGCTTGCAGGATAAGAACAAGAAGCTGCGTCCTCTATATGACATTCCCTACATGTTTGAGGCCCGGGAATTTCTTCGAAAAAAACTCATTGGGAAGAAGGTAAGTAATGAGTGTACATTTGCAAGTGTTTGGCCTTAGTCTCAGGCTTTAGGAGTGATAATTTTAAAGCAGGTCCTTTCTAGGCCCTTTAGCAGCAGATGACACTCCCGACCAAGTCAAGTGGAATTACTTTGATATGAAGAGAGGCGTGTCTGTGTGTGTCAGGAAGTGGCACCCTTTGGGAGAGTTTTAAAATTGGGGCCCTGACCATAGTTTGATTGTCAGTGCTCTCACGGCAGGTTCCAGGCTCAATTCCAGTTTCAATAATTGCATATTGTCCCACGCTGCATTCAGTTGGCTCTGCTCTTCTCTTCAGCCACCTTCATTATAAGTCTGGGGCCATGGGATTTAGTAGTGAGGGAAAGTTGCTGCTTTTTTTTGTGTTTCTTCTACTTCTGAGGGGTAAGATGTCTACAGGAGAGGGAAGTCTTGTTCTCTTTTAGGAACATGGGTAGGAAAATGCATTGTATGTGAATGCTACCTGGCCTCTACTCTAGCTACTGAGACAGTAGGGACTTTAATGGGAAGTGCTTGCATGACTTCACAGGAACTGATGTAAAGACTGTTTGCTGGGTAGTATGTTGACTTTACAGTCCCCGGGCTTGGAGACCTAGAGTGCCTGTCCTAATATTATTTTTATGGTAATAGTCTCCAAGCGTTATGAATAGTGAGCTTTTTAATGTATCTTTATTTTCCTGACATCTTATTCCAAAGTTCAGGACCAGTTGTGTCCTGGATGTGCAAAGAAAATAAATAGGATGATTATTCAGGAAGGGACTATGAATCATGTTCTAGTTTAGGATTTTAAGAGAGATTTCCTATTATGGGTTGATTTTTATATTATAATATCTTCCAAATACTATAGTACCTCAGAATACCATAATTGTCTTATTTGGTCTAGTCTTTTTTTAAAATATTTTTTATAACCATAATTTCTTCATTGATTCTTTGGGAATTTCACATTATGCATCCCAAGTCCACTCACCTCCCAGTCCCCCTGTATCCTCCCCTTACCTTTGCAGCACCCCTGAAAGAAAATTTAAAAAATCAAAACAAAATAAAATAAAGCAAGCAAGCGAACAAACAAAAACATGAATCAAACAAAACCACCTTGCTTCTCTATCTTTCCCATCTCTCCAACACCTCTTTATTTGTCCTGGTGGCATTGGGATCGGTATGTCACATAGTACACCTTTTTGTCCAGTCAGCTTTACTGCAAATGTTCATTGCAGTGAGTCACTGGTCTGGTTCAAGGACTCTGGTTTCTGGTATACCATCATCACTGTATTCTTACCAGAACTCCTCTGAGAATTTCTGCAGCTGCCCTGAGTCATGGAGATCCTATGTGGGTATCATTCCACAGGATCAGTCCTTTCTCAAGAGCTCCAGCAGGTCCTAGATGGCGTAGATCCTAGGGTGGTCCACCCCAAGGCCCACCTCTGAGCCTGGGTGGCAGCTGAGCTGGTCAGTTCTGGCCACTGGGGGCACCCACCTCAGGTGAGGGGGAGGAGCCAGCCCCCCCCCCCCAAGCTCATACCATCAGAATCAGTTCTCCCTTTACTGTGTCGAGGGGGTGTGGCTATCTCTCCTGAGTGCAGAGGTCAACTCTCTTGCTGCAGTGTCCAGGGAGAGGCAGGGCCACCTTTCCCAGGGCCAGTGAAGTGTGGGCCAGCTCAGCATGACCCTCTGATTTCATCTCGAATGATTCCTGTGGCCCCTGAGGTGACACAGGCCATAGATACCAATACGATCTGGTCTTTACCATTAAACCCATGTTATTTACCCCTCCCCTAGACTGATGATGTTTTGACAGTTTAATACAGCTCTGAGTCTCAGCTAGCCTAGGATGCACCCATTCCTACCCACAAACAAGATACAGTGTGTTTCAGGACAGCCTCAAACATGCAGTGTAGCAAAAGATCTCCCTCCCTGAGCTCTTGCCTCTACTTCCCAGGTTCTGGGATTACAAGCATGTGCTCCCATAGCAAAAAAAAAAAAAAAAAAAAAAAAAAAACCCTAGCTTTTGAAATAATGTCAAAATAATGTATTATAAACATAATCACTTGTCTGGGTATGGTGGCACATGCCTGCAGTCCTAGCATTTGAGAAGTTGAAGCAGAGAAGTCAAGAGTTCAAGGTCAGCCTAGATTACATGGGATCCTATCTTAAATAAACAAACTATATAAATAGGTTTATTATATATGATACTTGGTAGCTTGGTAAATTATAGCAAAATATTTTGAAGTTGGATGTAAGTTGAAGTCACTAATTCTGGATTCCCTAACATGAGTATTAAATCTCCTCAGGTTCCTTCAGAGAATAGGCTCATTTGTCATCGTATAAAACTTGACAGAGTGCTATATTCATTCATGAAGTGTAGTGGGAATGATGGCTTTAGGTCTCTTTCAATTTCCAGATTTGCTGTTATCTGATGCAACGTCTAACATCTCTATCTTTCCCACTTGATATCATATCACTCACTCACTGTCTCATAAACAGTTGCATATAGACAACCAAGGAATTCCATGGATTTGGAAGGAAGCATGCACAGTCACCCAGAAGTGACAGCACATACTTGATTTGTGTGGTAGGGTCTGTCATATATTATGACACCCACTAGTTTCTTTTAAGTATTGCCCTGCTGTGATTCTGTGTTATCCCTGGGCACACAGATCACAGTCTGTTGCAGCTGCTGCTGAGTAGCCCTGGAGTGCTGGCAAGGGCTGTACTCTTAAGGACTGTGTGTCAGGCCACTATAAAGTCCTCCATCACAGGATAAGAGGACTGACCTCAAGTGTCAGGTACGATGTCAATTCTTAAGCAATTAGGTATACCTTCTTAGTGGGAGCAGCCTCATTTACTGGTTCTTTTGCAAGGGACTTGATTAAATTCTGTTTGTGATGAGACCAAGCTTTGTCCCCCACAGTAACATTGTATAAATGATGAATACTGTATCCTCATGTAGGGAGCTGGATGCATCTCAGCTCTGTTGGGCTGGAACATTCCTGATGCAAGCCACTTTTCCTAATACACCACCTGAAACCACTTGCCTGTCTTCTGGGCCTGTCAGTTACGACAGTCAACACCCATGAGCTCTGGCGTCTGGGAGCAGGCAGGGCAGTAGCTGCCTCAGGGGGGCTGGCTAGCACATCATTGCACATTTCTGCCAATTCCCTTCAGACCTCTGCAGCTGTTCAGCATGGTACATGATGATTAGGAGCCACTGCGAGGAGCATGTGTGCCTGTGTGCATGAAAGCTGATTAGGGCAGCCTGTCACAGGTTAAGGAAGATGTGTAGGTGAAATCATCTTCTCTGCCTCCTCCCTGAGAGTCAGTGATAATGGCATTTTTTGAGAGATGTCTAGAATGTGGAGAATTAAGATGGAAGGTAAAATGCTAAGATGTTTTATTGGTTTTGATGGCCTTTCTTTCATCTGTGAACATTCACATTGATTTAAATCCATTTACATAGGTTTCACTCTGGATGTGGGCCATACAGCCTTAGTAAGGATGAATACTCTGGAGTCTTGCTTTCTTCATTGTGGACTGGGATAGTATTTGCTTCTCTTTTTCCCAGAGCTGTGCTGTGAGAATACAAGATGAGACAGTCTTTCATGTTAGTCCAGATGCCAAGAAGGTGTGAGGACTTTTTTGCTTAAAAAGAGTTATTTTTCTTTAGAATCTAGAGTCGCCCTGCCCTCTCAGATTGATTTCTGGCTCTCAGGTCAAAAGAAATGAATCACTATACAACTGGCATCATGATTACATTGTTTTCCTGTTTTTTGTTGTTGTTTCTATTAACTTTGCCACTTTTCAAAACATTGTGCAGGTTGATGTGGAAACTGATGAGCTGTGGGATCAGGATGTTAGCTTTTCCCAAACAAGTCTGTATTCCTTACTAAAGGGGGTGCACGTTTAAGGGTGTGGGGGATGTGTGTGTCACCTCATCCTTCTCTTTCCCTATTTATCACCTGCTGTCCTCTCAATAGGATCTCAACTGTCAGATAGTCATGGCAAATGACTTTCCTGCCATTTCTTCAGAGGCTCACCATGACATAGAAGCTGTGGTAATTTTAGCCTTTTGTTTGTTTGTTTTGTTTAAAGCTTCTCAGGATGATATTCTCAATGTCTAAGATGGTGGCTTTTTTTTTTTTTTTTAACTTTTTTTATTGATTCTTTGTGGATTTCACATCATGCATCCCAAACCCATTCATCTCCTCATCTCTTCGTATCCACGCTCTGCCCTTGCAACCTTTCCCCCAAAATAAAAGAAAATTTAAAAGAAAAACAAAACCCACAAACAAACAAAAGTCTCAGTAAGGAAGCTGTAGTTCAACAACATATACCCTTTAATCCATACATCTTTGCTTGTAAATATTCATTGCAGTGAGCTCATTGGTCTGGTTCAAATCCTCTGGCTTTGGCTACACAGATAGTGACTTCTTAAAGGAGCCATTATATCTGCCCACTAGTACTGGCAGAAACTGTGCTCTCGGTCTCTGTCTTTGTGTGTGTGTGTGTGTGTGTGTGTGTGTGTGTGTGTGTGTCTGTGTCTGTGTCTGTGTGTCTGTTTGTCTGTCTCCCAACTCCCCTGCTTCCCCTCCCCTCCTGTTGGTCTGTCTGTCTATCTGTCTGTCTGTCTCCCTACTCCCCTGCTTCCCCTCCCCTTCCTGTTGGTCTGTGTACCACCACCCCCAATCCATAAAGAACAGCTTATGTAAAAAAAAAAAAAAAAAAAAAGTGAGAGTGCACATCTCAATCATTTTGTTTTCAGTAGAAAAGCTGGGTCCTTCATTGGGGGTTTCCTTCAGCTTTCTCACAGAGTAAGTAATGCCAAGTTCCAGTATTTTCTCCCTTGTCACACAGCATTTACAAATGACATATGAATCATTCCTATAACTCTTGTCCCTTAATTGCAGAATTTCTATCACCATGGGAACCATTGTGTTCAAAGTTGGAACTTGTTTAAATAATTGAGGGTCAAAAATGGTGGAGGAGCTATGACTGTAAGAAGCTTGAGTTCATGGATGCATCAAGGCTGGTGGTGGATGCTCACTGGAGGCTTTCATGCACCAGAGACCCCATTTCTTTTAATAAATCTTTTGATGAGACTCATTTGTAAACTAATTGGTGCCTTTGTTTCATTTTTATGCCATTGAAATTTGTTCTGTGAACTAACTTGTCTCTTAAAATTAACCTTTTTTCTTGATTGATGAAGACATTTTAGAATTATGGGGTTATAAATCCTTTATTCAGGGTTATTTCACTCCCAGATTGTTTTCATTTGTTGGTTTCTTTTAAGAATCCACCTTTCGCCGGGCGGTGGTGGCGCACGCCTTTAATCCCAGCACTCGGAAGGCAGAGCCAGGCGGATCTCTGTGAGTTCGAGGCAGCTGGGTACAAGTGAGTTCCAGAAAGGCGCAAAGCTACACAAGAGAAACCTGTTCAAAAAAAAAAAAAAAAAAAAAAAAAAAAAAAAAAAAAAAAAAAAAAAGAAAAAAGAATCCACCTTTCTAAAACACGTATTTTTGGGATGCAAAGCTGGAAAAATCTCCTTGTATGCCAAATCAGACATGTATTGTCCTGTATCAAACATGTCGCTAAGTCATTTCTGGTTAGTGGGAATTAATGACATTTTCGTGCCAGTTAGTCCCTTGTCACTGAGACACAATTCCTCATTTCAGTAACAGATAGGGAAGAATAGTATATTTTGACTTGTTACTTCAGAGGTCCCATTGCTGTGGGCCTGTGGGAAACCAGACATCATGGTGGCAAGGAGCTTGTCACAAAGGATCCTGTTGCCTCATGGCAGCCAGGAAGCCAAGAAAGGAGCCAAGGGACAGTTGTGTGTCTTGACAAGATACTAGTTACTACTTATACCAGCAAAGGCCTGCCTCTTAGGATGCTGTCACAATTTAATTCCTTCTGTGTGACTCTGTGTATTAGTTGGAAACCAAGCCATCCACATAGGAGTCTTTTGTAGCACTTATTCCAGATCCTCACCAACTATCCCCATGTGTCCAGTTGCCCTTTGGTAGCCATGGGGTATTTATTCTTGTCCCTCACCGAGTGCCAGAATGCTCACCCAATTCCCCTTTATTAGATGATGTAGTATTTGCATGTATAACCTGTGCATATCCTCCCTGAGTCGTTTCAGTCATCTCCAGGTACTTGTACTTCTTATACTGTAAATGTTATATGAATAGGTGTTAGGCTGTATTACTGAGGAGATGATGGCAAGGCAACAGCAAGTGTTTGTATCTGTGGTGATGAACCTGTGCACTTGGAGCCGGGAGAGCTGTGCAGTGCTGCAGCCCGTGTGTCTCAAGTTTCCCTCTGCTTTTCATGAACCTCTGCTGCTCCTCTGGTAGCTCTCTGGCTGGGGCTCCTACAGTCATCATTTTGTTTTCAGTTCTTAAGATTTCTTTGTATTTCATGTGTGTTGACCTGAATTTATGTATATGAACCGTGTGGATTCTTGTACGTATAGAGGCCAGAAGAGGACATTGGATTGATACCCTGGCAACTGGAGTTGCAGCCATTTGGGAGTGTCCACATGGGTGCTGGGAACTGAACGTGGGTCCTGGCCCAGAGCAGCAAGTGTTCTGAACCATTGAGCCCTTTCTCCAGCCCCTCCTGCACCATTCTTACTGATGTTTCCTGTCTCTTTCTCCAGCCCTTCCTGCACCATTTTTACTGATGTTTCCTGTCTCTTTTTCCATGTAAAGCGGATAAATGGGACCCTTAGCTGGGCTTTTGCCTAATACTATTGGCTTCCCTTGCTCTTGGGGGCCTGCTGCCCGTGGTTCCAGCACAGTGCGGTCCTTTATTTCTTATTTTCTTTATTCCCCTTCACTGTTTACTTTCTTTTTGTCCTTTCAGAGACAAATTAAACTTGACTTAAGACAACCTTTCTTGGCGTTTCCTGCTTTCCCATAATTTACCATGTACACATTTCATAGTTTACAATACTACTATATTTGGTAAACCACATACTACTATATTTGGTAAACCACATGTAAATAGCCACCTCTCTTATTAGGTCTATTTTATTATGTCCATTAGGGCTTTCGATCTTTGTGTCCCCAGTAGAGAGTTCAGGTGCTCGGTTAATTTTTACTGAGTTAGTTACTGGGATCAGTAGTCACTGGGATCAAGTTGTAGAGATGAGTTTGCATCCAAAATAAGAAGTTAAGAACACAATGGGGGGGGGAGGGTTTGAAGTCAAACCCAATTGATTAATTTGAATCAGCCAAATGTGCTTGGTCCAGATGGTTTCCTTTATTCAATAACCCCAGAGAAATCTAGAAATGGTTAATGCTGTATGCAGTGGGATATCTGTGCTCTGAGGCAGTGTGCTTCTGTGAGCAAGGCTGACAGCCTAACTAAAATTCATGGCTTTCTTCCTGCTGGATGGATGTTTAAGGTATCTAAGCAGGCTTTATGAGCTGTTTCACTTTTGTCATTTGCTGACTACTTTCTATGACTTTCACTTCGTTCTGCTCTTTAAAAGCATATAATGTGCGGCCTCTGTGTTTTGCTTGTTTGTTTGATGTTGTTATGGTTTTGTTTGTTTGTTTGTTTGTTTGTTTGTTTTGAGAAAAAGTCTTACTATGTAGCCCTGGCTGGCCTCGAACTAGCTATTTAGACATGCTGTTCTTGAACTTATAGAGATCCATATGTATCCACCTTCAAAGTGCTGGACTTCAAGGTTTATAACACCCTTTTCATTCATTTGTTTTAGCCTGTTACAGCCACTGCTTATTGAAGTTTCTTCTCATAGTAGGCACTGAATTCTTAAGAATATGTTTTCAAACAATGCTGATATGAACATAGCTGAGCAAGTGCTCTTGTGGTATGGTTGAGCATTTCTTGGGTATATGCCCAAGAGTGGTATAGCTGGATCTTGGGGGAGATTGATTCCCAATTCTCTAAGAAAGCGCCATATTGATTTCCAAAGTGGTTGTACAAGCTTGCATTCCCACCAGCAGTGGAGGAGAGTTCCCCTAGTTCCACATCCTCTCCAGCATAAAGTGTCTTCAGTGTTTTTGATCTTAGCCATTCTGACAGGCGTAAGGTGGTATCTCAGAGTTGTTTTGATTTGCATTTCCCTAATGATTAGGGATGTTGAGCAATTCCTTAAATGTCTTTCAGCCATTTGAGTTTCCTCTGTTGAGAATTCTCTGTTTAGTTCTATAGCCCATTTCTCAATTGGACTGTTGGTCGTTTTGATGTCTAATTTCTTGAGTTCCTTATATATTCTGGATATCAGTCCTCTGTCACATGTGGGGTTGGTGAAGATCTTTTCCCATTCTGTAGGCTGTCGCTTTGCCTTGTTGACTATCCTTTGCTCTACAAAAGCTTCTCAGTTTCAAGAGGTCCCATTGATTGATTGTTTGTCTCAGTGTCTGTGCTACTGGTGTTATATTTAGGAAGTGATCTCCTATGCCAATGCATTCAAGACTACTTTCTACTTGCTCAGCTATGTTCATATCAGCATTGTTTGTAATAGCCAAAACCTGGAAACAACCTAGGTGCCCTTCAACTGAAGAATGGATAAATAAATTGTGGCACATATACACAATGAAATACTACTCAGCAGAGAAAAACAATGACATCATGAGGTTTGCAGGCATATGGATAGATCTAGAAAAAATCATCCTGAGTGAGGTAACCCAGACTCAGAAAGACAAATATGGTATGTACTCACTCAAAGGAGGATACTAGATGTGGAACAAGGATGACTGGACTGCTACTCACATCACCAGTGAGGCTACCTGGAAAACAGGACCCCAAGAAAGACACGGGGATCGCCCAATGACAGAGAAATGGCTGAGATCTACATGAACAACCTGGACATGAGTGGGAGCAATGAAGGGCGAGGGTCGAGGGAAATAGAGCGGGAGATCCCAGCTGGATCAAGAACAGAGAGGGAGAACAAGGAATAGGAGACCATGGTAAATGAAGACCATGTGAGAAAAGGAAGAAACAAAGTGCTAAAGAGGCCCACAGAAATCCACAAAGATACCCCCACAAAAGACTGCTGGCAATGGTCGAGAGACAGCCGGGACTGACCTACTCTGGTGATGGGATGGCCAAACACCCTAATAGTTGTGCCAGAAACCCCATCCAAGGACTGAGGAATCTGGATGCAGAGATCCACGGCTAGGCCCCAGGTGGAGCGCCGGGAGTCTAATTAGCAAGAAAGAGGAGAGTTTATATGATCGAGAATTGTTGAAACCAAGGTTGGATAAAGCACAGGGACAAATAACCAAATGAATGGAAACACATGAACTATGAACCAAAGTCTGAGGGGCCCCCAACTGGATCAGGCCCTCTGAATAGGTAAGACAGTTGATTGGCTTGATCTGTTTGGGAGGCATCTAGGCAGTGGTACCAGGTCCTGGGCTCATTGCATGAGTTAGCTGTTTGAAACCTGGGACTTATGCAGGGACGCTTGGCTCAATTTGGGAGGAGCGGACTGGACTTGCCTGGACTGAGTCTACCAGTTCGATCTCAGTCCTCGGGGGAGGCTTTGCCCTGGAGGAGGTGGGAATGGGGGGTGGGCTGGGTGGAAGGGGAGGGGGGCAGGAAGGGGAAGAACAAGGGAATCTGTGGCTGTTATGTAGAACTGAATGGTATTGTAAAATAAAATAAAAGGAAAAAAAAGAATATGTTTTCATCTTTGATTTGATTTTTACCTACACCTTAAAGTATAGAATAGTCCTATTTTTACAGGTCAAAAACCTGAAAATCACAGAAACCAAATACTTTACCTATATGCTTTCACTTAATTGTTATATTGAATTAAAGACCAAACTAGAAGGATCTGCTGTCCCGTGTGTATACTGACTCTAATGTCAGTAAGGCCATAGTACTTTAGGGGTAGTGTAGCATGAATCTTAAAAGTTCTTATTAATAAAATCAAACTTGAGGCCTGGAGTGAATGCTGGAAGATCAGAGAGACAGAACAAGCCACAGCCACCTCATCTTGCCAGTTCCTCAGCTGATCCTGTTCCTCAGGCTGGAAGCCTCTGAGTCCTCATCTAAATGGTTTTCAGCTGAACTGCTGCTAGAAGCCTGAAAGCTTAATCAGGCCAAATGTCTCTAGTTTCTGGTCCTCATGCCTTATATACCTTTCTGCTTTCTACCATCACTCCCTGGGATTAAAGGTGTGTATCATCATGCCTGGCTCTTTCCGATGTGGCCTTGACTCACAGAGATCCCAGATGGATTTCTGCCTCTGGAATGCTAGGATTAAAGGCGTGAGTGCCACCATTTTCTAGCCTCTGTATCTAGTGGCTGTTCTGTTCTCTGACCCCAGATACACAATATTTTCTGGAACACAGTACCACCACAGGGTAGTGTCAATTTCTGTGTATAACATGCCTTTTACGTGCTATAAGAAGTTGAAGAAGGATATTAGCCTAGTCCTAGTCTAGAGCTTTGAGGAGGAATCTGCCTTCTGAGTGCCTACAGCCCTCTAGACATTGTCTCATTAATTAGTCTTTGAGACGTCCCTGTTAGGGGGTATTTTGTTCTATATAGAATGTGGCTGAGATGGTGGTCAATCTTCATATCTGAGAGTAAGGAGGGGTAGGCACTGTTCACCCCCCAACCCCCCCCCCCCTCCACTACTCCCCATCCCTGCCCCAGTCAGAGAGGTGAGTGACTTTGGGGAGGTTATTTATTCCCCTAAACAGGAACATATCTCTGAAAGTGCCAGAAGTCACAGTCTTAGGCAGGGCTGTTTTTCATTCAGCCTGGATGAGCTCTTGAAGGGTAGAAAGTCTTCCTGAGGAGAGGACCTCAGCTTCTCTGGCCGGTGACCAGGTTGGGCCTCTTAGTTAATTGCTCATTTAAGGCCGGCTGGCTGTTGACAGTGTTAGCCAATCAGCTGTGCTGAATATGAAGCAGATTGCCAGCAGAGTGGGAATTCTTGTTCTTAACTATCTCTGGTGTATTTTAGTTTGAGTTTGAAAAACATTTCTTTTTTCATCTCCACATATTTCACTTCATATTAATTTGATTCATCCACACTATGGAAATGTCCTTTACATTAATGACCAAAACAGTCCCTACGGTTGTGAATGTATTGTGATTTAAATTGACAGCTTTATACGGTGAGGCTTGTCCTTGCCTTCCAATGCCAGCTGTTACCATCAATGTGGCTGTAAATTTTTGAACAAGTGACTGGAGATACTCAGCAGATGAAGAGGTGCTCTGACTTCTAGCTTTCGATATCTAGCAGGGGACTCCCATTGGGCATGATGAGGTTAGGCCAGCATCCATTGGACACCAAGGTCTATTGTGGATACTCTTCACACTTTGGTTTCAGCAATTATCCTGCTTGTCCCTTGTTTGGTGACAACTAACAAAAATGACCATGGAGTTGCCTTTTTGTGGAAGCTCGGCAAGGTGGCTTTCTTCTGCTGCCACCGAAGTGTCCCTTGTGACAAAGAGTTCTTGTTTCCTTCTTTGTTTCAGAATGTGCTAAGTACCTCTGCGCTTTGGGGACCATCAGTGTTTGAGCTGAATATACGGCTCTTTGGTGTAGTTTGTTAGTTTATGATACATATTGTAATATCCTCTTCAAAAGCATCTCTAAGTTAAATTAAGAAAGTAGAATTTTCAGCTGCATTCCTGGAAATTTCTGTGTGCTTACTCACCTGTGGGAAATGATTTATTATCTGTGAGAATCCTCAAGGTGCTGTCATCTCTCGCTGACTTTTGTATTACTTTGCTTATTATTAAAGACTTTTTTCTTTAGATTCCCTGCTGCTCGCAGTTTTCTGGTGGAAGTTCTTACCTTTGTAACATGGTTTGGAGTGGTTTTGTCTTAAACCGTCCTCTTTCAGTCTTTAACGTTAGGTTTTTGGGATGTCGTCCTTGGAGCTGGAACATTCCACGCTTATTTTCTGCAAACTGAAATTTTATTTTAGGGGGAGATTCGTGCTGAATCAGCTCAGCTGTGCTTGGGGGTAGGGAGAGGACCCCCCCACTTTAAAAATAACTGTTATGTGCCAAAAATCCTAGAAAATGTGCTGAATTGCAGATCTTCCAACTTCATATACCTCCGGTTTACAGAGGGTAGCTTCTTTGGAGCTCAAGTTCAGTGATGGAGAGGAACATGCTGTGCCGTGGAAGGGTGCAAGGCAGGACTCACTAGATGTGCCTTTCTCATCTTTTTGTTTGTGCCCACAGCTTCTTTTGCTGTCCCATGCAGGGACAACGTAGATAGGCTTACTAAGTAAAAAGAAAAAGCCCACATTGCCACAACACCACATTCAGAGATGTTGAGCTGTATCTTTGGAACACTGGGTTTCTGCAGCCTCTTTTGTTTGTGCTGCAGCCATTGAGGTGGCGCTACAGTATTAATAATCTGTACAGGTATTGGAAGTGTCTCTTAGTTTTGAGGATGAAATTCTGTTGATTCCTTAGCTATGTCATAAGAGTGATACTTTAGAGATACATCTATATAAATTCAATTATACATTTGTGCACTTAAAAATAAGAGTTCTTAATCCCAGCACTCTGAAGGCAGAGGCAGCTGAAT